>NC_138834.1:1200000-1560000 GCF_965183815.1 Platalea leucorodia
GCAGGATTTTACTGTCAAGCAGGTCCTTTTTGTCATGGTATAAAAAGAAGTCTTCACCATCTGTTCCCTGTCCAAAAAAGAAGTCTCAGCATTCCTGCAGGACAGGGAGTGGGGCTGAGTTAGCCTACAGATGCTCTCTTTCCCTGTTTTGAGAAATCTCACCAAATGGTCTCATATCTGTACTAAGCAATAAAGGAGAAAAGCTGTTCCTCAAAAAATACACCACCTAGTTTATCCTACAGCTATCATCCATTCTTGCCGTCCGACAGATCTGTGAAGGGCAGCCCCAAACACACTGGCAGAATCTTGCCAGCCTTGCCTGTGGCAAGTTGTACTCAGAGGATGCCAAAGTATCCGCTGTAACCAGAGGACTGTGTCTGGCAATAGTCTGGAATAATTCTGAATGCCAACAGTCTTCAGTTCTAGAGGGACCTGAATACGTTTGGACTGCCACCAAGCGAGTCGCTGGTGTGCAGGACTCATGCGGTTTCCCCTGTCCAGAGGCAGGAAGGTTAGCTACCTGCTGGCATCACTAAGTGATTTCTGGGCTCCATCCATTCGTTGCAGTTCAGAGTAATTATTTCTCAATTGTTTCAGTAATCCAAATCCATCAACAATGACCATACAATCAACTGAGCCACGAAAGCCAAGTGAAGACAAGCCAAGTGAAACTAGAGAGTTATTTTTCTGTTAAGCCAATGATATTTTCATAGCCCAATCCAAGTTCTCAGTGGACAGATAATGTGGAACATCTTCATGTAGAACAACTAGAAAGAGCAGAAGTCCCATCTGGAAGGTGCAGGACAATTAACCGATCAGTAGAACTACTAGTGCATAGAAGGGAAGAAGAAAAACTGACATCCAGGCCTTCAGGATCCCGTTGAGGTAAAGAAGCAGGTTCTTATTAGCTAGGAAACAAAATTCAGAAAGCCCAAGAAGCAAGATTTTTGTGTGCTACTCATGCTGGCAAGCCCTGAAAGGAAATGTATCAGGTCAGACTTTGCAAGGAAAGCATTAAAGGTGAGTATTAACATTGGTGACTACTTAAAAGCAAGAGAAACAGACTTTTAACTGCTCCAAACAAATCATACTTGCTATGCAACTAAGAGAAGTGGATGAGTGAACAACATCGGCTGTACTGTAGGTTGAGCATATCTCCATGGAAACTCTGTCATCTTCTGAACTCAAAATGTGTTCTGCATGATGATTCAAAATTTAAAGCAGCGGGATAGATTTTCCCTCGTGCAATATGTATGTGCCAAGTCCCTCTACAGAATGGAGGTCTGACCACCCGTAAAATTTAGGATTTCCCTGGGACAGTTTTGGGGGGAAACAAACAAAAATGGGAAGCAAGAACAGGTAGGAAGAGATCTGGGGGAATATTTGGCTAATCGTATAGCCCCCTTGCCTCCGGTCTTGGGCAACTTAGGCAAAATTTTTGAGGATGTCGTAGCTCCTGCTGGAGCAATGGTTTTGCTGAACTCCGGGTAGGTGGAACATGAACACAAGTGCAAGTGGAAGCTGTTCACGGTTTTTAGCAAGCTGGAAGAGAAGGAGGCTTAATAGAAAGAATCAGAGACAAGAATGAGTTGAGCGTCACGTTCTTTAAAAATAACAGTTTAAAAAACAGTGCAACTCAAGCCGCCAGCTGAGGTTAAGAAATTGATTCTTAATCCTTTAGACCTGTGTTCAAATGCCTAATTAGACTTAAAGAGCAAATGAACTTGGCATTCATTCATCCCAATACTAACTGGAGCACATTCCAACCTGTGCTCTCCTCCCAGTGTGCAACTGTCAGCCTCTGCTTGTAGGAAGCAGAGGTGGAAAGTGGTGGTGGTATAAGCTGCATCATCAGAAATGAGATGTGGTTTGGATTGTACGAGAGGAGCTTCACATGCAGAGAATCCTCAGGCAAACCACAACCCTTGGCTTGGCACCCTCTCAAAGGCTAAATCAATTCCTTACCTGTAAGAACCCTTTCTTTATCAGATCTTTTGTGCTGTGACTCCTGCATGGAAGCAAATGCACCTTCCTGCGTACTGGCTCGTCTGAAATCCATCAGAGTAAATGGCTTTGATGGGATTTATTGCTTGAGCTGTACAGGGTGACATGCATCGCATCTGCTGAGCTTTATGTTCAGATGCCCTAAACTCTCAAACAGAAGCACACGCCACCCGTGCTGCACACACATAGGCACCTGCAGCTATGACACTGAATCCCCCGGGGAGCATAGGCACGGTCGCATCGGATAATTTGAGCTGGCCCGTCAGAGAAGTACAAGGTGCCCTTTTGTCACATCTCTTCAATTTCATGAGCCTGATTCAGGGATTCAGTTTTATGTTTTTATAACCGGTGAGAAAACATCCCTATGTTATAAAAGGAAATGTATCTTTTGTTCTCAAAAGCAGCAGACTGATGGCTCATGTCAAAGGTTTTATAAGCAGGAAAAAGGCTACTATCTTCTGTAAACCATTCCACCTGGGTACCTCTGCTGCAGGCTCTGAAAGGAAGGCGGCAGGTCGAGTCCTACTGAAACATCAAGCTCAGCTTCTCTGCAGGGCATGCAAGAAGGGCAGGCGCTAGCAGAGGTCTGCCTGCAAGGCAGTAACTTAGGACCTGCAGGCTGATTTGCAGCAGAATGTTACCTGACCGTTCCCAGTGTCTGCCGATAACGGGCTCAAAATTCAAGGGTGAGGCGTTCCATATTTTCTTACCGAGGCCAGCTTAGAAGTTTCCCAGTGCTCAAAAATTAGGAGAGAGGGATCACATGCAGGCTCTAATTTAAGATTTTAAATCTTTTGAAAACTGGTTAGAAGAGGTTTGATGCCGAGAGGCTCCTTGTGCAGTGGCATGCTTGGAGCCAGGACTGAGCAGCTGCGTGGGGGAAGGGACCAGAGCATTAAATAAGCTACTTGTTGACTGCCTGTAAAATTGCCTTGTAAAGGGAGTGCCACAGAGCACCCTCCATTACCAAGTGACAGAGAGTCATTTTCAGCTACTCTGGACAATATCATAATTAAACTCTGTGTGTTCCTGATCAGTATGGTTGGTTGTGGGTTATTCAGCTTAGTATTTACAAAAAGGATAGCTCTCTCCTGTGCCACCTTAACCCTGGGCTGTTTTTCCTTCCAGATGCTGGAGAGCTCTTCAGTCCTTTTGTTCATTGTCTTCGCCCTGCTTTTCATTTTGCTGCTCCTTGTGGTGCTCATCAGGAAAAACGGCACTGCTGCCCTTATCTGGAATGAAATAATCCGGGAGAAAATAACCAATTTCATCATGAATCAGAGCAAAGAACAGAGGATTTTAAATTTCGTGCTGCAGAATGCAGCCCGAGGAGACCCCTGTAGTGTGGTGGACACTATAGATAAGTACTGCTCCCAGAAAGAGTGGGCCATGAATGTGGGCGATGAGAAAGGTAATTGCAGCGGGGATCAGCACTTGAAAGATCCTTCAAGACTAGCGTGGTACAGAACATCTTATTGTATTCACATGGTAACTTCTGTCTGCTGCCGCTGCTGCAAAAAAAATCCACAATAGCCTTGTGGTCAGCAGAGTAGTTCTGTAAGGAGTAATGCATGCTTGGGCAGATGTCTCTGAGGAGGGGTATCCAGTGAGTAATCCAGGGAGATCACAGGACCAAATCTGGGTTTGTACGTTGTGGACATTGCAAGTGTGTAAGCAGAGGGTGACAATTTATGGGAAAAATCTGGGGTTGTGTTAAACCTCAGTTCCTCTACAGGGTGGCTTTAAGGCATAATTCATTATGTTAAGTACTCTCAGATCCTTAACTGAAAGATAGTAAATTGAAAAAAAAAAAAAAGTATTTTAAACTATATGAATTTTGTATATGCAAACATAAGTTACAAGTTACTGTTGAGGGGAGAAATCCTACTCATGTAATACACAAAAGCAGGCATTGGACATTGTTGCTACTTAGCGAGTAAATCATCTTGTTCTTGCCTCCTAAAGGAAAATATGTGGACAAAACATTTTTTTCTTAGCTGCAGGAAATTGTCAGTCTTTTCAAAAAACTGTAATGGCAAAATGCTAACATGTTCCCTTATCAATTAGACCCAAAATACCTGTTGCTGGGAAATTACAGGGGAAATTTGCTTAGTCTGGGATTAATATAGCTAATGAAATACAACTGCAAGCATTGTAATAAAAATGCTTCTCTGTCATGGGTACGTTTCGTGAAACGAGCTCCTCTGCGTACCAGGCTGGGGTGCTTAGGGCAACAGAACAGTGGGTGGTGGCTGAGTAGGAATTCTTCAAGCTCTAAACTTGGATCATTTGGGATTATATTCTTAAAAACTTCACTCTAGTTTTGCTCTGACAAGATGACCTTTCCTCAGATAAAAGCCAGCAAAGTTAATGCATCTTTAGTTCCTAAGATTTCGCGAGTGACCACATGATCTCAAGATGCAAGCATCATCATCACAGTATTCATAAACAAATGACGCCCAGGAAAATAGCACGTAATAAATGTATATGTACATTTAAAAATTCCATGGCTCAGAGTAAAATCCCTTCAAATACTTTTTCAGACTAGTTATCTAGTTTCTAGCCATACAAGTAAGAGCAGACAGTTTTCTCACAAAAATCCTTTTCTTCAGAAGGACTGACTACAGTACACTGTCACTTCTTTGGGGGAATTTGTTGTTGTTGTTAACAGTTGACTAATGTTTTCCATCCCACAAATTCATCTAGCGAATCCAAATATTTTGCAATTTTGTAACTAGACTTTTCTTTTTCTCTTTGAAAACAAGCATTTAGTATGAGAAATTTTGTATCAGACTGCTGCATGTAACATTTGCAACAAATATGAGCACTCAAAATTCAGGAGTTATGTATTTCACAAATATGGCCAGTTTATGCAATAAGTTCTTGGAAAAAAACACTGCCTTTTTCCATTGTAACGCTATAAATATTTTAGTTAACTCAGGCACTTCCTTACTCAGTAATGTTTATATTGTGAAACTAAGTAAGATTTTTTTAGTTGAAAGTTTGCATTTTGAAACTTAGAATGTCTGTGATCAACTTGATCACAGATAAGCCAATTTGCAAAGGAAACAGTATATAATTTGACATCAACCCTTCATTTTTGAATGTCCTGAGCAACTGAGGACATGGACTTTCTAAGTTTCTTGTCACTAACTTGCTCTTCTGTATGCGAACCAGTTTGATTTTGTCACAAGTTAACTTATTCCATTGTATTCAGGTTTAATTCTCGACAAGACAGTGGAAGAGGTCAATCCATCAGTTGCACTGGAGCTGGGAACATACTGTGGCTACTCGGCAGTTAGGATTGCTCGGCTACTGAAGGCAGGAGCTCATCTTCTCACTGTGGAGTTCAACCCAGAATTTGCTGCTATAGCTAAACAGATGATTGAGTTTGCTGGAGTACAAGATAAGGTAAATACCATTTGTCTCTGGTTGGTATGAGGAAGCGATACATGGAGAGTGGGACTTTATCCATACAAACAACAATAATAGGTTTCAATTTGTTTTTCACTTGTCAAGCAAGTATGACACCCTAAGCGGGAACATGCAGAGTTTAACCATCAGGCTTGATAGCAGAGAGAAGTTACCAGTGCCCATGAAGAGGACCAAGGTCGTCTGCTCTTTTGTGTATATCATGCAAGTGAGCTAAATCTGTTAGCATCAGTCAGGGCTCCAAGTACGATGCAGACCCAGCTGAGAGTCAGGGTAGAGTCTGAGGCTTGTCAAGATGTGTGTGTGACCAAAACAATCAGGGCTGTTCTCCAAAGTTCTTTGCTATGCGAGTCAGGATGAAGATTTGGAGGGGCAAGACCAGAAACAATCATATACATCTGTATCTCCTTAACATTTTGAAAGCATTTAGACTTCATCTTCCAGTTTGGCCTCTTCACTATTCACTGGTTAGTACAGCAGACAGGCCAGTTGCTGAGAGCTGCTTTCAAAACCCATAGTGACTGTAAGAATAATACAGGCCTGGAGGGAGGCTCCAGAGTCAGTTATTTCACTTATTATAGTCACAGGACATCAGCACGTGCAGTCCTTTTAATAAAATTAGTAACCACTACTGCAAAACTGGTTAGATTCACTGCCATTATTGAACTGCAAGACTGCCCCACAGATTCCTCCTCCTGATAATCAGAAGTCTTTCTAGGATTTCCGTCCGACATTTATTCATAGACATTTTGTATTCTTTTTCTTGCGCCCACAGTCCTTATTAATTTAACTAGCTCCATGCCTAGTTACAGGCCCTGACCTCTCACAGCAGTACAGCTGACTTCACTATGTTACCTCCCAAAAGCTAGCCTAGAATATTGGTTTTCTCTATATAAAATAAAAGGTTCAAATCAGTGTCAAGACTGAGTACAACACAAAACTGAATCACAGTCTAGTTTGTTACAAAAGCTCACAAGAAGCAGCTGCATTATGTGCAACGGACTTCAGATGAGATGTACTTACCCAAATCTAGTTGGTCACAATATATATATACACACCCCCCTAAATTCAGTGCAATCTGAGGTGTCTTGACTCTCATACAGTTGGTTGAGATGCAGGTATTTCCAGTCTATAACCCGTCTCAGCCCAAGCCAGCCAGCTACAGCAGGTCAGGGGGTTCATGCCTGAGAAGTGACTCTCTGTTCAACTAGACAACTCACTTCAACATAGATGATAAAGCTAGAGGAAATAAATCTCGCCATGAGGTCTTCTAATGTGTTTTTTAACTTCTTGAAGAGAACCTGAAGTACTAGTGACATCTAAAATTGCATTTTCCCCATCTAATTTAATCTCCCGATCAGCTATGAGTCATAAAGCAGACATTTCCTTGCCACTTTTTTCCTCCACTCACAGTATATGGCGCTTGCTTAACAAATCAACATGCAGCAGCTTCTTTCAGTTTAACAGTAGTTATGCCAATAAACCTGTGAGGAAGATGCAACAGCCTCTGTCCTGCCTCCTCCCCCTGCTGGCCATATCAATTTTATATACTGTAGCCTCCAGCTTTATTCAAAACTAACCTGTTCTCTGTATTTTTTGCTTCCCTTGGACTACAAAATTCAACTGAGATGTAACTAAAAAAGTAATCAAAAGTACTGTTTTCAACAGGAGATTCCCGTGTTTCCAGTAAAGAATCACATTATCCAACAGAAACAACAGGTCACTTTTTCTGCTGTTAATAAAAAACAAAACAAAACAAAAAACAAACCCCCAAAACCCCCAAAAACCAAAACCACCCAAGTCCATATTTTGGAACATAACTGAGTTGGTTTGTCAAAAAGAAAAAAGGACACTTGATGTAACTCTGTGAAATAATTCAACTGAGGCAATGTGGAGCTATAAACAGGATCGCTGATGGCTGGCCACAATTTAAAATGCGCTAGAGGCATGTGCTTTTTGTTAATGGTTCACAATTCATCAGA
Organism: Platalea leucorodia; assembly: GCF_965183815.1. NCBI lineage: Eukaryota > Metazoa > Chordata > Aves > Pelecaniformes > Threskiornithidae > Platalea > Platalea leucorodia. The sequence goes on from NC_138834.1 coordinate 1,207,419, forward strand.
TGGGTTTGCATTTCAGGTAAAACTCCTAGAAGGCCCTTCAGAGGAAATTATCCCCCAGCTGAAGAAAAAATACGAAGTGGATACTTTGGATTTTGTCTTCCTGGACCACTGGAAAGACAGATACACACCAGACACCATCCTGCTTCAGGTCAGTTTGCACAATTCCAGTCTTAAAAGTAAAGCAGCAAATGCCTTGATGTCGGTGAGGCCTGTATTCTTTATGAAGGACCTCATCCTCTGTTAAATGAAGAATGGCAGCCAAAATAGCAACCTTATGAGGAAAGAGGATTTGGGGGACAGGGTCCAAAACTTTTGTCAGGGACAACTGCTGATACTGAATAGCTCAGGACTTGGTGGATACTGTTGAACCATTTTGTTTCCTGAACAAACGGGTCTGCAGTAGAAATCCCAGGTGGAGGAGTGCATGGTCACTAACCAGAACACTTGACCCAAAACCATCCTGAACCTGGGAGCAGTTGAGACTTAGGACCTGCATGTTCCAGCTCCACCTCTCTCATTTTCCCAGTACCCATTTTTTTGCCTGGGTCTGTGGTGCCAGCAGAGCATTTTGATGAATACTATGTTGGTAGTACAGCTGGGTATCATCCTTCTGGGAGTCTTTACGCCACCTAATTAATTGGCTGCAAAGCCCCTTCGGAGGAGAGTGCGGACTGCCCCATTCAGGCCCCAGCTAGGGAAGTGCTGTTCAACTCTATCGCCAGCCCTGAACGTGGAAAAATTATACTCATTTCTTCCCAACCCGCCCTAACCATTGCTGTTCGCATTACAAGACAAGGTGGCTGTACCAGCAGTAGGCAATGATAGGTGCAGTAACTACTAAAGGACTTCTGGATAGGAAGGTATTTTCAAGTATTAAATAACCAAGATTCACAACAGCTGTATCTATCAACATAGCACATACAGACTCTCCTAGCTTCGGAGCTGCAGGCTGATAAAATTTTCTACAACTGCCTCACTATTTGTATGTAAGTGTCATTTTTCAATTATTTTCCTCACAAATAAATCTACTTTTTTGAGGCTGCCTCTTACATTGAGAACCTGCCAACTGCTTCCTGACCCCTGCTTGTGGACTACAACAGTATTTTCTCATCCAGGCTCCCGTTTTTTAATTTCAGCCCTGTCCTCCAGACAGCTGTTTGAAAAGGAAATTTGTTTGGGGTTATGAACAGCCAGTATTGAATTTACGCAGCAGTAGCTGAAGAAAAAGTTCCCTCCTTACAGCTATTTTGTACCCCGCGAATGTTTTCTTTTAAACTGGCTATGTAAGGATGACTGAGCTCTTTCCGCTGGGAAGAGCTAGTGCATCCCCATCAGAGCTTAACCTTCACAACACAGCCAAAGCAAAGAGGTAGGTTAGTTCCATCATAGTGGTCAGTCCAATGCAACTGTGACACAAAGTTGCTTAAAAATAACTTAGGAAATTAAGAGGAGACAGATGAAGAATAGATGCCCACATTTTCTCAGATGTTACAAACCTTCTAACATGCAATTTTGGCATGATTAACTACAGGCTGTTTTAAAACAGCTGGTAAGCTCAGATAAGCAACTTCTACTAGACAAAAATACCAGTAAAAATTAGGTTTGTAGGTTTACTGAGGATAAACATTGCACTTGAAGTGAATATTGTGAGTTGATTATGCCTTGTGGAAATTTGTCAGAGTGATCTTCACTGCACACAAACCCTGCTTCATGCCCAGCTCCTGAACAAAGTGGCAGAAAGCCGTACAAGATGAAAGGAAAACAAGCACAGAAAATCTTTTATTCATTTACTGGTTTTGGAGTTTGACTGAGACTGGCCAAAGCAGACTGGTACACGCCAGTTCTCAGGTGACCTTAAGGGCCACTACAACATTTTAATGTGGTATTTAAAAAGTTTTCAGACATTAGGCACGAGAGCCAAAACAAAACCATCACACTGATCAGACACAGTTGGAAACAATCTGAGCAACAAACTGCACACCTCTACTGCACTCGATTTGCTATTTCAGAACCTGAATGACCCATCACGTTATCAGCATCTCTAATGCTCTACTGATTGCTTTAACAGAAAAAGTCAGCGTATTAAACATGACCACAAAGGATCAGAGAGTTGCTCAGCTTCTCCCGTGTCTTTTCTTCCCCCTGAACCCGTAGTACAATGGGGTTTTGGATGCAGGCACTTAGTATGACATGGTTAACATGAAAGCACATTACATTCAAGCCAACGTCTGCTTAACAGCCACCATGAAGCAATTTCTCTTCTTTCTAGGAATGCAACTTGCTGAGGAAGGGCTCAGTTCTTCTGGCTGACAATATCATCGTCCCAGGAGCTCCAGAATTCGTTAACTATATCCGCAACAACCCCCGTTTCCAATGCACTAACTACCCATCTCATCTGGAATATATGAAAGTGGAGGATGCTATGGAAAAGGCTGTGTTTTTGGGATAGAGAGCCATTAGTACTCAACCTTTGTTTCAAATGACGTAAATGCAACTGCACAGGTTAACTTGTCCGTGCTTTAAATTTTGGTTTTTTTTGTATTTTGGAGCCTGTAATTAAAGCAAGCGCTAGTGGAGATCATTTTAGACCAGGTGGAAACCAAGACTGGCAGGAAGGAGGGTAACTGCTCAGAGGTCTATTCCATTGTTTCACATAATTCAGGAAACCCAAGGCGATGCACATTGCCTTGCCTTGACCAACACGTCATCAAACGGCAGCCTTATTTTGAGCTCAAACCCAGACCACCACAGTTTGGGCTTAGGGTGGGGTGGAGAAAGTCGCTGCAACTTCTGAAGACTTGTGTCCCCAAGCTAAACTGATTATCGTTATCAAGAGTGGAAAAAAGCATGTGCATTGCAAGAAAAGACCATTTCAGGAGCCCCGATTTTGCTAAATTGCTAGCATGCCACTTAATGCAGTGGAGGCTCCTATCGTGATATCAGATACATTTTTGCATAGTTACTGCAAAAGTTAATCATCTATGCTAGAGAAAAGGGCGTGCACTGAAAGAAGACCGACCCATGCAGCAATGAGAAAACAAAACAGAATTTTGCAGAAGATAAACAAAGTTATTAATCTGCCCATGCAGAGGTAGGGAAAACTGAAGTAGTAAATAGATGCAAGTAAACACAGTAACAGATAACAAAACCAGCAGGCTTTTTCCAAAAGAACACCAAAACTGCATAATATCAGAGACCTTGAGAAAATGCTGTTTATCCCCTCATATTTACTTATCCCCTCATTATATTGTATATACGTAACGCGTGCTTTTTAGGGGCAGGGCAAGCTGCTTACTCTGAAGTGCTGTCTAAGTTTAAGATGCTGTATAAACATAAAGAGCAGAGAGAATGGGCTTGACCAGGTGGGACCTGCACACCCCGGTTAGCCTCGGTGCTGGTAACCCTGTGTGAACAGTGAGGGATGTCACTGAGAAGGTACAAAGCCAAATCTGAAGTCTCTAACTCACCTGAACAATGCAAAAATCCACTGGCATTTCTTGGCGTGTCCTGCGGTGATGATATAATGAGGCAATGGTCGCGTTTATAAATAAAAACCTAAAAAACAATACAGCAGGCATGTGACTTCCTTTGTTTCCCATGAATTCTGCACTGCACTTGGGATGTCCAGCCTTGGAACAGCCACAGAAAGATCCAACAGCTGAAAATCAGAATGAAAATCAGGGATAACCATTCTCATCTTTCCCCTTACGGATTCTTTCAGACCTGGTATCAGCTTCTTCCTTCTATAGCCCACCTTGCTGAAGTGGTATCTACCCTGGCCTGTGTGCTACAGAAAATCCAGCTCCAGGACACCAGTACCGAGCGCGGCAGAGAACTGCCCCACGGTATAAACCAAAAGTGGAACAGGCGAAGGTGACAGAGTCCGTTTAGAGACGGACCAAGCAAACCACGGTGACCCAGCCAGCGTGTAAGGTGTGCCTTTCACAGGGAGATGAGAAGGCAACGTTATCAGAGTTTCTTTAACAATTAAACCTGTCACATTGAGACAGACGCAAGATTTACTCTACTGGATTAGATTATGCGGAAGCAGCCCCCTGTGACTCTGTTGTGCTGCCCCGCATAGGAGCAGACCCCGAGTTCTAGCGCTTCCGTCTCCCACCGGGGGTAAGTCAATGATTTCTTCTGCAAGCTTGCTTAGCAGCACGTCCTCGTGGTATTCGGGCTCAACCCAGTCCCTGGGCCAAAGGGTGGTGATTCCAAGCAATCTGTGCAAAGTTTGCAAAAGAAAATAATCTTCAAGCCCCGTTTACTGGCATACACAAGGTTCTAGAGCACACTGGAAAATCTGGATACAAACGGTTGACCGCAAATTTTTTCTGTCCACCTAAGTCAGGACTCCAAAGAATCCTCTTTTGTTTCTAGCTTTGAACACCTTCGCACCTAAACAGACACTCCGGCCGTAGCAGGGCACTTAACACATACCGATAAACACACCGAAGCCTCGGACACACGCTGAAGGATGCGGAAGAGCGAACAGGTAGACTGTTGGGCACTTTACAAGAGAGGATCAGAAAAATACATTCCTACTGCTAGTTAATGGCCAAAATTACCGTCCGCGAGACTGTCAAGCGAATTGGAGAGGGAGGGAACCTGTAGGTTAGCATGGGTATTTCAAAAGATGCATTAGTGAATAATGCATGTGTAATAGATGTGCAAACACAACAGCCACCTTTTAGTATAAAAAGGTATTTTAATTCATTAGAAAGGATCTCCTACATGGGAAATTGTAAAAATAAACACAGTGTGTCATCAGATTATTTACAGAATTCCATACACAAGAAAAAGTTTTCCACTTGACCACACTTCTGAAATGCGCTTAATGATTGGTGGCAAGGGATGAAAAGGAAAAAGCCTGACTCGGTCTGCATGACTGACAATTAGAAAAAAGGCTTTTGGTCAGCTGAGCAAACACGATCGGGAGTCACTGACACATAAACGCGACATCTCCCAGGGAGAAGAGTTACTTTTCAAAATACAGTCGTGCTTTGAATTCTGGGAGAAGCAAAAGGTAGGCAACGGATCTTCTAATTCAAATATATTCTAAAAACCTACCGAGCGTTACTGCAACGTCAGCCTGTTGCAGTTAGCAGACACAAATTCTGTGCAATTCTCGCGCAAAGCAGGTGTGGCACTGTGCATCTGGAAGCACGAGTTTACAGACCGCGAACCGCCGACAGAAAGGCCCCAGCGGAAAGGACTCCCCTAAAACAACCCACAGCGTTCAGCGAATTCTCACAACTCGCGTCGCAAATGGCTGCTCCCCCCACATACCGGTAACTGAGGTCTCCTCTCCAAATGACAGCTACTCTCTAGGTCGTCTCGGTGATTCAGGCAACACGTGAAAGTGAGGTCTGGTTTCTGCCAGAGCAGCTCTGTTACCTCAAAAGGACATGATATCTTTCGAAATATTGAACCGGTTCTTTAAATCAGCGTACCAGAGAGGAGGAGGATTTAGGAGGAAGTCAAACCCAGCACCAGTCCCTTTCGCTTCCTTATTTAATACCAGAGCATAACAGCACCCATGTAGCAATCCTCACAGCAGAAATTACTCATCAGCGCAAAGGCAGTCGTGGCATGTTTGCACAGGAGCCAGTGCTTCCCCCGCTGGTGCGAGGAAGTGAGGAGCGCCCCGCTGACGAATTTTGAGCAATGAGACAAACATCAGACGCAGTGAAGAGGACATACAGAAACCCCGGCGACAGCGGCATGAGACACCACGGAGACCCCCACGCTCCCAGCAAAGGCGACGCCAGCAGGGCAGTGATGCGTGCTTGTTTGGTTTAGTCCATCAATTCGGAATCAGTTGTAAGGTATCTTATGACCAACAGGTAGCTATGTTGGCTGTGCACGCACGCTAAACGTTGTAAAAGAGTTTTAGTCTTTGCCTCTGTCTCTACAGCTCAGTTAATGGTCCCAGGATTAAACAACCTCCCGTTGTAAAACATCCCCTCCGTCAGCTCATACCAGAACGAGACTCTGCCATTGCTGTGCTTCAGTTGCACAGACCTCCACAGCACGACACGTGGGGAGAGACCCCTGAGGACAGACTGGCCCCCCAGGACACTGCGGAAACCTGAAACGGGTGAGGGCTGTGGCATTTCTTGCCCGTTGTGGCCAGGTTAACCTTTCACCCGCAGAACTCGCTGCTTCCGTTTGCCCAGCCTGTGATCAGCTGGAAATGCAATCACTGTGACAGCTATACAAGGTCAGTTGTAGAAACCACAGACTTGTTTCGGCTCAGTACCTTACCTACAGCACCTGCTGTCCATTGCCACCTTAGTGCATCCACAAAGAAAAAATCCAATTCCTCATTGCAGCAGATCGCCGGCGATACCCAGCCCAGGAGCCCCCATCTTACCACGGCGCTTGTGAAAGCAGATCCTCCAGCTGCAAGAACAGGATCTGGAGGTGGCTTTACAAAACTCCCGGGGAGGCACTCGGGACACCTGAAGTCAGGAGGGGAGGCGAGCTGAAGATGACCTTCCACGCGCCGTCTGCAAGCATTGGCGAGTCAACGGAACCTTATCGTGCTGTGAATGGTACAACCGGGCATTAGCATATGGCAAACCCTGTCACGGGCAAGGATCCATCCGCCTTTCACTCACAGAAAACCTGACCGCCGCTCCGTCAGACCGGGCAGAACACTCGCGTCAAGATTTACTGGGTTTTGTCGTGCTTCGCGAAGGCACGGCGGTAAGCGCGATGGGGTTAGGCGCATCAGCCTGATCTTACCAACACAGATGAACGCGCCAGGGAGAGGCAGCCCTCAAGAGAATTAAGATCTGTCGGTAACTGCCTGCTACTTGAAATACACAGTTGACTTTTCAGTATCAGGATTTTTCTCCCTCGCACAGCAACAAATGTAAATTATTTGGCACGTCCCCAAAATAACATTTTCTCATCTCAACCAAACCTCGTATTTTGCTATGATAAACTTAAAACCTTTCTGTTCTTCTTACACACTTCTATTTACGAGAACACTTGCACACGTTTCAGAAGAGAAATCTTTGTAAAGTTACATGGATTTTATGACTAAATTGGGAAAGGTTAATAACTTCCCAAATGGAAAAGCCATCAGCAGGTTAGGCTTGTGGTCCCCAGCGTGCAGGCCTTTGAACAGCGACGCAGATGCCCTTCTCGCAGAAGCGTGCTTGTATATTGAAAAGGGAAAACCCCACGATCCGCAGCCCAGGGCCCTTACAGGACTTTGTGCTACAACTCCAGCGTACGGCAGCGAAGCAGCAGCTTTCAGCTCTCCTGGTTTAACGGGCATTCCAGCGGCCCTCAGTACCCCCGACCTTCTACCGACACGGGGAGCGCCGACCTGAGCTGGGGCTGAGCAACCCCCTGCCGCAGAAAACTGCTGTTCCAAAGCCCAATACTTGAGACACCTGACGTAACGAAAAGATAACCAATGCACGTGTATTCTTTCCAGGCATGGTTTATTGAAAACACACCAAATTGTTATCCTACACACCTGGGTTCTAACAAGCATTCTACTTGTCTGCATTATGGAAAGATCCTATAATAATAATACATTCTGTCACGGTAACATTTGTTCTATGAAAAGCATAATCCACCTTTTTTTTTCCTCTCCATACTTGTAAAATCAAACCATTCTAAGTGTTTCAGTTTATAGTACAGTGTAAATACAATGCAAAATCCCACCAGTCTAACCTACAGAGAGAATGTTGAGCAGTATTACAGAAAACACATTGTTGATTTTTTTTTTTTTATTCTCCTACCATGAAAATTTTAAGGCACATGATAGTTACAAACACATTAGCTACTAATTACCAGTAAGCTTCTTAGTCTAGTTATTTTGTTTTTCTGAACAGTAAGAACCAGATCGGCAGGCCTTGTAGTATCTGCGTTATCTTCCTCCTCACCTTGGACTTCAGAACACCCTACCCTGATGTAAAACTTACGACAGAAAAAAAAAGGTTCATAACACCTTCCCCTCAAACGCACTAGATTAGTTACTGTACCAATAAATCAGAGAATTTCTCTGTCAAAGATAAGGACACACCAGATTTCAGGGGCATGAAAACAAAAGAGATTTTGCAAGAACCTATGCCTACATAAACACCTTCAAAAACCGTGAGAGCACGACGCCACCCCAGCGGCGCGGAGATGCTGGCCGGGGTTCTTGGCACGCCGCGGGCAGCCGGAGGGCGGACGAGGCTCTGACCGCTCTCACGCGCCCATTTGGCTCCGGGAGCTTTGCGTACTCGGAGGGTTTAAGACGCGCGCCTCTCACGGGTAGCTGAGCCTACGCGCTCAACTTTAAGGCAAGTAACAGAAGGTAACTCACCACCTTCAGTCCCATGGAACTGCTCTAGGAGTGAAAGCTGCTTTGCCTAGCGTAAGCCTCGCGTGCTAGAAAGCGTGGCTGAAACCTGCTCCTCGGAGCTGGCAGGAAGGCGGCGATCTGCTGCAGGCAACGGGCCACCCCTGCCTTCTGGCCCGTCACTTATAGCAAGTCAGCTCCTGGTCCCCAGCTCAGTCCCTTGCGTCGTGGCTTGGCAACAGAGACAAGGTTCGCCTTCCTGCTACAGCCGCACTCCGAATCGGCGTGTCTGGGCGCACAGGAGCAGAACTAGGGCGGGCAGGCGTCTTGCCCAGAAGACACTGAGGATCAGGGCCTACGGCTGCCCAAGCTGTTCTCTGGGGAGCATTTCAAGCTGGCAACACATCGCGAGTTGTCAAGTTACACTTACGGCTAAATTGCTACTCAACTCCAAGACAGAAACAAGACGTCCGAAAGCCTTGCCTTTCCACTCTCCTCCTCGGATTCTGCAGACAGACCGACCAGCCCGGGAAGCGGTAAGCACAATTGCTCGCACGCTCAACAACCAACTGACGCTTCTCCAGGGCAGTCCTGACACACCGCTATTTTTTAAACCCTCCACAGCTTAGTGACGATGCCGGGGAGGTGTGCAAGCCACCTCCCTGCGAAGAACGTTCTGCAGTAATTACACGCCATCACAAGCCTCCCTCTCCCCTAAGTTACCTCAGCCCTCACTGGGCCATCAAGTTTCCTCCTCCTCTTTAGCAGGAGCCTTGCACCACCATCGCTTCCTTCCACAACCATCCCTCCCACTAGAACTTCTGCAGGTAGAAAGCTCTCCTACCCCAGCCCTTTGCAGGCAGATTCCCTCCAGTTTTCACAGCGGAGCCAAAAGGAAAAGAGGAGGTCGCGTACCTGAGCCCTAAAAAGCACTGCCTGCCTTTTAGCCTCCTGCAGCTTTAGTCTCACACACTGCCGCCTTCCCTTCTTTACATACAGTCCCTGCTGCCAAAATACAACAATTACGGGCTCACCCACCCACATCCCAGAACAGCTCAAACAGCCAGCCGCGCCTGTGCCGACAAGGGGGGAGGCGAGGGCAGGCGCGGGCACCCATCCCACCAGCGAGCTTGCGGCCGTAGGTGAAAAGGACGTCAAATCTCCAGACCTGCTTCAGAGTATCTTGCTTTGGCCTTCAGCCGGCGGGCTGACAGCACCAGGCGAGAGTCTCACATGAAGTCACCCCCAGTCCACGTTCCTCCCGCAATATCCAAACAACAGTTTGGTGAGAAGAAAAAACCACAGTAACGCAGATGATGGGTTATTGCTACGTACTTGGGAATTCGTCCTGATTGCGAGGCGTGGGAAGGGCGGGGGTAAGACGTGCGATTCCCAGGGGAAGTCTTGGCCCACGGACTTGGTATGGGACTTCTTGATATGCCATCCTTTGCTTCTCTGCGGCAATAAACCAAGCTGTCGGCTCGCAGCTACGCTGGCTGTCCTGAACACGCACCCCCAGGAACACAGAACGGTTGGCTACCAGGACCCTGGGCAGCCAAAGCCACCCACCTGACAGCGAGGTTTGCTCGCCACGGGATGCAGCGTAAATACGAAAAGGATTTTTGGGGAAAGTGGGACAGGGTCTGAATTTGCTTCTCAAATACTCCTCGGTGTTTTTAGCCCACTAACGACGGAGACCAACACATATTCCAGTCCAGACTTTGAGCGTCCCCGCAGTGCCCCACCGAGAGCCATGGCATCTCTGGGACAGGAGGTCACGGTAAGTGGCCCCCGTCGCCTCCCTTCCCCCTGCCTGCAGTTTCCTCTGTTAACCTCTTGCTGGCTTTGAAATACCTGTACAACAACTAAATCACAAAGTCTTAGCAGAGGCTCCTTTCAACAGTCAGGTCTTTATTTTAAGTGAACTTTGCTCAGACTCCTTTGGTAAATATATGGTTTGAAGTAGATCAGGGACAGACTGACAGCACGGCCCTTCCCTTACACTGTTCTAATCAGCTACAAAGCAGGTTCCATTGCTAATTACTGAACGTTTTTAAAAAAATCCTTTCATATACAAAAAGAATACACCAAGTACATAACCAAAAGTGATATAAAACTCTTCTGTGTAGCTTGGTTAAAAGGGTCTCCGCGTATTGGCAGAACAAGTATGAAAAGAGCACCATTGATATAATATACAGTCAGACTATGCATCTGGTTTCATCGCCACACTTTATGTCTACACATGGAGAGACACTGCCCCGACACGAATGCAGATAATCACAGATGTACCTCTTTGCTTCCCTTGATCCGCTGAGCGTCTTTGGCCCAAAAGGACTCTCATGCAGGTGAAAAAACAAATCTTGGCTATCTTAATTTGCTCCAAGCCACTCCACCTTCCCCAGGATCCAGAAGCGACCCTGCAACGTGCGTGGAAGCCGAGGGTCAAAAAGGGAGGGTGCGAAGGAGCACGCGTATCACCCAAACCACTGACAGCTTCTGGCATCAGTCTTTTTCCCTGAATCAACAAATGCTTCCCTCTCCTGCAAACTACTTTACATGGTTTTGTTAACCTATTTTCTGCACAACAATATATATATATAGATATATAGATTTTTTTATTTATATATATGTATTCATGTCAAATTTTTAATATACTCAAGAAGATACAAAGCTCTTGGTACTTGGTTTTTTTTTTTTTATAAGTTTTTGAATTTTTTTTTACAAAAATTTTAGATGTTTACTATTACAGTAATATTCTGGGGGAGGTGAGGTCGTTGGATATTTCCCCTTTTTAATTACAAAGGAAACGGCAGGCACTGAAAACCGCAAATGATGTTTGCTAGATTCAAAAATGTGCTTTCCAGTCACACCGTTTTTAGGAGCTTGTTTAAAACTAAACGTGGCAATCAAAGAACAGTGGCAACCAAATAAAATCAGCAAAAGCCCTCCGATGCTACCAGCGAGACATTTGCTTCCTCCTCGCACCTGCTGCCCTCCCTCGAGCAACGCCCGGAGAAAAGCAGTGGTCCGCTGCCGGGCCGCTCACAGCGTGAGCGGGCACCACGGACACGGGGTACGCTCCTCTGAGGCCAAGAGCCCCCATGCGCAAAGCAGGCCCTGGCATCCGAGAGGAGAGCCGCTGCACGCGGGTGACTTTCCCACCAAATGAAATATGTGATCTCAAAACAAAACCAAAGGAACACGGAAATCGTGATGATGATTTAGAAAACGCCAAACCAGTTCCCTTTCCGGCATTCTTCATCAGGGTCTATAGCCCAAAGCAAACATGGCGCCAACAGTGATAAATGTACCATCAAATGTAAGTGACAGACCCATCTAAAATTTATAGCGTGTTCAAAAGAAGACATCCTACGAAAAAGCTCCTATTTGCTTCCAATGTGTTAACAGCTATGGCAAAAGAAATTGTTAATCATCATCAATGCAACCCCGGTACATTAAAAATGTAAAAGCTCCTTATTGCAATCTTTGAGAACAAGACAATAAAAAGCCAGCCAACTCCATTTCTCAGCATAGATTTCTGAACCAGGGAGACCGAAACCTTCAGTAAACTGCTCCTCAATACGGGGAAATAAAAACAGAGCCATTACAGAATTCAAAAGGCAGAAGTATTGTACACCAGATTATAATGATAATATAGCACTGTGATTGATATAGCTTACTCTAAAAGCAGATTATACAGCTTGCATCAATTTTGTCATCCACTCTCCAGTTCATTTGACCAGCGTTTAATAGTTTTTGTTCTGCATATTCTCCTTTCATTGAAATCCAATAAGCCCACTCAACATTCCTGCACTTTCTGTGGAAACAATAAAGAAAACCTAAAGATTTTTCAAAAAGCCTTTAAGAATGTTAGATTCACAGTTCAAAAGAAATCCCCCAAAACAAAAAACCAAAACAATGAGCCCCAAACCAGAAAAGTGCTATTATCTTCATGGCTACACCTACGATATTATTTCAAATATTCTGCAGTTCCTCGTTCACTTGTGAAGCTGTCGTCTTTGCTGCCGCACGGCCTTCGCTTCTCACACTTGGCACCGTCCCCACCTCAGAGTCACCCAAGAACGCAGCCAGCTAGGTGGAAGCCTGGATTCTATTTTCTTGCTTGCTTGCTTGCTTCTTGCAGGAGCGGGAGGGAGGGGGAGGTGGTGGCTCTTTCTGGTGGGAATGTGACCGAGTTAAAAAGCAAAGTGTCTCGCTGTAAGGCATGGTGCTCCGGGGTTGGCAATGGCAGTCCGTCGTGCTTCCTCCCCACATCCTCCTAGGCTCTGCAGCCTGGTCAGGGATGCAGCGCCCTCCAAACCGGAATGGCAGTGGTGACTGATGAGATCCTCTGTGTCGATTCAATGTTTGTTTCTCCCCCTCAATTAAAAAAAAATGTGGTTGGACTCTAGCCCTGCAAAATAAAGTCAAAGCTGATTAATACCACCAAGTAACATGACCTTGGTGATCTCCACCAGCCAGTGGTGGGATGGTGACTGCAAGTGCCAACCCAACCCCAATATATGGCTTCCTTGAAGGGTACGACTGGGAGAAAACGAGCACAGACTTCATTTTTCAGTCTGCAGCCCACCTGTCAGCCTTCACGGCTCAGCAAAGAGCGCAGGAGTGCGGCGTACAGGCACTACGCACATACACTTATCTCTGCCCTTCGGCGAAGCCAACAAGACTGACCACGCAGTGCTGCCGAGCTGCGGGAAGCCAACGGTGCCAGGGTCCGCTCCGTGGCTACAGCAGAGTGCCTGGCAACGTTCAACAACTGCTCTGGGCAGGGGCTTCCAGCCCCGGAACAAAAACAATCTGTAGACACTCAGCACTTAGACTAGACTCTTAAAAGAAGAAGGAGGGGAAAACAAAAAAATCCCCCATCCCCCCGAGTTTCCTCTCCCACTAATGCAAGAGATTTCCATGTAGAATTACGGGGGTGGATGATGCTCCATGTTTTGGAATTTGGGCCTTTAAAGGTTGAGTCCCCATCCCTGGAGGTATTTAAAAGCCGGGTGGATGTGGTGCTTAGGGACATGGCTTAGTGGTGGGCTTGGCAGTGCTGGGTTAACGGTTGGACTTGATGATCTTAAGGGTCTTTTCCCACCTAAACGGTTCTGTTGTCCACTCTGATGCAAAGGCGCCCAGAGCCTTCACCCAGAGCAGTGGCAGGGGCGAGGGAAGGCCAGGGATATTACTGAGGAACTTGGCACGGGGCAAAGGCAGAGAACTAGAAAGAGACAAAAAGGCACCTTTCTTTAGCCACAGGAAAAAAAATAAAAAAGGAATTGAGAAGTGGGAGTTGTGGGTCACGTTTATTGTCTAACCAAAACCATCTCTCCTTGCAAAGTAACTTGTGCACAGACAGCAGCGCTCCTGCAGATGGGCAGGGCTGCGTAACTCACGGGAACCTCGGGGGACATCCATAAATAGTCAAGGATATGCCTTTCCTGAAGTCTCAGGCTAATCCTTATAATGAGCATAGAGGGGGAAAAAATGGTTGGAAGCAGGAAAACACTATTCAAATTCATTCCCGTGGCCTAACAGCAGAAATCATTCACATTTCAGCTGACAACCAATCATTCACGATATTATTTTCTGCCTGGTTATTTGACAGGTTATTTTTTAATCAAACAGTGGTGTTTGACTGCATTTCATTAAAGATACACTGAATAATATAAACATCACTTTTTTTCCAAACGCATTTTCATTTGTCTGAAGGGACCCAGTTAGCAGTTAGCCTTGAAGAGATTCCACAGCGGTACAGATCATGCACGAGACAAGTTAATCACTAGCACCAATTACCATTAAAAGGACCTACCATGCATGCAAATTAGACCCAGGAGTCAACAGGCTGGGGTTTAATGTCACGGGCATCCACCAGATTCACCGAAGCCCTGTTACTCCTGTTAATGTTTTTCCTATTTGTGTCATTCTGCAGCACAGGGTGAGGAGTTAAAGGCAAAACAGAGCGGATTAATCAAACAGAACCACCAAACACGTCAGCTTAAAGGAGCACAAGGGAAAATTAGTGGTAGAGAAAGAAAAAAGATCAGCAAAGGCACAATACTGACAAAAGCATCTGCAGCGGCCGAAAGGCTGCGCTTCCCTGCCATCGTCATTCACAGTTCTCGGCCACTCTTGAACCTCAGAGCCATGGCTATCGAACAGCTCACGAGCCCGCAGACCCCACGGATGCGTTTGTGTTTCACCGCACGGGGAGGAGGATGAGGAGCAGCCACTCGGCTCGGCCCAGCTGAGGGCACGGCAGCACAGCCCCCGAGGCAAACACCAGGCTGAATCCGGGGCACCGCTGTCCTTACAGCCACGCGGCAGCACAGACGACGGGAGACGCATCATCGAGGTGAAATGTTTTTTCTCTTTCTCATGAAAGCAAAGCAGCTACTCACTGAACTCTGGGTTGTGCTTCACTTCAGACATACGCTGAAGTTTGGGCTGCTTGATGTGACTTTGAGGGTTGTACCAGACCACTATAATGACTTTCGAGTGGCAAAAATAACAAGTATTTGTTAATCTTCCTGCCTTAGCCTGCTTTCCTTAGGAAGACATTTTCTGTCAAGCTCCTTTTGATCAACGTTCTTATGTCACTTAGCGCATCCATTCCCACTGCATCCTTGCAAAACATATTAGAACTGCCAGGAGGGAACCGGAAGGTTTATTGTGCTGGCACTGGTTCAGGCAGGGCCATCTCTCGCCACACTGGAGCGGGGCGGGGGGCACACTGCATGACTTGAGCAATCAGCTCAGTTTTATCAGTTCCAAAAACAAACGAAGGAGCACAACCACCTCTACCAAAAAGTCCAGCTGGGCAGCCTTCAACAGGGTGCACCTGCACCCAGAACTGGCAGATTGGAGAGAGTGATCTGTGCTTAAAAAACGTCCGGCTGGATTGAAGCCTTTCTCCGGGGCACACCTTCACGGAAAGGCAGGACACAGCGGGGAAGGCGTGACCAGGCAAGCCTCCGTAGGCAGACTGATGCAGCCTAATTCATGATCTATGGAAATATTTTTCTCCAAATCACATTTGTATTCCCCTTGTTCAATAATAGTGGGGTTTCCTACCAATTGACTGAAGTTTGTTTCCACTGAGTCACCTGGATTTTCTGATATTATCAGCAACATGCTGAAGGTTATTAAGGACAGCCTTCTGCAGACTAACAACAGTGTTTCCTACCACTGACTCCTGTTTCACTGAATCCTCCTCTTCCTCCTCGAAATTACTTCCCCAGGGGAAAACACAAGCTTGTTTTGAGGCCAGGGAGAACTGATGGCCACAGCATTAAGTGACTTTTTAAGGTCTGCTGAAAAGGCGCAGCAATGCGACAGAAATTACACAGAGCCTACTAAAGCCACATTTGCACACAACTCACAATACAAAGAGCTTTGTGAAGTAAGATTTTTGGTTTTTTTTCATTATAAAGTTGTTTAAGTTTGTTTTTAGAAGGCACACACATAACTCTGCAAGTCTCTCCCTCTCCATCTCCTCGGCCCATGCCCACCGTCCGCCGTCAGGACTGCGAACGCGCTGGGGAAACGAATGCTGTTCACCACGCTGCTGTACAGACACAAGCTCACGCCTGCTTCTCATGCTGAAAGCAACGAAGCAGCGTGACCGTCTGAAGCGACTATCCTCGGAACAAAGTCTGAGCACACGTACGCACCTGAGGGCTAGGGAATGCTGCCTGGAGGAGGGTGACAGAACAAGCACGTTCTGTTTTTACAACATCATCCATTTAGAAGAATACAGTGATTGCCTGCATTTGCTCCTGCACTGGAAAGCAGCATTTTGTTTTTATTTCTAGTTAGCCAAGTGCTAAGTTACGAAATGGTGCCTTTATCTAAAAAAACAAAACAAAACAAAAAACCCCAAGCCTTTACAGTCCCCTGGTGAGTAACTACCCTGTATTTCTTGCTGAGGACACCAGGCTTCCTTTCTTTTAAGGCACTATCTAGCATTCAGCAGTAAGAGGACGCTCACTTTTAAAGGTTCTTTCTCCGAAGCATCCCCTGTGTTATCACTGGCCTTGTATTTGCGCTCCTTGTCCCGGTGATCGATGGTGGAGTACCCATCTGAGGAGAAATAACACGACAGTCAGGCATG
The DNA here is from genome assembly GCF_965183815.1 of Platalea leucorodia. Classification (NCBI taxonomy): domain Eukaryota; kingdom Metazoa; phylum Chordata; class Aves; order Pelecaniformes; family Threskiornithidae; genus Platalea; species Platalea leucorodia. The sequence continues at coordinate 1,223,855 of NC_138834.1, forward strand.
AAGCACAAATAAGAGCAAACCCAGAGCTGATGCTAGCAGAATTCTTCAGCACAGAAACAGGAAAATAAACTGTCACAGCCCAAAGATGCTGGCAGCCTGCTTTTCACAGGCGCTCCAGCTCTGAAATTTCATTTTTACCAGCTTAAAACAGAACAGAAAAGCCCTCTCTTTATATCGCTGTCAGATGCTGGCACTCGTTAGCAAGCAGCACTGTTTTCATCCCAGCCTGCTGCAGTTTTTAGTGCGCCCAAGGAAAGTAGCAAGTTGTCGTCTCGCGCCCCGCAGCTAACGAACTCCAAATTCAGCCCCAATCTTGTGCCCCTTGCTTAGCAGCCTGGCTAATGGGCTGTGTTCGTTCTCTGAATGCTCTGCAGCACGTTCCCGCTCTTCCTGGGCCTGGCTGCTAGCAGGCCACGCGGCCCCTTCGGAGCCCTGAGGAAAAGCGCCTGTCGCGTTGGGCGAAACCTCGGCGCAAAGCCTGCTGTGCCTGGGCTGTCCTCCATCACAGAGCAGCACCCGCTGGTGCTTCTTCTCCCGACAACTAAGAAACAACACGAAAGCGCGATGAACGCAAGGAAGAGAAGTGGGAGAGGGCTTTATAAAGAAATGGCTCTAATTATTTCAGAACCTTTGCTTTGAATCATTGTCAGCCAATGCAAATCTTCATTTGTTTTCCTGATGCATCAGATTTCTCTCGTTATCAGTGACAAATAGATCCTCTCCTGCTCTGACAGCATCGTAATCTGGAGCAAATGACACTCAAATTTATAGCAAATATATAGGGCTTTTGTTTTCCCCTGTGTAACTGAGGGATCATTAATGTTTTCATGTCCGGGCAAACTGGGTTCTTCGAATACCACAAAAAAGTTTTACGTACACTACCAAAATGCTCCTCTTTGGGTTGATTACTTGCCCGCCAGAGGTCACGAAGCAAAAGTCAGTCCTGTTTCTGGGGGGCTCCCATGGCATAAAGGGGCACTGGTTGCCCACACGACGAAAGCACACGCAGCTGGAGCGACTGGGACCAAACACAGTCGCAGAGCAGGGCCCTACGTGATGCTTCTGCTGGCCACGGCCAGGTTAAGTTTTAAAAGAGCTGTAGTTTTCCTGTGCATCTTACGAATCAAAGTGCACGCAGACCTGCAACAAGCACCCGAAGTGGCACGTATTTATGCCATCGTGGACAGCAGCAGATTATTTAACCACGCTGCCTAAAAATAACTAAAGAATTTTGGTGCTACACGTGTAGTACACGGATCTTAAAGCATGAAAATAATCGCTACACAGAGCTTTACTTACAATTATTTGTTGGCAATGAAGATGCCTAACATTCTTGGCCATTCCTTCCGAACAGGAAAGAAAAACCCTAAAGCCTACCAGCTGCACCCAGCATCTGCGGAGGAACGCGTGACCAGTCATTCTCGTTCAAATGACAGGCGTGAATAGTGCCAGTAAGTCATATCCTCATCTAAAGATTCATCATTTATTTAGGAGTAACTAGTTCATGTAGGTATGTATTTAAATGATGGAAACATGCTGACTCCCCAAAAAAATCAAACTCAAACAACTGAGCGGTAGCTTTTTACAATCTAACATTAATTATACTCACAATGATGTAACGGATCACTTTACATTTTTGTAGTGCCATCATCACAGGTGATCCACAAACATTTTTTAAATGAATTGCCGAGATATAAAGGAAACCTTTAACCTGCCCCCAGAAAGCAACAGCTACTAAGTGAAGTACGGCAGCTGTGATACTTCTGACCTTGCTCCCTGGGAAGTAAGGACTGTAATCACAAGAAATGAGAAGCACACCACATCTTCAATACTACTAAAAAATTAAAAAACCGTGCTTAGCCAGGACAGCAGCAACAGGAAGATCAAGCTCTTGCACAGTGGCAGTAATCTAACAGCAAAGAACCGTCAAGAACTTTGTTCTTCATCTCTAAGTTCCAACACGTTTTGCAATTCGTGCCGTCAGCCCGCTGCTGTGTGGTCTGCATGCTAACGGTGCCGCACACAGCAGCGCTAATGGATTATGTGCTTCTGAAACCCACACACTGTGCTACGCCTCTGTCAAGATAAGCAGCAGCAGAGATAGGAAGTTCATGATTTGACCTAATAAAATGAGAAATATCTTGAAGGAGGCTGCATCAGAGAAGTAATACCTCAGTGCCCCAAGGAGCACAGCTCTCCAAAGAAATTAGAAAGCACTGCTTCGCCCGTGTTTCAGATTCGTTCTAAAAAGTAATCAGAATGAACTCTGTTTCTGTGGCATAAAGGAGACCTACACAGATCTTACTGCTCCAAGGTATAAGTGCATTACTCTGAGTTAATACGATCCAACCTATAGACAAAAGTTAAATTGGCCAAGAGAGGATGTCCCATTCTTGGCTTGTTTATTCCTCTCTCTCACCTTTCTGCTTGTTGTCTTCTCTCTTGCTTCACTGACCACCTCCCGTTCACTCTGCAGCAACATTTTAATGTCATCATAAATTACAGGACCAAACGCCTGCTGAGTGTCGGTGCATCTGTGCCCTCACACAGCCCTCAACTTAGAAAGATCAAACCTCCAGACTCATCAAAGAGGAGGAGGAGGAGAAAGGCAAAGTTGTGCCTGAAGATGGGTGTGTAGGACAGGGGCATCTGAACCACGTGTCTCTGGTCTGAACAATCCTCAGCTCCCAGACGCTCTTCTCTGACTGACTGTAGGTGAACTGAGGCACAGGCACAGTTTTGGAGAACTCACACATCTGGCATCCAGCCTTGAGATCACAGCTCTGCTGCTTCTGCAGACAGCTCCGGGCCACAGCCACCCTCAGGCAGCAGGCGACAGTAAGCGTCGATGATCTTCAGATCAGTCGGTGCAGAGCCGCTTGTCTGGAGCTGAAGAAGTCTGACAGACCTGAGCTCTCTCTGCGCAGGGCTGTCTAGTGCATCCCACGGTAACTCCTAACACGTTTTCTTCCATCTCCCAGGACATCCATGCTCTACCCAGGCCCTCCCATTGCTCCAGACAACAGGAATCTGACTGGTCTGGTACTGCCAGCTGATGGGGAACGTATCTTTCTGCCTCCCTAGCCACACTGATAGCGAATTAAATACCTTTATAGAGAAGGATGTCCCCCACAGCATTAGCAAACAAGCTGAGATACCAATAGCAATTTTCTTTTTGCGGTCTTGAAGAAGAGACAACATGGGTGAACAGTAAGGGCCCAGGCACCAGGACAGCTGAACCCTGATAAGAAGAGGCAATCGATGAGCGGCGGACAGGCGGGGATGTTCTGGAACAAGCAGCCTTGTACGCTGCAGGGGAGCAGGAGGAAGACTCTGGGCTGGAAGGACCTGGCCAAACGGACGGGTACCTCTGACGTGTGTGGCGTGGCGAGCCACTGAATTCTGCACTGACAGGCTCCAACGTGTTTGAGGCAACTGCAGTTCAGTACCAAAGCGGTACACCAGGAAGATAATTATGCAACCTGGAACCATCTGAATGAAATGAAATGAACAACAAAAAGCTGGAGGCAGATGAGAATTCTCTAAAACACAGTGAACATAAAGTAGAAAGATCTTGGGGCAAGTGGAGTCAGAAAGAGGAAGGCAAGGGAAAAACACACAACTGAAACCAGGGCACAGGACTTTCTGCAATAAAAAGAAATAAAAAGATAAGCTGGGATGCTGGACAACTGTCTCTGCTACTCTGTCATGCATTTGCTTTGCAAACATAAGTGAGGTCAGTCTCTCCTGGAGGCTCAACGTAGACTGGTGTGGAGTATGTGGGGATACAACCAAACTGTGCTTACTGGAGGTGCAAACCCAGAGGGCTGCATGTTGATGTTCTGCTCCTTATATCTGCCAGTTCACTCCAGAAAGGAAAAAGAACACAAACTCCAGAATACAACAGTCCACAATGAAGTTAAAATCAGAAAATATAGTCTAGAGCAGCTCCTCATGTAAGTATGCCCATAAGGCAAAAAACATATGGCATCTGGAAGAGCCTGAAGGAAAGAGATGAAGTACTACGTTGTTATTCCAGTTCCTTGGAATTAAGGATAGTAAACTGGATAAATTAATTTAGTCCCTTCTCAGTTGACCTCTGAAACAGCGCAAAGTTATAGTCATACTGGCGTTAAAAAGCACCGAAGAGCTGGGGTCAGGACAACTTGACAGATTTCATCTTCTAATAGTGATGAAAAGATCGGAGAACAGAACGGCCCAGAGAACCTGCCTGATGTACATATGCTGTTAATTTGCATTTCATTTTGTACTCAGAGCTGTACCGGTAACTCCTGAAAGCATAAGGCAACAATTAATATTGAGCCTATAAACGACCAGCACTGCCCATACTGCAGCACCTGCTAGCACACAGCTATCCTGCCAGGCAATCTTCTCCACAGTTATCTTCTTCCATTGTGAGAGCAAATGTTTCAGTGTTCCCTTAGGCAAAATACATATGGACAGTTGATTCGTGGCAGGTGGCATCTTATTTTTCTAAGAAGATGAAAGGTAATATATACCTGCTATTTTAACGTCTGAACGTGCTTGGCTTTCAGCTTGGTTCTAACTTGCTATTTTTTTCAGCTACAATCACAAATAGCAGTATATCAAACTGTGTGATTTGGAGGCATTAATACAGGTATTTAAATAAAAATAACATCAACTGGAAGAAGTAAAGCAAATTCCCAAGAGACCACACAGCACCTTTATCTACCTCAGTAAAGAAAAAAACCCTCTCTAAGTCTTAAACTACAGAGCTTATCCATCTCAGAGCACCTCATTGGCAGCAGGTGGCTGCTCTCAGTCTGTAGGAAAAGCCAGGCCTGGCTAGATGCAGGTAAAGGAAAGCTGGAGCCAGGAATATCACACATACTAACTTATTGTTGGTGCTACCTACAGAAAACAAAGGCAGAACAGATTTAGACACAAGCGTTACACTGAAGTCAGTTTTGAACTGTTTTTTTCTGTTTTTCCCTTCTGAATCCCCAGACTTCCAGATCTGTAAGAGGGAATGCAGCTGCCTCAGGGGCCAGAGACTAGAGTGAAAGCTAGGTCAGTGCATCTCCATTATACGCTTAAAGTAGTGGAGAAATTGGTGTGTACACTCTATGTGTATTTAAAAGAAAAAACAAAGACAGAAAAAAGAAAGATGACGGATGACGACCTATCTTTTGTAAGGTAATGTTCTGTTTTTAAATGTCAGCTTTATCCATCTGAAAGAATATCACCTAGAGAAATAGCTGAACTTTGCTGTGAGTGACAGCGTGCTCTATCGAAGCAGACAGAGGGGCTGATCTATGGCTGAATTTACCTGGGCCAAGTTCATCCATAGGTATCATATCGCGACTCCCAGCCTTCTCGTTATCTATAAAACAGAAACATTGAAATGAGTTACATTTGCTTTTCTCAACACCAGGTATTTTTAAATTAGTCACAGGACCAGGAGGTCCATAAAGTACTGAATGCAGAGACTGCTGTAAAAAACAAACAAACAAACAAACAGCAAGCTATTCAACTGTTATCCATTCAGAAAGAGAAGTTTGATTTAAGCTCTCCAGAGAGCACATGCAATCCTTGTATTTTCTGCTTTGGCACCGTAATACAGAACTCCCTCTCTCCAAGTGGTAACAGAAAACGCAGTTCTGCTTTGGACTGCCTACCACAGGTTTTTTCTCTGGTCTCTCCAGAATAGAGGGAAAATAAGGAAGGGTGCAGCTCCAGATGGCACACAATCCAATCTAGCAGCCTGCTGAGCCAACAGAAAGGTAACCCACAAAGAAAACACGGAGTTTTTGTCAGATCAGCACACTGACCAGTCACCCTCTCTGCAAAACCTGCCAGGTCTGATGGAAGACAGGCAGGGCAGCGTGGGGCTGTCCTTTCTGCGGTGATCTGCCGTTAAACCAGGTAAAGCGCAACACGGCAAACTCTGCCGTAGGAGACTAAAGATTTCTGAAAACAAATGTTGACATTCAAGCGTTGGAAACTAGGACCAGATTCAGAGACAAAGCAATCATAATGAAATTAAAGCTGGAGCCACACCAGTGTCGGTGTGGCTGCGTCAGGCCTCATGAAGAAGCGCAGACAGGTTTAGCCAGCGTTTGGACAAACCGTCTCCAATGAAAAAACTGCGCAGCCGAGGAAGAAGCACCGCCAAAACCGGCACGTTTCTTCAGAAAGGAAAAGACCCCAGTACTGCGTAGGGGCAAGGCCAAGCCCACCGCCTGGCTGAAGGGCAGATTTATTAATATGTAACATTGTCAAACAAGGCTGTTCTCCTCTTTCCAAGTCCCATCTCATGTCTATCCCCAATTCTCCCAGGAAGATTTAACTGATTATGTTGCATACAAGTTGAGAAAACAACATCAGTAGCGCACATTTCACAAGGGAAGGAATACTATCCATATCCAGCTAACAGGACTGAGCATTTTGGGACGGTGGGGTAAAAATCACCACAGAAATAATATATTTTTACCCCCTCATGCCACAACACAGATGTGGCAAATCCAGAAAACAAGCAAGCAAAGCACAACAGACAAAGTGATAAAAAGCAGAACTGACCTTGACTTTTATCCACCAGCGGCAGAGTGCTGTCGTCATAGGCAGACCTGCCAGTAGTGCCTTTGGAACCCTTTGGAGTCGCAGAAACAGACTACCAGACAAAAATCGCATAAATACAAAATTGCTACTCAGGGCAACCGAGCACGAAAAATAAACAAACCAACAGTATGGAGAGAGACTATGGAATGCTGCTAAGCCCCCCTTCTGTCGATAATAGAGCACTGGAGTATTTTTTATGTTCATATAGATTTGTTGGTGGAGTTTTTTTCCTGTTATCTAAATGGCAGCATTGTTGGTCTGTGCAAGGAGCAAAACCTTTCCACGGGGAAGGAGGAGGAGGCTGCGTGTCAGAAGAGGCGGCTGCCCTCTGCTGCTCGACGGAGCGTTTCAAACGAGAGACAACTACGACAAGACGCGCTCATCCTTCCTCCAGTGAAGCACGAGCATTTGCCCTATACGAGGTGGCATACTTCCGAACCCTAAAAAGCTGCATTTCACAGACCACTGAAAAACATACCCAGCAAGCATATGCATGATGCCGTGACTGAAGAGATTACAATACATCGTTCTATCACCTAGAAGAACAGAACCAAAGCCCACGGTCTATCAGACTGTAATTTCAGACTAAGTTTGGACATCTTCCACTCGGGCACTTCCACAACTAAATCTAACACCCAGCAACTTTACCTGGAAGTGTGACTTGTTCCACCCATCCTTCTGCAGGGCATTTCGTAGTTCTTTATAGCTCCAGATCATCTGAAGAACGTGAGATGCCGCTTTTGTTTCTCTGGGAGACTGGCTGATTTGCGAGATAAAATTAGAGCTTAAGTATCAAGCAATATAAGACTATTCATATGTTGACCTCTTTGCACCAAAACAATATCCAGGAGATAACCTAGTACTCCATACAGCTGTTCTTTGAACCTATAAGCTATAGGATATATGTGAAATCATTCAGTGACTTCTTCATATCTATAGGTATTTGCTGACAAAAAAAAGAGTCCAAACAAAAGTTGTAAATTGTGCAGATTTCTGGGTTTTCACGTGTATTGCTGGGCAAGCACTGAAGCCAGGGTGACCCTTTTGTCTTGTAGCTGTCATTAACAAAAACCAGATGGATTCCATCCTGCCTGGATTTATGTAGGAAAAAACCCAACAAAACAAGTTCTAAGCCACTTTTCAAACCTTCACCCCAACTTACATATATTCCTCACAATTCAATGAAGTTGCTTTATGATTTAGAATACCTTACAAAGCAATTTGGGTCAGCAAAAAATAAGCTGTTTTTAAACAGAAAATGAAGTTTTATCGATTCCTTACTAAGTCAGTACACACGCACCCGCCATAAAATAATACAGGGCTAGATTCTCGGTTGGCGCTCATATTTCCTAACAATGCAACCCAACAAAGTCTTCAGCTACTCTCCCGAAAGCCTGCTGAAAACACACCTATAATGTCTGACTGGCTGAACTATATGAAACAAACTTTTCTATAAAGCAGTCAGAAGGCAGTTTTCAACAGACCTGTGGAGTGAAAATTTGTCACTTCAAACTACCACCACCAGCCCTTCGGCCAGAACGATTACTGCACATCATTAATCATTTTACTTAAAAGAAACAGATTTCATCACTGGCATTCCAGGAATGGAATGCTGCCACAGGAAAAAGGCCTCCCACGCTAAAAATAAAGATCACGGTTTCACTGCAAATTATCTCTGCTAAATGCATACGTGGTGCTAAGATGTATCTGACAAGGAGAGAGCATGTCTTCACATGACTGAAGTTACTACTCGATTAACTTTTTTTTTTTTTTTAATCAAGTAAACCTATTAAAGGTGCTGACTGTTTTTACTCCGTATATATTAATTACTCTGAAAGGTTAGGATGCTTGAATACATTCACAAAGCAAAAGCTGCTGTTCATAGTGACATGTTCGTGTTTGCAGTGAGTTCTTATGCATTGTGCTTTCAACGGCTGCTTACCTTGACTTGCTGATAGCGACCAGCTTCTGAATGCCCTGTGTCTGGATCAGAGACCTTGCATTTTCCGAGCTGTCAGTAATGATTTCATGGATGGTATTCAGCACCGCAACCACTGTATCCTCTTCCAGGTTCTTTGCAGTTCTCTGCTGCCTGCTAGGCAAATTTCTTACCAGCTCACCCATGGCATAACTACCTAGATAAGGGGAAGAGAAACCATTAGTCAGCCATAAAAATCACTTCAGCTTCCCATCCTGAATGATAAAACTCAAGAGTGTTTGCCAGGTCAAAAAACTTTATAATGCACATGTTTTGAACCTCAAGACTGTAACCTAACAGTGTACTTATTCATTATTTCAAGGTGACTGAGTGTTGATACCCAAGACAAACTCCATCATGAACGCTAAAAGGTACTGAGGAAGAAAAAAAAAAGCAACCTTTATTGAGAATTCTACAGCCAGCATCTATCATACTTTGCAATGCCTGAGGCAAAAAGCATCCAGTAGCTGCTGCTAATGCCACAATACACGCACATGGCTTACTCAACTTAGCCTTGTAATAGGCCTTCTGGGGCAAGGTGTGCAGCCGTGCATTTATTAACCTTCCCCCAGCAAAGGTACGAGTGTTTCCTCCTGGGTGCAGTTAGCCTTCTCAGTGTATAGGACTGGAGGAAAACCAAGGAGTCCAGAGTTTATGGCTCCCAGGCGTCCGTCTGTACCATTTGCCTAGTTACACCTCTGAACTATTAAAAAAAGAACCTGATGTATTCGGGCAGAATCCCACCTTGCTGTTTGTTAGTATCAACTTGGATGATGGCCCTCAATGCGTGACCAATATTTCCTGGCCTGACAAGGTTACAGTTTAAACAAATACATCAGTTAAACACAGAGGCATCCAGAGGAAAACTCAACTCACATCTTTCAGATTCCTGCTTATGGGCAGATGAACGCTTATTTACCCCTTTGGATAGGAGCTAGTGAGCACTGCTGAAGAACTAACTTGAAGAAGAGTAAGTTGTTTGGTGTCCAGCTTCTACAAGCAACTGCCACGCAAAAGGAGGAGAAGGGAAGGAAGAAGCGAGAAAAAAGGGACAGCTTCAGAGCCTGCTGCACTGCCCCAGGTTAGCTCAGCATGCCGAGGGCAAGACTCCCGCTCCAAGCTAAACAGCAGGCCTACGGAGCAACGTCTCTGTAACGACCAGGTGCGACCAGGAGCACAAGTGCCGTGTCAGCCAGAGCTAAGGAAGGGACAAGAAACCTCTTAACCCACCCAATCCTCTGCACACCTACACCCACTCCTCTCTCCTGCCAAAATCTACATCTGTTTTTACTCCTGAGTTAGAGATTTCCCTCAAACCACGGCTTGTTTGAATGGGCTGGAAATACTTTCAGAGATAACAGCCCTCCGCTTGGTGGCTACACGGTAACCTTCGACAGCGTGGATGGAAACTGCATACAGAATGAATCCTCAGCACAAGTGACAGAAAATGTGAGGTCTCTCAAGGGTATCCAAGATCCCAGCCTGGTTAGAAAAGTTCAGAAGATACCTATAAGATCTTTATTGCGACGATCCATGGAAAGGTTTCTCAGGGCAATCGAGACAGCCCTCACAACCTTGTCAGAGTCGGACTGGAGCAGCTCCACAAGCACTGGTAAGCCTCTCTCCTTCCGCACTGTTGCACGGATGTACGTGGACCACTGATCAGAACACAGGGGAAAAGAAACAACACAAAGCATTGTGAGTTCATATACCTGCCCCTTCCTTGCCCCGGGCGTTTCTTGCGGTGCTGTAATTCATTTTCTTCCCTGCAAAGGCTGGTTAGGTTGTGTGTGCTGATGCATCTATAACTTAACCCATCATTCAAGTTCATCAGGCACCAAGGAAGAAAGGATGCAGAAGTTCATCCTACAGCTTAGCAAGCTGCTGGGGAAAGAGGACAGAAATAGCAGGAAGGAGCAGCATCCGCCAGCATCTGCTCTGTACACACCTCGGTGTGAAAACACATCCCTCTGGATTAGGAAAAAAGGGGTCATCTGGAAGGAACAGTAAAGCACCCAAAGCATCTGTTATCTTCCCCCACCTCCAATTTCATGCTTTTATTCTGTTTCATGATTGATTTTAAAATAAACTGTACTCAAGACAGCTGTGAAACACCACCCCGCTGATCCTCAGGCTGCTGATCAGTCCCGCTTTGCCGTGCGGTTCTAGAAGCGATCAGGCATACCTTTGAGAGAACTGCCTGATTAGTGCTGGGGACGCTTCAGACAGGGTATCAGAGGATGCTTTGGAGTGCAGTTTCCTGAGCAATCTGACAATCCAAGGAATTAAGTATTCAGGACACTTCATCATCTAACAACAAGGTTTTCGGAATGGACAAAGCAATGGTTAAGTGGTTTAAGTAGTAAACCCTGCTCATGGTTAAATCGTCATGAGCTCAGTGACACTTCCACTACGTAAACACCATTTGTCCAGAAGATGCAAAACATTTTAAGTGGGCAGATAAGGTGGAAATAATTTATTTGGGGTTCCCACCTCCTTCCTATTTAAAGGAGACGTAAATGCTCAAATTAACAGTGCACTTATAATGGGACAAAGCTTTGTTCTTTACTTACACAGAGGAAACAAAAGAGACTAAAGAGAAGACTGCACTCACCGTCCAGTTGCCAGCACTGAGATTCTGCAAAGCCCCTGCTGCAGCTTCCAGAGTGTTGAAGTTCTGACTTTCGGTGAGGATGGAGAGGTACAGTCGGACCACATCTGGCTGGTACAGTAATTCAAAGCCTGCAGGTGAGGCAAGAGAACAGAAGCAAGAGAAGCAGAGAAGGCTATGTATGAATACACACATAACATACCTTTATTTAATCACATAGGAGAACAGCAAGGAGAAAGCACACCACAGAAAGAAAGGCTTCGGCCACGTCCAGGACATTTTACCCACAGTTGTTGAAAACGGCGCACATGGGAACTCGCGCGCAGGACATCCACCTGGGCCGAAGGTTCCTGTGTCTTCAGGTTGACAATTCTTTCTGAAATCTGTGCTATGCTATATACTGCCTGGCAGGCAGAGTACACGTGTGTAATAACAAGGTGACAAGAGGCAATCTTTGCCTGCAACAACTCTTACTTTGCATCTCTAGATTGGGTCGCAAATTCACCTTGCACTCCTGTTTTCATTCAAACCTCTCTCAGGACCTTTACAGACACAAGCAACGGGGCCAAAGAGAGCAAGCTACACGATCATATCAGCCAGCCCCTTCTCACACCTCGGTGACGAAGGGAAGATGCAAGATGTCAAAGTGACTAGAATCCCCAGTCGGCAGGGGCAGGGAGGAATGCTGACTCCAGTTCAAATACTAGGTAAAGAAATACTCCACCATCCTACCACACTGGGAGGCTGCGACAGACACACACGCTAACCAAATATCCCCAGAGTCGCTGGATCAGCTTTGCGGTTTAAGCACGACAGGAATGAGAACTATTCCTAGTTCTGCCACAGATTTCCTTTTGTGATGCTGAGTAACTGACAGGAGCATCCCTGTCTTGACTTCCTCATCCAAAGGATCAAGATTTATCCATCTACCCATATTAAAAAGGGGATCTTAGGCAAGAACTTCATCATTCCAAGTTGTTGCATATTTTGAAGCCATTTTTACCTGTCTTTCTTCACTAAGTGTGGCATGACACACTGCATCGATGAGGGAAGAAGTATGCAAGCACCCAGTTAAAGGCCTTGCCGGACAAACACGATCTCAAAGATCACGGTGCTCTTCAGATTACGTGAACAAAATACTAAATCCCCTAAAGCGTTTTGGTGAGTGCAGGAAGGCACAAGCGACCTATGGTCAACGTAGGCTCATCTGCAGTCACTGTAGCTGGAAGATATTTCTGGATTGGTGGCTTTTGGGGTGTTTGCAATAAATGAAGTTCAGCAGGCACAGGTAACTAGGAAAGGATTTTTGGAAAAACATGACATGAAAGAAAGCATAAAAGTGTGAATGAGCTTGGGCAAAAGAGGAAATCTGAAGCTTGTTTGAGCAGAAGAATTTTTTTTTATTTGTGCACATGAAAAGAATGTTTTTCACATAACAAGATGCTGTCCTACAAGTGTAGCATAATTCAAAGCAAGTTTTCCACTAGCAAGACAGGAAACCTGCAAACACACATCACTCCCTCTCTTCAGTACTTTCTCTTCAAAATCACCCATCCCTCATATACATATTTTTCAGCACAGATTATCATATTTCAGACATCTCAGATCAAACCTAGAAGCAAGAGAACTGAACAATGCTATCCTATCAAGTGGATATCCTATCAGTTTTTTTCTTTTTAAAAATTCTCTGTTGCTAAAGGCTTTCTGAAATTAAAGCCTTACATTTCAAATCTAACTGTTTCTCCATATTTTTCATACTAGTTATTGCTGCGGAACTATGTGAGTCAAGAGCTCAGAACTCAGTACTTCAAACCTTGTATAACACTACCTATAAACACAGGCCACGTTAACCCCCTGGATATACAGGGCTTATTTATCCCATCGAAAGCAAGAAAACACACTTCATCAGCCAAGGGTTTCTTTGCTCCCTACCAAAAACCCGACCTATGCGAGAGGACGCACGAGCTGCCACGTGCTGGCTCATGCTTTCCCTGCTCAGCTTCCCGCGTGCATCCCAGCACGTGCGCGCTCTTCTCAAGCGACGGGGTAGTTAACCCGCTCCGGGTCTGCGGCTGGTTTTAATGCCACCACTTGCTTGCCACATGACACCCTACAGATCTGTGCAAGCCGCAACAGATGGCAATCCCCAAAGGCATCCCGCCAATCCATACCACTTACTCTCCTCTTCTCCAGTGTCCTCCTCGTGCATTGGGATCATTGCCCTCTATATTGAACGCTGAGAAAAACTGTAGTTACTTAATACATGAAGCATGAACAGTTGTATAGCTTTTCTCCATTCCCCGAATAAGTTTGTGATTATCTGACTCCAATATGACCTTCATATCACCTTTTTCCTCTGCAGTTTCACAAGGTGAATTGGCAATCTAACAACTCCTCAAGAAAAAACACCGCTGCCTGATAAGTGTGCAGTATTCCTTTCCTGAACACTAATACTTAAAAAATCTCTTAGGATAGCTTACTGGAATTTTGACACTGTTATCTTTTAAGGAAGCTTTACTGAAATGTAAATCAGATCGGCAAAAGAGATGAAGGCAGGTTCATTAACAGATAATATTCATTCAGAACATTTACCGCTTCTGTGTGAGAGCTCAGACTTGCCTGTGGTCGAACAGAATACAACTGTTCAGCCGGCCTTCTCTGACGGCTTTAAGTGCCTAGTTATAACTGCGGCATACTTGGAAACAGCCCCACACGTTCACCCTCTCCCGTTACTGCAGTGCAGACTACAGCGTGCCCTTTCTGCCAGTCCGTACACTCCTTTTTGGCCAGACACTCTTCCTTCTCGCAGCACCTCGCTGCGTACGGATACCGAGATGCACCAACCCTCTCACCTCCGCTCGCCTCCTGCGCGCAGAGCCGCGTTCCAGCCACGCACCTCCCACCCGCCTTCTCTCATTGCTTCTCTTCATGCATGAAAGCCTCTCCTTTTTCCTACTTACTCATGGAAGAGCACCTCAAACATGTCTTCACCTTCTCTCTTCAATAATTCACAGCATTTCCTCTACCAATTACCAGTACATTTCTGCTTTGGGGCATAACCCCTCAGCCAGCGTGTGGATGATTCTCACCTCGCTCCGCACACCCCCGCTTTCCAACTCCATTGATGCCTCTGCCCCATTGGCGTCTGTTTGAAGGGGAGTCAGCAAGCGGTACGCGCCATACGTGACACCCCGTCCTCCCTCCTTCCCCCCCAGCCGCTGCCTGCTTCCAGCACTGCAGCACTCCTCTGCCCGGCTGCGCCGGGGAAGGCGGGCAGGAGTTGCTAAAACAAAGTATTACGAATGCCCCGCGTGGACGGCTGCTCATTAGCAGAGACGAGAACCTAACAGCGAGAAAGTTACTGCTGCACCGGAGGGTTTTTCCCTCATCGACAGCAAGCTGACACTTTTCATAAGCGTTATGGTCCCTTAAAAAGAAACAAACAAGTTTTATATTTTCTCCATCTGCCTCCTGTCCTAATGAATCCAGCTCTGCTATTTATAGGATGCAATTTGTCTGAATTATTATGAATTTCCTTCCAGTGTTGTGTGGAGGCCTTGCACATTTTTCCATGAAGCGCTTCAAGCACGTTCCTGGGAAGCACAGCTGGTCTCACCTCCATTAAGCACCTGCTTCTCTTCAAAACTGATTTCCTTAATTTCAAGATCATCTTAATTATTTTTTCAGGTAATGCTACTTTTGTGCAATATGCAGCTAATTGCTTATATCCATTTTTTAAATGGAAATGAGAAAAGAGGGTCATTAGTGATAGGTGATACATCAAACGAGAAAAACATCCACTGTTTTTCTTTTTCTTTAAAACGCTGTTTTAATTATAGCCCAGATTCAGCACTGTCCTTAAAAAGATAATTTCTCCTGGAATAAATGAGACTTTTCCATCGGTTACAGATTTGTGCTGAGTTGCAATCTACACCGTTTCCTCCTGGAAAAGCATGAGGATAAGTCATTTATTGCTTTTTTTTTGTTGCAGAAAGCAAAGTCAACAAATTCACTATATTGGCTTTTGCCTTTTAGAGAAACAGAAAATGCCTTGGACGCTGATGTCATTGTGAGCGTCAGGCATCTTACAGCATCTAAGCATTCCCCCCGCTAGCGGCACGAACAGGCATGCAAAGGAAGATCTTCCACGTTCAGACTCACCTTCACCAAGGTGCTGTAGTCTCGCCTTCCTGAAGAAGGGAAGATGAGCTGCTTTGCAGCAGCATTGCTCAAAATTGGCAAACGGATTCGTTCTGTGCGAAGCTCAGGCTACCAGGAGGTGCCAAGTGGATTATCCTTTATTTGCCCACAGAACGGTGACAGCACTGACAGCAATTTCAATCCTGCACAGAAAACACCTGAGGAACTAAGCGGGGGCGATGAGCCACCTCGAGCCGCGCAACCCTCGGTCCCCGTGCCGAGAATGGTGCCGCGGTTCCTGGACACTCTCCTCCACAAACCTATTTGCTTTCATCTTAGCAGTGCTGAGCCTGTGCCTATACTTAGCTACATTCTGGCAATAACAGGATATTGCACCAGGTGCCTATCTCTGATACGCCAGCTTAATCCCAAATTCAGACAACTCTCTTTGGAGCAAGGTTGCCAAATCTTCACCACCCATCCCATTCAGGATTTATTCTCCCCCTACAGGCACGGGAAATTATACACATGTGGATACTGGTCAGATGAGAGTTCTCCTACTGCTGCAGCAGAAATGTGCTGCTCCATTTTCTATCCCTGCAAAACCTCTGGGTTGCTGTTTAAAAAGAGAGGCAATTTCATACGAAGGTGGAGGGATGCCGGCAACACTGTAGGAAAAATGAAAAACCCCTAGCCCGGGGGGGGGGGGGGGGGGGGGGGGGGGAAGCTCTAAAATGAACTCTGATAGCTACTCATTCTTGCAGCGTCCATAGGCATGTTTACACTAGTGTTTTGATTCGGACCAGTTTTGAAGCAAATTTCCCACTTACTGCGCTTTGGTTCCCCACGCAGAGAAGAGCCAGCATCGCCTGGACTCCTTTTGGGATGGAACCGAACCAAGAGGTGCACTCCAGGCCCACACCGAGGGTGTGCCGACCAGGAACGGGAGTTCAAGGCCTGACGTGCCCATACCGAGCCGCTCCACTCCCAAATGCGGCCATCCGCTGGGCCGGCCGATGCCGACAGCAAGACGTGACCGCTACCGGCAGATGGAGCGAGAGGAGCCCCAACTGCAGCTTCCCGCAAGGTCATATACCAACAGGCTTTGTAGAACAAGCAAGCAGCTCCCTAAGCAACTAGGAAGCTATGAGCCAGAAGAAAGAAAGAAAGAAAAAAAGGACAAGGGAAAAAAAAAAAAGTAAAGAATCATGTCAGTAAAAGAAACGAACAATTTGATTCTGCAAGGAAGAAAAGCTCCACGGATCTTGGACTCCTGCCCTCTGCCGACAACAGGCTGGCAACTTCATTACAGCCTGTGCAGTTCATTGTTTGCAAGTCAAACAGTTGTAAACCAGAGTTCAGAATTATTTGCTACAGAAATGTTTTCAGAACATGTAAGCAGCAAACCAGTGCAGCAGCTCAACCCTCCCCGTCAGGAACGCCTCGCCCCGCAGTATGGCTTTATAATAGACTACATGAAAACCCCACTGAAGGCAGGGGGGAGGCAGCTGGTTACTTTTATAAAAACAGTAATCAGATCCTTAAAAAACCCGACCCATCAGCTCGATTCCATCTGTATGCTGTGCTTCAGCACCCGGTGCACGAAGCAGCTTGAATGCCAACATGAACTTGCAAGATTCTTCTAATTGAAAGGCTTAACAGTAGCGAAAACGCAGCCAGCTCCAGCAGAGCCAAATGCTTGCCATAATTGATGGAGAATGCAGCTCGATGCAGATACATGTAGAATACTGAGTGTCATACAACAGAGGCAGAGCACACCTCTGCAACGAAGGAGGAAATAATAGGTGAAAGTTCTGAATAGTCCCTATAGCTTTCACTTCAAGGTACAGTACGAGTCAGGACAGGTATTACGCTTACTGCAGAGATTCAATCAAGAATGCAGCATCCACCACGGAGCAGGAGCTGTGAAGACAGGCAGAACAGCCTTTGAATAGCACTGAAAAAAACCAGAATAATATGGGACACACGAGACTCGAATCAGGCTGAAGGGAATGTTTAAGAGGAGTTTTTCTATTTAGAAAATGAACGCCGTAGTGCGTCACCTTTCCAACTCATCTACCAAGTCACACACGAGTCCTAAAATTACGTCAACCCTTCCAGTTTACCCCGTACTCCCACAATGAAAGCACAATGGCACGCTAGTTAGACAGGGAAGCACCCCCCGAAGGAGATAACAGGAATGCTACCGGCACCACCAAGCGTGGAGCCATGCAGAAACCAACACAAGGAGCCCGGCTGACGGCGGGGAAGACAGCAAGGCGGCAAGGGGAAACGGGAGGGCAAGGCAGCGCAGGAGAAACAAGGATGCCTGGGAAAGCAAACGGCTTTTGCTATTTCTATTATTCCTTAAAATTCCCGAGCTCCACAAGCTGTCAAAGTAACCTCTCTTACAGAGAGTGCTTTGTAAGAGGTTGGTTATATCCCACTTCATAGCCAAAGAATATGCAATTCAGCAAAGAGATGGCTCGATTAAACACCACCCATTTTGACCTCCTGCGAGTTCCAGCACTTCTGTTTTCTGTGAGCAGACATTTTAAAGCTAATACAGTTTTCCCTTTCCGAAGGCCCTGCGAGCAGCGTTTCTCCCACCAGCGTCTGACACGCTGCCCAATAACAAAGGCCTTTTCCCCACGTACGCAGCTAAGCCTCTTGGCGACTGGAGATGTTCTGCTAACAACCTTCCCCTCTGTTCGCTCATCAGCAGCGAAGGCTCTGGAGGACCAGCACTTAATAAGGATCCGAATGTCACTGCAGATGACTAGAGCACTGCCCGAGCTACTGGTTCCAAAGGGGGACGTGCCGTCCCCTCGTCCCCTTCCCGCAGGGCAGCGAACGCCCGACAGCGGGGCCGCTGCAGCGCAGGGAGAGCTGCGACAGGCCTGCACCGAGCGCGAGGGGGGCACGCCGGGAACTGCAGCACACGTACGCATTTCTAGGTCACCTTTGGCAGCGTTTTTAGTTTGTTTTTGAGAAACACCATTGTTACAAGCAACAATGCTTTGGACCCGAAGTGAACGTTAAGCCCTTTGGCTGAATGATTAAAATGGATGGTTCATGTAAATAGCTTCCTTTACCCCAGTCCCAGAAGACTCGCATCTGACCTTGGAGATGAAGTACAGTACGTGGAATGTTAACACTTGCTCTCTCGCCAGTTTCTCTGATCCAAAGTTATTTTTATTTACTTCACAGTGATAACTGAATGCATTTTCTTTTAAAGGGAACAGGATAATCATGTTATTCCAAAAGCAAGTCTGTTTTGAAATGCAATTTGTATCTAAAAATCAAACGTTAAATAACATTCCCTCTCTCACCCCCCTCCCCCCCTCCCCCCCCCCCCGAGTCTCTGCTTTGCGAGCCACGTATCAAACACGATCTGTTTGGCAGTACAGGTTCCCCTTCTCCATAACCAGCTTACCACGGTGTCTGCAAGCCCCCGGAACGCACCCCAGGCCCTGCATCACCACTGCAAAATCTCAAAACAGGACTTGGTTCAAAATCCCGGCTCACGTACGCGAGCGAACAGGACGCTAATTCGCACTGCCAGCTCTGCAGGGTCTCGCAGTGCGACATTGCCAGCCGTACAAGGGTACCGCGCTCCTGGCAGCTCAGGCACACCTGAGACCGAGCTGGGGGCGAACGCTCTCTTGCCTGGAGAAATTCTGCGTCTGGGGCAGCCTTACCCGGTTGTCGTTTACTCTTGTCTCAACCACTACAGGGTTTTAAGACAAAAGACAGATTAGGCTTACCAGGCGGGTGATCTCCCTGACAGTGGATCAATATGCTAGGGGAGCGGCAATGCAAATGCTCCGAGCTGCGGCAAGCTTGCTTGCTGCCTCCAGGGAGGCTTCTTGCTGAAGCTTTCCGGCTGGACACGTGCCCCTAACAGCCGGTAGGAAAGGACACTGGCACGGCGCTGATGCGCATGGCACTGGGGACCTCTTACACAGGCAGCAATTTGGCCTGTGCATACAAGATCAATACCAAGCCTGTCATCGATCATGTTGTGTTTCCCTGGGAGGGAAAACCTGAATTTCCAGATGCTGTCTGCTACATAACAGCAATATTAGAACAACAGTGGACAAGGTCAAATGCCCACGCTTCTTCTTTTAGATCTCGGTGCTGCTGCTGCTGCGAGTGACCGCGGGTGCTTCTGACGTGTCTGTCCCTGTCTCTGGGAGGGCCCAGGATCACACGACTGCCTTGTTTCTCTTCTCCTCTCTGGAAGGACCCAGATGGTAGGGCTTGGTGATGGCTGACATGCCCTGAGGGGTCTCTCCTTGTGCCTGGCACCAAACAGCTCTATTTTGTCACCCCTCCTTTTCAGCCACAGATAGCAACTGCAAGGACTGCACAATCCACGCTAGCAATAAGAACACTGCCCAGCCCGCCTGGCTGGTCTGGCTCCCTGCATCTGGGCCAGTTACACCAGTAGAAAACGCGGAGGCTCAGGGAGGCGTCAGCTTACTGCCCTCAGAGCTGCGAGCGCGGGCCAGCAACAGGCGGGGACGCCCCAACAACCCACATCCACGGCACCGCCGAAGATCCTTCCCCATTTGCGACTCTGGAAGGACACAGTAATGAGCTGAGGCTACAGAAAGCCTCATTTGATACACGCAGGTGTGAAGATGGACCCCTCCTCTTAATGGGGAAAGCTTTTCAACGGAGGAATCTCCAGGCTGGAACCTGCTCACTCTCTGCCTTGGTAGGGCTCGAATTCACTGCTTTTTGGAGCACATTGCAAGCCTTTTCCATTTAGCTAAGCCTTCCCAAAGGAACAAAAGGAATAGAGAGACGGCTGGCAAAGCTAATGAGGATTGGGAACTTGTGGAAAATTATTACTTTTCACATTATATAAACAAATGTGGTTTTACAACTGTACATTCATGTATACATGCCAGAACCCGTGTGTTTTCAGGGACTTTTCCTTAAACTGAAAAAAACAAAGCCAGGTAAAAGCATTTTCCTGAAAAACCCACATTCAGCTCAGGAAAGCACGCTACTGCTTTTCTGATCATAGCTGCCACATGATGCAGCTGAACGGACCTGAAATCTAAGGCAGCCTCTTTCCACTGCTGTTCCTAGTGCAGATGCCCAATTGTCCAGCCCGACCGTCAGAAGCTTCGAGCCGACTGTATGAAATATGTTTATTAAAGAGAGAGATACTGAGTGATTCCCTGAAGGAAAGCCCATAAAAAAACCACACTGCAGCTATGCCCAGTAATAAAACACAACGTGCTGCTGTTAGTGTCTTATCAACAAGTCCAAGAGCCTCGTAACACAGAAATGTCTCAGAACGAGAGTCATCACTGAAAATCAACAGCACTGTTAAGAGACTCCTTCCTTCGACTTGTGGCAGCCCGGACCTAACCATTTTCTTTCCTCTGGTCTTTTGTGTGTGTTTAACTAAGGATCATGTGTTCCAAACTGCCCTTTTTTGGCCTCCAGCCCTGGTAAAGCTCAGCTTTGCAGTTCCAGATGCCAATCAGCTGCTTTGACTCCAGGAAGCTAACGAGCTTTTAGCTGCCTCCCAGCGCAGCAGCAGAAACCTGTCTGCTCAGAAAAGCTTACTGTAAAAGGAATCATGCATTAGTCCTTGGCTCCAGATGCCACTTAAGTAAATTTATATTATTAAAAAGATTCTGACATTATTCAGAACTGTTTAGATGTTGAACAGCTTTATAAACTTACTGTCAGAAAAACCCAGCAAATAGGGAAGCACAGAAAAGGGGAAAAAAACAACACAGAAGACAGCTACAAGGCAAAATAAAAAGCCTACATGGTAACACCGATGTAGGTGAAATATCCACACACCCTCAGACATTACGTACTGAGTTACGCAAGAAAGGTGGAAAAAGCACAGAAAACTCTTTCTCACCTCTGCAGACCTCTGAAGCATCTTCTTCCCTGTCTCCAAGAGACTGGATGGACTGCACCAGAGCATGAGGCTGGGCACGGTCCCACCACGTGCCCTCCCCTGCTGTATGACTTACATGGGACAGAGTAGGCCAGTAAACGAAAGCTCACATAGGGCTGTGGAGTGGGAGAGAGGCCGAAGTGCTACGTAGCGCAAAGCTGTAGGACCAGCATCAGGCGGGAACCGGCCGGCAGACTGGGGGACCCGCAGCACCTTGTGGGATCAGCCCCTCTCTGCCTTCACGCACTGGGACGCTGGCACTGAATCTTAACCAGCAGGGCAAACCCAAATCCTCCATCACTCGGGAATTTACAGAAACGGGATTGCTTTGTCAGCTATGGGACTACGGGGGTTTCCGCTGACTGCGCTTCAAAACACCGTCCTGCTGCTGGGGGAGGTTGTGCTCCGGTTTGAAAGCCCGCACCCTCCTGACAAGCCTCTGGATGTCTCGGCGACGGGCGCTGCTCAGAGCTGCGACAGACAGGGATCGACAGACGGCATTTCCACTCGGGCTGGCACCTGTCAGGTTCTCCCCTTCGCAGCCTGTCTGAGTTTCGTCTTCGGTACCAAGGGAAAAACAACTTCAAGAAAAAAAACAAAATCCTTCACAGCTCACGCACGCTGAACTGCGCTTGGAAGCCAATTTGAAAGCTTCTTTCTGGGTTACTCATGCTTCAGCGAGTCTACTTACACTTCCACTCCTACCATGACTCGTATATAAAGTCTCATAATGGTCATAAGCCATTACACAGGTGTTTGGTTATTCGTATCAATTCAGCTGCTTGTTAGAGGCCCATCTGCTTAAGGCAGTGAAGGGCAGCAGAACTCCACAGCTTGAATTCCTCAAATAAGAAGGAAGAATAAATCTGTCTATTCTCCAGTGGATCTACCCTCACGGAAACATCAAACACTTCAAAACACTTCCCAGTAGGAAGGAAACATTTGGATAGAAACAGCTAACCTTTTTTGGCAAAAGGTCATCAGTACCCAAGCCGAGAAGAAGCTAGCAGGTCCAGTCTCAGCCTAGAGAAACGAAAGGTCAGCGATTCCTAATCACCAGGACCAGTATCGGCAGCCTGTTCGGTTCGTTACAGGCAGGGTCCTGCAGTCTTGCCTTCAGAAGCATTTTACAAGCAAGTGCCATACGGAAAGACTCCCTCACCTTATTAAATAATTTAGTATATGCCAACCCAAACACTTCCTCCGATCCTGTTTGTGTCCTGAAATTGCTAATTAGTTCCTGCTACAGCTTCCGAAGTCAAAAGTGTGTTTCAGTTCCTCTCTCCACTTCATGAAAGCTGCCACCCGCACCCACAGGCAGCCCGGTGCCTCTGATCCGTCTCAATTACAGTCACTGTGCTGCTGTCAGGCAATTCAAGTGTCTCCCAAGCATCCCAGAAAAAGAATTTGATGTTTTCAATGTCAAATAGATGTCAAGGTCAGAGTGGAAGCAGCATGAACAGAAGGTTTTCTTCAAATTCTCTAACAAAAAATGGACCTTGCAGCCCAGGTTTTCAAGGTACAGCACTCCATTCTCACAAATTTCAGCATAAGCTAGAACCAGGAATGCCTTCAGGAACAGAGATTTCCCACCCATCCTCAAAGCACGGTGTCCAGGCAGGGCTACAGGTGGCGAGAGGCAAGAGGAGACCCCGCTCCTCCCTCCCTGGGCTGGCAGGCGCTGGGAGGCACCGCACCGGAGGCGCGGGGCGGAGGGGTGCCCTCCTCCTTTCTGCCAGCCGCTCTCTGCAGCTCTTCAGAAAAACAGGAAAGTCTCTATTAAACGTCAATGCGTCGGCTGCTTGATGCGCTGACTGAATAGCTGATAATCGCAGGCAGAACTGAGACAAAAGCAGCTTTGCCCATAGAATTATAGGTTCCCTGGAAACACAGATCTTGCTATAAAACTTAAATTTGGACCAAAATGTGACATAAGACAACATGATCTGGGGAGAAGTAGCTCTCTGAAGCCTTAGCTGTCCAAGCACAGACACATTTTACAACCACAAATAAATCTATTTGCAACTTAAAAAAAAAAAAAAAAAAAAAAAGACAAGAGACTGGGGCCCCAGCTGGTAGCAATGGATGCGATACTTGGTTGAAATGAATAGAGGAAGCAGAGAGACATTTTTCAAGGGGCAACGAGAACCTCACGCAGCATCCAACTGCGGCCTGGCCCCATCTCTACCGTCGTACAGGCACGGCCCGCGTTCACAAACCACCAGAAAGCCACGGGAGAGATTTTACGGCAAAGCCACAGCAGACGCTACCCCAAAGCAACTCTGACAGCTTCTCCGAAACCACTTCACCTCCGTTAAAACAGTGAAAAGATCCCTAACCCAACAGCCACTTTGTTTAGGACAGTTTTCAATTTCAATGCAGCCTTCTTATGCTAATATTACGCAATTAAAACTTTAGCTTAAAACCACCCATGTAAAAGATTCTAAGCAGAAGCTGACATTTACTGTGGAGGTTGTTCATGCCTATAGGTAACTCTGAAAAGGTCAGTGTAAGTGTAAATACGGTGAGATACTTCCTCAAGAGTATTGAAATTTCCATCATGTTACAACCTATACCCATTTCTAATCATTCATATATGTAAGGCAGCGATACGAATGCCCTGCTGGCTTCTCATGGGCCGTCTGAGTCCGTAGCTGGATCCAGAAATAGGCCGCCAGCCTGCAGTGAGGGGAGAGGCACCGCATTTTAAGTGTTTCAGGGAAGCTGGGATCCAGCCACCCAGAAAACTGCCAGTACAGTTTCATTTCCAAGGGTTCAATCTCAGCATTGCTTTCAGCAAGCCGGTACGTAGGACTTGGAAAGGACCTGCTTGTTAGGATTTAACTATTAAGCAAAACCTTGCAGAACTGCCCAAATTTAAGTCACACATGCCTTTACCATGTCTTAAGTTTTAGACACTAGCACCAACCTGAAGGGAAGTACTCTCCTGGCAGCAGCGCTCATGTAATTGAATAAATGGGATTAGGTCTCATGCCCCTAACACCCGCACTTTCTCATTCCTTGAGAAATCCCAAACACACTGCAGTGCAACTAACACCTCGGTCGTCCTCGACACTCCTCTTACACATCCCCACGTTGCCTTTTGTGCTCTGCAGTCATCACCAGCACGTTTTATGACTCCGTGCCCAAAGTATCCCCAGACGGGGAGTGGGAAAGCTGCATTTGCAAGGAATGCAGACTTTTCATTTCCTAAGTGTTTGAAGGTCACTGGGGACACCCCAGCTAAGGCAAATCCTCTCTCTAGATCTTATTCTTGTCCCCTCACATTCTGAATGAGTTTTTGGAGACGCTTTTCTTGCTCATCATTTTTAAGCTCTCAGCAGGACAAGATGCAATTATATGCTCAATCATGATTACAGATTTGCTGGTTGTGATTTTAGAGGTCTCAAAACAAAACTCAGTAGATTAAATGTTCTTCCCGGCTTTGTATGAGAGGGACAAGTAGAACTGACGTTTCCAAACGGAGTGGGCTTGCTACCTGGCTTGTTAGCGTGAGCCAGCAAGAAAGGTATTGTTTTAGGAATCGGGAAACCTCATCTCTCTTCCCAGCTCTGCCGCTGAATCCTGCGGCAGCCCGGGTCCCCCCCTCCCCTCCCGCCCCGTTGCTGCCTTGCCTATCTAGGCTTGGCCTGTTCAAGCAGACTGTCACAGTGCGTCAGGTACTTACACTTTAATGAGGCTTCTGGTAAAAAAGAATATGAAGTTGCTCTAAATGTCTCCTACAAAAGCAACAATATATTCAGCAAAGTAAGGAGACCGCAAGGCGTGCAAAACATGACCGAACTGGACATGAGGAAGGGTTGCTCTTCGCGTATCCTCCTTCTAGATAAGCCTGAACTATGGTCTGTTCCTAAACAGACAAATAACATTTCATGCTATTACAGACTTCCAGTTTTCCCTGTGACCAAGATACAGAAAATTCAGGGCTGAAACTAATGGTCTGAGAGGCCAAAATAAAAATGCTCTCCTTCTACCGCATACTGATCACCATTCACGCTGACCACTGGAAAATGCCTGGGTCAGCAATCAAGCTCCTGGTGGGTTCAGAGCAATGAACAGTTGGATTGACATTGCTTTCTAAACCATGCAGAGGTAAGACCCCCCCTCCAGCTGACAAGTAAATTTAAGTGTCTGCTTTACAATGTAAAATGCCTGCCTCTCAGTTCAAGGTCATTTTTCTTCAATCCACAGTTAGAGGTATATGGCACATTAAGTCATATCGTTCCCCTGTCATGTTGGAGAAGGGGGGAGCTTTTAAGCCTGTGCAGAGCACTCAGGGTTATAGAAATAAATACGGCTTTATATAGCAGCTTTCACATTCAAGATATCTCAAAGTGGTTTACAAAGTAATGAGTCAGATAATAGGACTGCAGCAGCTGCATAGGTAAACGCACTAGAAATTAATGCTGAGGAAACAGAAGTCTTAATTTTTTTATGCTCTTTATTTGCCTTTCTGCAAAACACAACTGCAGCTTCAGTCTGACTAATGAGCATCAGTGACTTCTGCAATTTAGAATGCACAGGTTATCTGACGTTCCAGTTTATTTTAATTTTCAGATTAACTCCATGATTAAAGCTCTCCATTAACTCTAATAAATACTGTTCAAGCAAAAGTGGAAAAAATGCTAGACACCTTACTGCACGTACCTCCCCTGCCTTGGCTGTGTTGTAAGGAAGGCCGCCTTGCCTGAGCTGAGTACCTCAACTTGCAATTAGTTCAGAATCACGCAACGATTTCATTTTTATTCCTCTTTCTCTCCCCCATCATTAGCTGTTACAAGCACATCTGATTAATGTAGTGTTGTAAGGACTCCACGGTTTACTGTGCTGACACCAGAGAAAGTACATTTTATACGTAAAAATATATTTGTCTTTTAAAAAAGCCATACCTTGGGGGCAGGAATCAACCAACCTGAGATCCAACAGTTAACATGCATTTTGCATATATTCTCCTTTCCCAGGTTCCATGGGCAAATGGGCTCTCTCATCCTTCTTCCCATCTGAGTCACCTAGCTAGCTGTCATGGATGAAGTTGTTTTGGAAAAACCTTGTCCCTAAAAAAAAAGTGCTTTTTTTTGGCAGACAGACTTTCTTTGGCTGACTTTGTCATCAGCTAACAAGAGTCACACAGAACAAGGAGGCTGAAAGGGGGTGTGGGAGGTCACTTGGGCCAGCCTCCTGCTCAAACCAGGCTCAACGCTGAATTTAGACCAAGTTATTGCTGGCTTTGTCCAGGCAGGTCTTGAAACCCTTTGACGATAGAGAATCCTTCAAAACCTCTCTGGGGAACCTGTTCCAATGCTTAATTACGGGGCATTAGCCTGCATTTTTGTGGGTGAAAGAGTACCCGACAGGACAGCCAGAGTATCCCAGACAGAGGCTTGAAGGAAGATTCGAGAGACGTCTGTCTAGCGTTGAGTTCTGAAAGCATCTGAGTCACGTCGGCCTCTGAGAAAGCCATCCACATTCCTACTACTCCTAAAGGCGCAGCCTTCGCAACGCTCACCCGGAGCTATAACTACTTCCTTTACTTATGCACACACTATTTCTGGAAATCTGGCCAGGGATTTAAATCAACATTACACCGTTTTTCTGCCTCAGCTGTTCTGAAACTTTCTGCTGTTCTCTGAACTCGTCAAGTAGCTTCATCAGCAGAACTTTGCTGCGGTACTTTTGATGGACACTAGAGACAACCAAACCTTTGTGCAACAAGGTTTTTGTAATTGGTTTTGACGTGAAATTTCATCTCTAAATTCCGACAGAAGCTGAGTTGCCCTTCCTTGCGCTGCACGACAATACCGGCTAGGCCATCAGGACAACGTTCTGACTGGCACCCCTCTTCAATGTATCATCTCGTTTTTTATGCTTATGCTAAAAGGAGGGGGAAAGTCTCTCAGCTTTCATTGGTTTTGTTTCTTAACTGAAACTAAGTGGCATGGCAGAAATATGACATAATGCAGCAGGGATGGATGGACGGACAGACAGATGGAGGGACAGAGGGAGTTTTTCACTGCAGCGACTGAGGCAGTTACAGTTATGTGGGATAAGCACCTCCCCACCAACTCCTGCTTTTATTCCTGGCAGACTTCCTTGGCACATTCTCATTTTAGAAACAGTCCTTGAGCAGCCTCTGTACAACGAGTTACACTCTGTAATAACAGGCATTCTGTTTGAGAGTAACAATTAGAATTGCTTGTAGAGTAGAAATGCTAAATGAGACATGCAAAACCATACACACAAACCAAAGGGCGGGGAGGGAGGAGCATTAACCATGCTTAGCGGGGGCAAACAGCACAGGGAACGCCGTGAAAAGAAGAAGAAAAAAAAAAGACAACTATCACTTTCCAACATTAACTATTTTATCATCAGAAACGGTAGCCAAGTATAAAGGACATGAAACCCCAGTCAGTGGTTGAAGGGTTAGGATCCTGCACTGCCGGAGAGCGCACATTGCTGTAACTGAAGTAAATGGTGTAGCGGGGCTGTAAAACTTGCCAAGGGCTTGAGTTGTGTATTGGTTTCCGTATATACCTACCTAGACAGAGCATCATATATAATACAGTTGAACTTCTCCATAAAAATACACGTAAGTGCAACATGCATAGCAAGAATACAAAGCAATTCATAGTATTACATCTTTCCAAAATACCCTCTGCAACATGAACTCCTCAGTCCATTCACACAATATCCCACTGGGGCAAGCCATTACCATCCACCTTTAACAGAAATGATCTTTTTATTGGATTTTTCTATCACTGTGGTGCTAGCAACAGTTGTGATACATACTACTTTTGCAGAATTTTGCTGATTTGACAAACATATCAAGTACAGCCCATCTGCGCTGGTTATCACGGCAGCAACGAAACCACCAGTGATCATTCTAGTGAAGGCAGTGCAAGTGGCAGGCACTTCAGGAGTTCACTGCAGCCCTGGCATCTGAATGCAATTAACTTGCCTAAGGCCACTCAGCAAGTCAGGAGCAACGCTGGAATGTGAAAATGAGACTTTCTGACTTTTGCTGAAGCTCCAGATCACTCCATCTCCTCAGTAGCTGCTCTAATTACCATGTGCTTGAGTAGAGTTCCTGCTGTTCAGTTTTTCATAGGCTACTTTATTATGCAAGTCTGCATAGGCTGTTCTGGTTTAAGATGTTATAACCACATGCATAAGTCTCATTTTCTGTGCATTTATAACTTGGCCACAAATCCACATCAAGCTGGAAAGGGAATTTACCACCTGGGAATCTCGTCTTTTGAAGATACTGCTAGTTATTATAATAGATCTATATTCTTGGGTGCCAGCCTCAGGCAAGAAGGAGCTGGAGGCTGACTATCGCAGTTATTTTATAGTCCCATGAGAGCCACAGGTGAAAGGACCTAAAGGTGGAGAGGGAGAATCTTGACTCAGCTGCCAGCCCTTCCCCTCCACGCGCTGAGGAAGACTGAACGTTCAAGAACGCAAGAGAAGAATAAAGAGGAGGAATAGTTGTGGATGGTCACTCAGTATTTCCAGGCTAACCAAAGTACCTTAGAGGTGAGTCAGATTCTTCTCCTTCAGAAGGAAGAGTTTGAAACAATTCAGAAAGGAAGACAGCTTTCTAACTCATCTCGCGCGTGACCTCTAGCTGTTAAGACAGAGGTAGAAAACAAAAGGAAAAAGAGGAACTCTACAGGCAAACAAATTATAGTAGAGCCAAGAAGTTATGGACAAGAAGAACAACCTTATGACTTCAAGACGAGCTTCAACCCTGTATACACAGAACTGAATGAAACTCTCACGTCACTACAGTCGCTCCTCCTGCCTCCCCGGCCCAGCAGTTGTTTTCCACTGCTCCCTCAGCTTAAACTTCAAAGCTACATAATCTAAAACTGAAAAAGACATTCACACTATGAAGTGTCCATACCGGGGCGGGGGGGTTAGACTCATATAACTATCACAGTTGAAGGCTCTTCAGTTCACATTAGTTATATCTCCCCTCCATGCAGCAGAACTCTTCAAGTTCCCAACTCAAATCCTTCCTGACACAAAAGTAAATCTCCCTTAACCGGGGAATTTATAGGATAGCCTAGTCACACAAACACTGTGCTTTCCCGTACTGCAGCTGCAAGGGCTTTTCTGTTCCACAGATGCCATTTCACCTCTACCAGGAATCCAGCCTGTCCCATCCCTAAGTACAGTTCTTGCCTGGATGTGCCCGCGGACAAAGCACGGGACCGGAAAGCACGGCTCGGAGCTGCAATGTCAAGGCGTTCTCAGAAGCGAGAACGCAGCGGTTTGACAAACACGGCAGCAACTGCCAGAACGTAAAGCCAAAACTATTCTTTACATTCCTGAGCAGAGAGATAACACCAGAGCGAGAGCTGGTCCTGTAACGGCCTCAAATTCCTCTCACATGATCTGGTGGAATAACTAAACCCCCACAGCAGAGCTGCGAGTCTCAGCAGCGTTACGGTACAGTCACCGTGCAGGGTTTCAGTCATATCATTAGTATTTGTCCCAGAAAAATATTCGTTTCCTCACAGTCTCCAAAGTGAAAATGTTGTCGGATAGAATCGTGTTAACAAGTGAAAAGAATTAGTGGCGTAATTCAGAAAGATCATACACACCTGACAAAAGGTTGAACTGTGAGTTCTTGTTGATATTTGAATATTCCTGAAAAAATAACTACTACGAATACAGGCTATTAAATGCCTACATGAATGCAAGTGGTCACACCTACCAGCGATGACAGTAAAACTACAGATAAGATAGACACGCATCTTCCACCTCAAGGCAACGCTGATCCTAAGACAACACATGCATAAGTCAGTGGATTAAAAAAAAAAAAAAGTATCTAGTGGCTGACAAACACCATCATAACTAGCTAACTACTGAACTACAAACATCACTTAAGTCACCTGCATGTCAAGAGAGGGCTAAAATGATATAGCACTTGAAGAAAACCACATTTGGTCTACAAATCATAGAATGGTTTAGGTTGGAAAAGACCTTTAAGATCATCGAGTCCAACCGTTAACCCAGCACTGCCAAGGCCACCACAAAACCGTGTCCCTACGCACCACATCCACCCGGCTTTTAAATCCCCCCAGGGATGGGGACTCAGCCCCTGCCCTGGGCAGCCTGGGCCAGTGCTTGACCACCCCTTCAGCGAAGAAATTTGTCCTAATATGCAATCTAAACCTGGCCTGGCGCAGCTTGAGGCCGTTTCCTCTCATCCTATCAAATGAATAGTAACATAAAAAACAAGCAGACCATAAGAGAACGCTGGACACTCAGTGATGTTCAGCGATATAACTGACCTCCCCCTACAGAGGTTTGCTGACTCCTACACAACAGAGCACTTGTTTTATTAAATCCAGATTCCAGCAATACAATGCAATACAAAAGCGTAACCGTGCCCTTTGCACGTTTGCCAAAGTCCTGCTGCAGCAGCACGCACCAAGATAAAAGCCCAAAACATTTTGTCCAGTTGCTGCTGTCTAATGCATTGCATGACAAGCTCTCACCATGGGTACCTGGGGGTAAAACTCACTATCTGGGGAAAATCTGCTGCTTTAACTGCTCAGCTACTTCAATAACTGTTAAAAATAGGTGGGGATTGGTTTTAGTTTTTTTAAACCTTATGCCACGGAGTTATATAGAAGGAAACAGAGGTGGATCCATGGACAACATCCTTGAAAGGCCAAGCTGTTCAAGGCTTACTGCCTGCACAAAAGCAACAAGGAAGGAACAATCCTTAAGAATTCTGCTAATGATTTATTTTATGCAACATCTGTGCAGCGAGGTGAGCTTATCACAAGACAAGACTCTGAATCACTGTTGTGGTTTAACCCAGCAGGCAGCTGAACACCACACAGCCGTTTGCTCACACCCCCCCGGGGGATGGGGGAGAGAATAAAATAAAAAAAAAAAAGGTAAAACTCGTGGGTTGAGGTAAAGGCAGTTTAATAGGGAAAGCAAAAGCTGCACGCACAAGCAAAGCAAACCAAGGAATTCATTCCCTCCTTCCCACCGGCAGCGGGTGCTCAGCCATCCCCAGGAAAGCGGGGCTCCATCGTGCGTAACGGTGACTTGGGAAGACAAACGCCATCGCTCCGAACATCACCCCCCCTTCCTCCTTCTTCCCCCAGCTTTAGGTGCTGAGCATGACGCCGTACGGGGTGGGACGGCCCTGGGGGCAGCTGGGCTCAGCTGTCCCAGCCACGTCCCCTCCCCGCTCCCGGTGCCCCCAGCCTGCTCGCTGCTGGGGTGGGGGGAGAGGCAGCAAAGGCCTTGACTCTGTGTCAGCCCTGCTCAGCAACAGCTAAAACATCCCTGTGTTAGCAATGCTGTTTCCAGCACAAATCCAAACCATAGCCCCCCGCTAGCTACCGTAAAGAACATTAGCTCTATCCCAGCCAAAACCAGCACAATCATGAACTGCTAGGACTGCTTTAGCAATGAAGTCCAGCAGCTCTGCCTGGGTATGACAAAAATCTACCGTAAAGAACGGACTGATCCTGGCAACAGGCAGCAAGACCTGAGAATAGCTAGTGACAGGGAACATCACAACAATGAAGCGGTGTTTATTCCACAGGTTTGAAAGTCAGCTGTCCCTGAAAAGTGAGGCAGACCCTTCTTCTTCTCCTGTCCTGCTGGCCTACATAAAACTTTTCAAGCAAGAACTGCAAAACATTTCTAATCATGTACAGTCGTACAGCAAGTGTCCTTTTAGGTAGCCTGGAGTATGTACTGGGACTAGGACTGAGACAGAAGTCAAGGAACAACACCTTCTCATCTCTGCAGATGGGTCACCACCACCCATCACTGCTCACCTCTCCTACAGTTCACAGAGAACTTGTATTGTCCGTAAATTCTGTTAAAAAAAGCCTGCAAAAAGAACAACACTCCCACTGGAACGATTTTCTGTTTTAAGGTAGTTTTATCAAGTTAATTATTGGTGACAGAACTTTGTACTCCATTTAAAATCCATGCTAACCCATTAAACCCTCTCCGTATCTGACTCCTGCAAGAAATGCACACATCATTAAAACACAGGAGGTGTCACAGCGTGTCAATATAGGCTACAACTCTTAAAGGCTTAGGCCGGTCTACTTGAAATGAAAATAATCATTGTTCTATAATACACTTGGTATTAGTTCAAATTGCCTGAGCTGTCACGTTAAGAACAACAAGAAGCTGTTTCAGACTCATTCTTTTCACTGGAAGAAGATGTGTTCAGGCAGAAACAAGACAAAAGACACAGTAGTACTCCTGGACCTCCAATTCACAATTTTTCAAACCCTTCAGTTTCAGCCCTAAACTTACAATTTATGTTCTACGTGACCAAATTTAACACCTCCATAAAGATCACAAGTAAGAGTCTCCCCCTGTAGAGCAGAGCTCAGCAGGCCGGGAAGCAGCCCACTGCCATGTTTCAACCCAGCTTTCAACAAAGAAGCGGCACAACGTAGGAACTGAAGAAGTTTGTGACAATAAGAGCAGTGTTCCAGAACAATTAGCGGTCAGCTATGGAGAGAGCGTGTGCGCAAGAAGGGAAAAATCCATAGGCGCCTGCTCCGAGTTCCTCACAGATGGTGGGCAAAAGAACGAGAGTTTACAGGTACTGGGCTGGAGAAAGTTTGGCAAGGGCAGGCTCCATATGGGAATTTCCCTATCCAACGTAATAAGTTTTCTCTGACTCAAAGCACTGGAAGACAGATGAGAAATCTTTAACTGCTTTGTAAATTATGAAAAACACACGGGACCAACATGAACACTCTACTTAGCAAAGCAACAGAAATAAGAGATACTTAATAATTCTGATAGGAATTCTCACCAACGTGCATGAATTACTTAAAAGCTGGTAAGACAAGAACACGTTACTTGCTCTCTCAGAGATCTTCCCAGTCCCTCCGTCTCCACTAGCAGGCACGGGAGGGGTGTGGATGGTACCATTCATCAATCAGTTCTACCCACTTATTCACAACACGACAGTCAAAATTAATGATTGAAGGGAGCTGGAAAGGGCAGGTGAGTGCTTGAGTCAACTTGTAAAGATTTAAAGAAAGCAAATTAAAATGGCAGTGAAACGAGAACAACAGCTAATCTTAATTACAAACCTAAAGTCAGAGTAAAGCTTCAGCGAAGTTTCTCTCTCCCCCCACTACACATTGCCTTTAGCTGAAGACAAATTGCCCGCATTTTTGTAATCTACTGAGTTAAAGTCATTACCCTGACAGTGCCAGGAAGTCCAATTTCCTGGAGCAGTAACACAAAGATTTATAAGTGAATTCAAACGCTCACCTTCTGGAACAGAAAATCTATCATCAGCTCAGGCTACACGGAAAGCAACTGAGAATTTCAGATAACGGAGACAGAAGAAATTCACCTGCTGGCAAGTTCACCCCAGATCTCGTTCCCTGCCTACACAGGCTGCTGACCAGGGTAAGTGTGCACACAAAGCTGAGCTTTCACAGAAACTCAGCTTTTCTGTGAGGTCCCTGCTGCAATAAAATAGACTTGTTCAACTATAAGCAGCTTTAGCATTAGTTCAGTATTTCTGCTCGACTCTCTCCTAAACTTATGTTCCCATTAAAGCAGAAGTAAGCTTAAATAATCAAAATGGAAAAGATAAATTAATAACCACTTCAATAACTGATTTAAAGGATAGAATGAGGTAGCTCATCCACCAGGCTGAAATGCACCTGCACTTGTCTCCTTATGGCTGAAAACTTTCAACTCCCTAATGAGATGAACTGAAACCATAGCTGAACTTCAACACCCAAAGCACCACAGAGCATCTGCTTTTACGCCACTGGATGTATGTGTGCATAAACAAGAAGCTACGAGATTTGCTTAAACCAAATAGCACAGAGGCCTGGATTTAATTAGGAATAATCTGCTGACTCCATATAAAAAGCTGTTTTGCTCTTCTGGACTTTCTCCTCCCGTGTCCCAGCACTGATGAACAGAGGCGGACAATCCAACACCTTCACATCAGCAGGATTAAACATTACAACCTTTATAACGTCTTCAGGGGGCTGACACATATCAATGCTAATTCTTTTCAGCAACCCTTATCGCACAGTCTGCCGTCTGAGACGCTGCCTTCCTCTGCACAGATATGATTAATCCTGATCTTCCCCCGATGCACGAGCCTCCCGTCACTGCTCCTGCTCAGAAACAGGGACTCGGTGAGCAAAGCGAAGGAGTTGTGCTGTGCTACGTGTCTGCGGTGCACGCGGGAGACATCAGCGTGCACGCTGCGGCAGGGCGAGGAGAACATGCTGCAGAGGAGACGGCCAACACCGCTGTCGGTGACCTACTTTATACTGGGGCTGGGATTTCAGCAAGGCTTTTTCCCCCCCCTCACAGAAGCAGGAATTTTTGAAAGTACTAAATTTAGCAAGGTCCCGAGGACAGCATTCATAATTTCTCATCAGTGCTGTCCCCTTCTCATATGGCTCTATGCAAGCTCTTATTGCTGCCCCAAAAATTTATCCTCCCTCTCTCCAACCATCAGGAAAAAATATTCTCCTTTCAACAAAGAGGAAACAAGAAGCTTCTCTTCCACAACCTCTCCTCATGAAGACAGCAGTACTCTGGACGCTGCCAGAGCATATATATTTATTTTTTAATATCAGATGAGACAGCTTCTGAAAGCACTGCAAGTTCTCCCATCTGACATTATCCAGTTTACCACAGATAACAACCCTGAACTGGGAGCTTTCCCCTGCCAGAATGCCTAGCACATAAAATTATTAAAGGCTTAGAAATGGTTTCAGGGCTGCTGAAATGCTGTGCTGCAGCAAAATCTGATTTCCATTAAAAACCTAAGAGCAATCAGAAGAAAAGGAGACTCTAGTTCATCATTTTGAAAAAAAGAATTGCCTTCATTCATTCCTCTCCAGAGCAAACAAATTCCAGGGGAAAAAAAAAAAAAGACTAGCATTTAAACTAGGTAGTAACTCACAAGAGCCTTCGGACCGTTGGGGATACGAACGTGCTCCGACGCCGTCCTGAAGAAAGGCTGAGCAGAGCCCTGCCGCCCACACGGGCGCCAGCCCACCGCGGAGGGTGCTGGCCTTCTGATGCTCGCTGCAGGACCGGCAGAGGTTCCTGCAATTGAAGTCATTTGGAGACCCAACGAGGTTTCCAGAATGATAGAAAATGGGTCTGAACTAGTTCACTGCTTCTAGTTTGCGGTTTTTCAAGCGATCACAAGCACGCTATCAATTAAGCTCAGTGAGCATACCCGAGAACATTTTATAGGGAAATCATGATTGTACGTTCCCGAAACCTCATCTTTAGATACACCAGACAAGCACCATGGATGCTGACTAGAAGACTACAGGAAACTTAACGACACTGCATCCCCGTATTTGTTAACTACCACAACGTTCATTTGCTGCATTGCATGAACAAATCTTCTTACTGCAGTTTCACGTGCCCACAAAGATGCCAGCTGAAAACTCACTTTAAAATTACTTTAATAATACATGAAAGACATTAATCTATAATTGTTGATTTTTGAAATAGCACTTCATTGTGTCACTCAAACTGAGTGCTTTTGATCATTAAAACTTGCATGATTTTTCAGTCTTGGTAACGAGGTTCTGCTTCAGCTGAGAGCTGATCTCATCAGAGCCAATTATACTCTATGGCACAGATCTGACCGGAGCTTTTACGGGTTTTAAAACTGCAATTTTATTTGTCTTATCTTACCGAACAATTCAAAGTCCTAGCAATCTTGTTAGAACCTTTAATACCCAGGAACTCTCATGTAAATTAGATGCTTAGCAGGAAGCTACTAGTAAAAAAGTGAACAAAAATGTATCAGTGAATTTATTTTTTAATCTTAGCATACAAATGAATAGTTTCTCATGCCTTTTTCCATGTTAAAGGGCTTCGTTCAAAATGCTGTGGGACTAATCTCCTGACCTAATCTAGCATGAGATATGTAGTCAGATGTGGTGGGCTGACCTTGGCCGGACACTAGGTACCCACCGAGCTGCTCTATCACTCCCCTCCTCAGCAGGAGGGGGGGAATAAGACAGAGGAAAAACTCATGGGTCAAGATAAAGGCAGTTTAATAAAGCAAAAGCAAAGGCTGCGAGAGGAAGCAA
Organism: Platalea leucorodia; assembly: GCF_965183815.1. NCBI lineage: Eukaryota > Metazoa > Chordata > Aves > Pelecaniformes > Threskiornithidae > Platalea > Platalea leucorodia. The sequence continues at coordinate 1,260,247 of NC_138834.1, forward strand.
AGGAAAATAAAAGATTTATTCTCCACTTCCCATCAGCAGGTGATGTCCAGCCACTTCCCGGGAAGCAGGGCTTCAGTACACGTAATGGTTGCTCCAGAAGACAAACGTTGTAATAACGAATGCCTCCCCCCTGCTTTCTCCTAGCTTTCATTGCTGAGCAGACCCCATTCGGTATGGAGTATCCCTTTGGCCAGCGTGGGTCAGCTGTCCTGGCTGCGTCCCCCCCAAGATCTTGCCCACCCCCAGCCCACTGGGCGAGGCAGGGGAACGTCAGAGAGAACTCTGCAGACACCCAGGTCAGGGAAGGAGCAGGGGCAGGAGGTGCTCCAGGGGCCGGAGCAGAGATTCCCCTGCAGCCCACGGGGAAGACCATGGCGAGGCAGACTGTCCCCCTGCAGCCCATGGAGGTCCATGGTGGAGCAGGTCTCCACCTGCAGCCCGGGGAGGACCCCACGCCGGAGCAGGGGGATGCCCGAAGGAGGCTGTGACCCCGCGGGAAGCCCGCGCTGGAGCAGGCTCCTGGCAGGACCTGTGGAGAGGAGCCCAGGCTGGAGCAGCTTTGCTGGCAGGACTGGTGTCCCCGTGGGGGACCCACACTGGAGCAGTCTGCTCCTGAGGGACTGCACCCGTGGAAGGGACCCACGCTGGAGCAGTCTGTGAAGGACTGCAGCCCGTGGGAAGGACTCACGATGGAGACGTTTGTGGAGAACTGTCTGCCATGGAAGGGAGCCCACGCTGGAGCAGGGCAGAGTGTGAGGAGCCCTCCCCGAGGAGGACGGAGCGGCAGAGACAGCGTGTGATGAACTGACCGCAAGCCCCATTCCCCGTCCCCTGCACCGCTGGGAGGGAGGAGATAGAGAAAATCGGGACTGAAATTGAGCCCGGGAAGAGGGAGGGGTGGGGGAAAGGGGTTTTTAAGATTCAGTTTTATTTCTCATTATCCTACTCTGATTTGATTGGTAATAAATTAAACTAATTTCCTCAAGTCGAGTCTGTTTTGCCTATGACAGTAATTGGTGAGCGATTTCCCTGTCCTTATCTCGACCCACAAGCCTTTTGTTATATTTTCGCTCTCCCCTGTCCAGCTGAGGAGGGGAGTGGCAGAGCGGCTTTGGGGGGCACCTGGCGTCCAGCCAGGGTCAACCCACCCCATCAGACTAAAATCTGTTCTGCTTAGATTAAATGGGGGTATCTTGAAATTACCAAAGAAATTATCTTGAAATATTCAAGAGTGTGTGATTTCTAGCAACTGAATATGATAATGAGCTGTGTAAGCTCAGAGAGACAGATACGTCTCCCATCAGATACGCCACAGCACTTCTACCATTAGCGGAGCCACATGGAAGATTTTATCTTATTTTAAAGAAAGTTATGCAAGATCCATATCTTTGCAGAAATCCTTGATTTCCATCTTTTCCCTTTAGTGGCACCTACATTCCAGTCACATTTGGAAAGGAATGAAAGTCCTGAAGGCCTTGCTATATTTTGCATTCCTTTCTTTTTCTGCATCCTTCGGAAGTCTCCTGACTCTGCAGTGTAACCAACGCCCAGCCCCGAACCGAGGGCATCAAGGTGAAGGTTGGTTAGGAGAGGTTTCCTCCACCTCTCCGAACAGGACGGCACTGCACCTCCTAAGAAGTGCATTAGTATCTTGTGCAATAATGCACCAAATGAAAATTAGTGTTTAGAAACTAGCCTAGAAACTGTACCCATTGTAAAGGGTGTCTGTAAACAGATGCGATCCATCTATGTATTAGGATTAGTTTGCATATTGTCAGTCAGAGCTTCACGGCCCACGAATCTAAGCGAGAGTGTGGCACGTTACATGTGTAATTACTATACCATTGCTGACTATCAGCACATCTCTAAGGGTGGTAGATACGGCCTCTGCTGCTGCCCTCCTTTTACAGTAAGGAAACTGAAGCACAGATCAGTCGATTCGATCAAGGTCACTAAAGTAACATAATTCAGGTATCTCGGGTCCAAGGATCTCTCCCTTGAGTCACGCTGTCTCTTCACACTCTCTGAAATTGTACAAGTGATGCAGGAAGAGCTTAAGATTTTCCTTCTGAAGAATACTCAGGCGCTCTGGGTATTGACAGATCATTAAGGTGAGGGTGCCACGGGAGAGCTTCTCCTGCAAGGCTAGGCTGACAGGGTGGCACCGCAGCAGTTGCCATGGCAACGGCTGAATCTTTGCAATGACATCGCACACACTTAAATGAAAACCTGTGCAAGTATCAGAACGGCGCCCAATGCTGTAAGAAGTCTGGCGAGATCCCAGACCATCTCCTTATCTCCAACTAAAAAGAGCACCCTGCATGCAGGAAGGGAATGCAGATTGATTGTGAAAGATTTCACCTCTGCCGGAGCCGAAATACAAAAGTGCAATGCAGAAGAATTTTTCTGTGAACCTCCCGATTTTGGAAAACTACAAGTGCTACTCAGTACAGACAGGGAGGAATACTGTATTCAGGAGAGGACTGACTACCAGTAAAGACAAAAAATTGAACTCTTCCCCTGCCCTCACTCTCCAATTCACTGGAACACTGAAGAAATACAGAGATGCCAGGGCGGGGAAAAGGTTAGTGCTAAGTACGCTCACCTAATGCATTTCCTAACTCCTTACGTTCACATCTGGTGCAGGCAATTTGCAAATAGAGTTGTGAAGGAAGAGAGCATGCACTCACCCCTCTATGGAGTTACAATCACCCAACACCAAATCAGACGGGCTTCTACAAGATCCCACCTATTTAGCAGCTTTATAAAAAAGCTGGTTATATCCAGTATTGAATACTAGAGAACAACAAGCAATGACACATCTATTATTTCTTTTATTTTTGATTATATGCTCACATCTCAAGTTCCTTTAAAAGCCTCAGCTCCCAGGCTACTTGTTATTTCCAAAAGCAAACATATTAGCATTACCTTTTGCTGCTTCAGACCGCTTAGGCAAATCGAGTGTATCAAAATTCCTGTCCAAATCTCCATTCTTCTTTCCTGTGCAAAAAAATAAGACAACAGATGGAAAAGACTGTCAGCATACCGACAGGTAAGCTACCGTCACATGCGTCTACAAGATGAGAGAAGATAGAGACTCAGAATATAAATCACAGACTATTACCCGTATTTGTACACATCTGACTTGCAATCCAGCTGCACAGCTGTGGTTTTAGCACGAGCAACTTAGGGACAAAAATCCATGCTACTTTCAGGTCGATCCACATGTACGCTTAGCACTAGCATTTCAGTGGGTCTTAAGAGCGCTTAAAATCTTGGAAAATTGTGCCCTTTCCCTCCGTGGCAAAGCTACGCCCTGCCCTCAGAAGCCCAGCATCGACTTGTTATTGTCACAGAGGAATTTTGGTCTGAAGCTCAGCTGCAGCAGAAGGGGAGCAGCAGAGCCCTACAGAACAGGCTCGCCTTGCAGCCTCTGTTCTGTTGCCACTAGCAGGCAGGGAGGCCTAGGTTTAATACGTTGTACAGACAGCAGCCAACAACTTAACCTTGAATTGCCCTTCAATCAATAAAGTGCCATTTTGACTATTTATTAGAAACTAAGGGAAACAATTCCATGCTTTTGCTACGAGACAGTTTCAAACCATTACATCAGCTTTTATTTACACAAATTTACACAATCCTTCACAGAAAGCAGAACAAAACCTGGACTTTAGTTTTAGTTGGGTTGGGAATTCAAGGTTACGCACACAGCTGGGGAGGGTAAGGGTTCATTTTCAACCCCTTCTCTCCCCCAAGGGGAGACGCTGCCTGGGGCACGGGTGCTGTGGGACGAGCAGGCCCATGCCAGCAGAGAGAGAGATTTTGAAGTGCAGGCATCTGCGTGGCTTCCGAGGACAGCGGCACACAATTTAGCTTCCCCAAATGATTTTGAGGGGGAAAACCAAGTTATTTAGTCCCTTTCCCTCAAGAGCGGGGGACGCAGGTGCGATGGGATGAATTCAGAACAACACAGTTTAAGCTGCCAGAGGCGGCTTCTGAACAGGGCCTCTACCAGGCTGCTAACGGCGCTTTACAGAAAGGGCTGAAAGCTCCACCAGTCAGGATGCCTAAAAGCAAACAGGAAGACGGTCCTTGAAAATGTAACGTGGAGATTAGTCTGACTGTAGACTGGGAATAGGTCACGAGATGGGAAAAGCCAGTCTCTGCCCAGTTATAGCAGGGAGCCGGTGCAGCTTCTGCACAGCGAGTTCAATGGGCCACGCTACCTTTCCTCTTGACAAAAGGATAAACGTATGCAGTACTATATAGAGAAGAAATAGAGCTTTTAAATACCAATATGAATATTTAGAAAGAACCTCAAGAGGAAAGAAAAACCCCTCAAGACAGTATTCCATCCCCTCCCTTTCTTTGGAAATACCACCCACTTCTGTTTTGAAATGCCAACACAGAATACCAGCCAACTAACTACTGTGCAAAACAAAACATGCATCTGGAAATTCTGTTCATCCGAAGTAACTTGCTTAATTATACAGAGTATGAAAAAGCCCATCCACGCTGCCAAAAGGTCATGCAGCTAGGTACCATGCCACTCCTTGGGGAGGTATCTTTTCTAGCGGGAGGGATGGGAATTAGCTGCATTTTGCAGCCCTCCATCAAGTTTTCGCTCCATGAAAGCGCCAGAAACAGGTTGCTTGGGGAACCAAATACCAGAAAGAAAAAATGCTGTGCATCACCAAAGGACATTACACTTCATAATGGCAGCTGAACCCAGTTACTGGCTGCAAACCCTTGCTGACCCTCAGAGCATTGACAGGAAAAAGCAGGGCAGAGGGAGGAAAAACAACATTGGAGGAAGGAAGTCAGTGTTTAGGAAAGATTACAGGCTTAAGGCAGAGCAATAAATGTGACTCCATCTTATCTACAAGTAGGACAAACTGTTTTTTCACATGACCCCAAATTTCATGTCTCTGGCATCAGCTAGTTTAAACCTCAGAACACTTACTCAGGGAGCCAGACCTTATTCAACACAACTACTCATTTCAGAAGTTCTCGCTATAAATTAAAGGTTGGGGTTGGTACTTAGCCCTGCCAAACTGAGATGGCACCGTAAGAGTTCCCTTCTTCCTAGGGCACTGTTTAGTAAGTGGTATGTGTTTGTGCACAGCTTCTTAGGGAAGAGATGGTCCAGGAGAGCAGCGTTGGCTGCTACAGCTTTTGAGCTTGGCAGTGCAGGAGCAGCTGCCTATTTACCGAACCATCTTTCATTACGACAGCACGCTCCGCTGCTGCTCTGTGATCTTCAGTCGCTGTCTCTCCGTTTCTGGGCCAGACTGCAAATACCGGCCGCCTTCTACCAAGCCTTTGCTAGTTTGTCTCTCGGCCCTCCGAGAAACTAGCCCACCCCGCAGGCGAACCCACGGCCGTTCAAAGCAGAAGCTGCCAGCTGTTTAGGAATGGAAGCAATTCAGAACACAGAGCTCTGACCAAGGGGATTTCAACTCTACAAATTACTTGCTTAATCAAATTGGGCAAGGGCCAGGTTCAGAAATACCTGAAGCACCTATGTTGTTCAGGGCTTTCCTGCACAGAGAAGGTAACCAAGCTGTAAGAAGACTCCAAAAGAAATCCATCTAGAAGGCAAAGGTTTCACTCTGCGGCCCAGCTGGTATTTTTGCCATTTGATTTTCACAGGACCCACAAATATTGGTTTGAGTTTCTAAAAAGATGACCGAATTTAGCAAAAGCTCAAGAGCCTACCAATTACATCCCTCTCGGCCACCCCCTGGCCTGACCGACATCACGAGAAATCCAGCTCCGCCGCCAGCCTCTGCGGCTCCGACAGCCCCGCGCTGCCGCTCCAGCCTGTCCGTACGCTGGCGCGCGAGGACGCCGACAGGACCGCGCCAGCGACGGAAAAGAAGCTTAAGAACCTGCTTTTGTACGTTTCCATTTCTGCCCTTCCCTGCACCTCCCCGCTCTCCACATTTTCCAGCCCGAGGTATGCCAGAGGAAAGACGATGCTGTTGGATCAGAAGCACCGCTCCAAACCTTGCCAAGAGGCAGCTCTGAGCAGGGCTGCTGACAGGGCTGTTTTACGAGGCCTGGCTGCAGGAACTGGCACAGCGCTCGGGTTTGGGAGAACTGCCTGACCCGAGCCTTGCGCGTGCAAGATGCAACTTACCGTCTCCGAAACAGTGGGATTAAAATTCTTTCCCTCTCCCCCCCCTACTTTTCATTATGTAAGAAACAATGAAAACATGACCCTCGGCATTTTCAATCTGTCAGAAACTCAGTACGGACTTTGAAGTGTGACCCAGCGTTATTAACCACTAATAATGTTGTTGATCTTCCTCAAACGTCATTTTGCTTTATCGGATAATCAAAACAGCTGTTTAGCTAGACCATTTTTGCTGAAGCATTAATTCCCAAACGCTTTCTTTCTGATTAAAAAAAAAGAAAAAAAAGTTGAAGGGAAAGAGCCTCTTCCTATCCCCCCTCGCCCCCCGCAGTCGCTGCTTGTTTGGTAAGGCAGCCGCTGAACCGGGCTGCGGCGCAGGGGTGGAAAGCAAGGGCTGAGCTCTGCTTGCCAACGCGCCCATCCTCCCCGGGCCCGCCGGCCGCGCTCGGGAAGCGGGGCCTCGCAGAGCACTGCCGAGCACCGTTTGTTGGGTGGAGCAATCAGGGTTTGGGTTTTTTTTCCCCCAACATCTCTCCTTTGGCTCAACCCTCCAGAACCCATTGATCTGAAGCAAGTGTCACAACCTGAAAATGACCCTCCCTTCACCCCCGAATCAGGCTCAGCAACCGGTGCAAGTCTCCCGGGCACTCACAGCCTAACAACTTCCCAGCTGAGAAGCCAGGGAGGCAAACTTTAGCCTCAGCCGTGTGTATTCCAATTGCAATTTTACTTATTGTGCTGGGAAACTACAGGGCGCATCCCCCGAGGCATTTACTGGGGGTAGCTTCACCTAGCTAGTCTGAGCGCCAGCAATACAGATGCAGCAGCCCAGGCATGCAGGCCCAAGCAGCCAAAATACCAGGGATCCCTGAGAATACACATCCAAGCTGCTGAGCCTTCCCGGCTCCTGCTACCCAGACCAGCGAGCAAAGCTGTACTTTGATACGATGGGGTCGGTGAGGCAACCTGCACGCTTCGGTGTTCCCTCTCTCATGGGGTTACCAGGCCAGTCGCAGATCAATTCCCTTACTGCGCTGACACCAGGAATGAGTAAAACCTTGTTTTCTCTGTTCTTGGTGTGGGAAGACCAAACTGAAAATGCTCACTCAATTAGAGGATTTCCATGCCTACTGAAATGAACAGGAGGATGCACGGGGGGAGCAGGGAAGGTGAATGAACAAGACTTTGATCTCAGCTCTTAGCCTTGCATGTAAAAGCTGAACAAAGCATATTATGGCGATGATGAAAAGAAAGTATTGCAAAGACTCACCTTGATTGAACCACTCCTCTAATTACCAGAAAAGCAGCAAAAGAAAAACAAAAATTTACAGGAAGGAAGAAAATACAAAGGAACAGTCACAGAGAAGCAGAATTTCACAGAATAGGTTCAGAACCTGAGTATTACAAGAATACTACAGAACTTTCATCAGTTAAAAAAACAAACCAAACCAAGATATTCCACTTTCTCCCTTTTGTTCCTGCTGGAAAAACAGTCTTTATCTGCACGGCATTTTTTTTCTTCCTCTTTTCATTAAATGAAAAAGTGCTCACAGAATTGAGGGGACAGGAGGGTGACTAGCCCTTTGCAGAGGTGTTGGAAATGCTGTGATCAATGACCATGAAACAAAATAAAATAAACATGGAAACACTGCAAGATTAAGTGAACAAGAGGGGGAGAGAATCGATCTATTTTTTTGAAGTCCTAGACTGAGAAAATTAAGGTAGGTTCAACAAGGTATTCACATAAATTTAACAGTGAGAAAAGGAAGTTTCTCTTTATGATTTTAAAAGCCCATTTATTAATGGATTTTAATTTTTTTTTTTTTTTTTTTAAACACAACAGTTGCCTGTCCCCCTCTATCCTTCTGATCTACATACTACCAGCTGCGAGCTCAGCATTATTACCGGTTGATTTCCCTCTAGAGAGCAGCACACTTTAAAGAGAGCACTGCAAAGGGGGAAAAAAAACGTTAAAATATACTTTGGAAATGGTCATTTCCTGCGGCACACGCAGAGCCAAACGGAGCTGTCACGGAGCGCCTGCATCGCTCGCTGAAACGGGGGTTCATCCTCAGCGTCAGGTGATTTTGAGCCCAATTTGTCCAAAAAGACAGGATCAGATGCTTTGGCTGATCAACCGGAGCCATGGGGGCGTGCGGACGCGAGGGCGCGTCGGGGCCGGCCCCAGGGGGGAGGCAGGCGCCCGACAGAGCACAGCCACCCCAGCGCTCTTCGCACCCTCGTCAAGAGGACGCTGACGGTTCCCCATCAGCTCCGCTCCTCCCGCAGCGCACGCTCACAGCTTTCGTGTCTAAAATTGCTCTCGCGGACTGTGTTGCTCCCTAGCAGCAGAACAACGGGGACCGCAGGTGGCGGGGAACAGGCTCGGGTCAGCACAGGTTCAAGGTTTCCAAAGGATATCACGCTGAAGTTTCAGTCATTCGCTGTGAGAACAGGCTGGCCAGGCAGGTAAAATTCTTTCTTCGGTTTTTCCCCCCAGTCATTAAAAGATTCCCATCAATTTTTTATTTTATTTGTTTTTAAACACTGTTTCAATCTAGTTAATGACAGACTAGTCTGCAAAAGCAAGTTCACACTGTGATGACTTCCCTAACACATATGGAAACACGTAACATTTCAATAACAGGTACAGGTCAGATCAAAGGAAGAGTAATGTGCAGCACACAGTCCGTCAAGTTCAAACAGCTCCATATCAGCTTTTCAGGACCAAAACCTTCCTTAGACCTGGCTATAAATAGTAAGCCAGGATGTGAGTACACATGAATGAGGAGAATGGAGCCTAGACAGAAAATGGAGTTAATTATCTCAGAATTCAGTCTAGAATAGTCATTTCTCTAAAACAACAAAGAAAACAGATATAATTTGAGCGTCTCTTTCTAAAGGGAAGATGGAAGGGGGGTTACTGAGACTATTAATCCTCTCTTGTAATGAAACTCATTTGCAACACTCATGCCCCAGAGGAGAGAACAGGTCTAAAAGTGACTGACAATTAAAAGCTACAAAATCATGTTTGCAATTTAAATTACTGAAAGAGTGACAGAACTGGGAGGTTGTATGTTTGGGTTGTGAGTGGGAGGGTAGGCTTTTAGTTTGTTTTCAAATGCAAGAGACTGGAGGCACGGAAGGCGTACAGAGAGGACTACCATGCACGGGGACGGACGCGTGCTGGCCTGGCTTCCAGCGGCCGCGACACATGCTGCACAGCCAAGCAAGCGGACTGAGCATAGACTGGACAGATGCAAGAACACAGCAAGGCAGGGGAGAGGCAGAGCACATCCACCTTCGTCCAACAGCAGAGCGTCATGCACCACTCCTATTTAAAGCCAGAGAAAACTATAGCAATTGTGGACAAAATCCCCAAATATCTAGTAGCAATGCAACAAGGGAGATGAACACATGCCACAACACTACAAACACGTACCTCCACAAAATGCATCACTAAACCCGCGTGATGAATGTGCTTGCAAGAGCAAAATTTACCCCCAAATCCGTTCCCAGTTCTGAGCTCGCTGCAACACATACCTTTAGCTTTTTTCCCACCAAAACAACCAGCATCATCTTTCTTCTTCTTCTGAGAGCCTCCCGTGCCTGTAGTCTGACTGGCGTCTGGCTCTTGGTACTTTTCAGCTCCGGGGACCTCTTTGTGGACATGATAGGAAAGGTTCCGCATGATGCACACACAGTTCTCCACAGACTGTTACAGAGAAATTTATGTTACAATAAGTCTTGCACCCTCTTATTTGCAAACCATTGTATTATAGAGTGGAGGGTTTGGGGGAATTTAAAAAAAGCCCACCTGCCCCAGGAAAAGAACGTAGCTTTCAAGGAAGATTTAGTCAAGACCCCTTAAATTAAGGTTCGTTCTTGTTCTAGAACCAATTTTATTTTTCCAAAAGTGAAGCGCTTCATAAATAGTACCCATTAAAAATGAAAACTCTCTAATCAAAAATACCACCTGATCTTACATAAAGAATACAATTCACCAAAAGATCAAATGCATGGAGGAAAATGATCATATAAGGATCTTATTTTAAAATAAGCCTCTCTCTCATTCTTCCAACCTTTATAATTCCCAAGGGGCCCCTTTTATTAATTTTTCTCTGGGTCAAAACCTAGGCCTTGTGAGGATTTCAATGAGACCACACGTTGTCCTGTAGTAATAGCTAATCCATAGCACATCAGGTTCCGACAAGAGCAATGCTCTGTAGGTTGTAATGGAAACCACCAGGTGGGCACAAAATCCACTTCCAAAATTATCTGATTAAGTGACAGGGCTTTGTAATTCCCTTGTACAGTCCATCACATTGTGGGACTCAAAAAGAATAAAATAACAATGCTTTACAAGCCTTATTGGTGTTATAAAGCAATAGCATGCTTTTTCTTTTTTAAACAGGTTAAACTTCTGATATTCCTTATGCATATAAATATGCTTTTAAGCACCACAGGATGAGATGATGATAAAAACAGATTAATCAAAATCTGCCCCTAAAAAAAAAAGCCACAATGAAAGTGCTGCAGGTCTGAAGACATATCTTAATGTGTAACCACTACAGTCTTTAGAAACGGTGCTGAATAAAGTCTTTAAAATGGGAACTGACTCCTTTGCTGGTGTTGTGCAAACCACAATACAATGGGACTCAATTCTGATTTGGAGACTGCACTTACAAATGTCAATTAGCTAATGCAGAACAGCAGCAATAACGCCACTGACAATAATAAAGGACGACTCTCCCCACCTACCACAGGCACTCGCCTTGCTCACCTCATTAGCCACACAAGGTAACAGCAGCATCATGCCGATACCCCAGCAGCAGTACCATGGATATCACGACAGAGATGGAAGGAAGATAATTACTATATTTTCTGAGGCAAGCATAATCCCGTTCTGATACTAGCAAACAGAAGTCAGATCCCAGTGCAACTCTTCAGCCTAAATTAATGGAAACATCCATTAGGTTTTAATACTCAAGTTCACCTTATTGTCTGTATCCTTCTTGCCAACTGCAGACCGTAGAGCGTGAAGGAGGGCATCCACCAAGCCATCACACTCCCGCAGTCTTCTGCGTGCTTCTGCTCCATCTGAACTCACATTCCTAACAGGAGAGATTTAAAAGAAAGTTTAGCCCTCTAACCTTCACCATGAAGTTAAAGGTGCGTCGATTTATACTACGATTATTAAGAACTCATTACCTTGGATGAACACTTTGGAGGCAAAGTCGTCTGACAATCCTATTAAATCTCAGTAAAATATGGGCAACGCATATCTGCAACTCCCTGAATCTGAACGACAAGGGGAACACAGCCACAGAGCTGCCTATGAACGCATTTTTCTGACTTGCTGGCGAGGCCAGGGATAGCCCTTAAACTGGACAGGAGTCCTCAGGGCAAACAATACGCAAACTGGAAGCTCCTGCCACCCAGTTTAAAGCCCGCCTTTCACACTGTCTACAGCAGATTCAGCACAAAGCCTGGGTCGGTCACATTTAGAAAGTAAAAGACGACAGTCAGTAGGGTTACATGGCTTTAGATTTCTCAAAGCATTGCACAAGAGAATGGCACAGGCAGGAGACGTGAGAGCGAGCAGCGGAAGGCTACTCGGAGCTGTTGAAGTTGCTCATATGAACGACTGCAGAAATTGTTAGAGGGAGCTATGAACTTCGTCTCTCTTGTCCAGTGAGCATCCACACTACATACTGAAGCCCCAGCCTTGCATAAGCATCAACCGGCCATTACCCAGTAAATAAATGAAATTCAAGTCAGTTTTCCAAATGCTCCTTTTTTTTTTTCTCTTCTCCTTTTTTTAAATATTTATTTTTCTTTTTTAGGGGTGAGGATGAAGTGACAAAATTATTCTTAATATTGCTCGCTGGCAAAACCTATATGGCAAGTTTTCTCAGAGCTGAAATGCACTAATTTCGACACCACCACAGCCAACCTTTCAGCTTTCAGGGTCTCTGAATTCTACAAACCGGTGTAAGGTTAGCTCTGAAAAGCCCAGGACACAATGATTACCTTCTGCTATCAGGATCGTGCAGCCAGTTTTTCTTTTTAACTAACTAGAGGGACTGCCAATCTCCAAGTAATTAACAAATCAATCATGGTCCCCTCCCATGTCCCCCATCACCCAGGCAGGCTGGTCTGTTAATTGGATACCTAGGAAAAAAACCCCACATTTTCTTAGAGACCTCTCAAAATTTGAAGACACTTAATTGAGAGCTGGTTGCTGTAACAGCACATTAACTTTCAATTAAGAACACAAATGAAATGCATAGATAGATGAATCCTTTCCCCAAATCCTAACACACAGCCTCACCTCTAGCAATGGCCGACAGAAGGCAGGTAAAGTGGATATTAAAATATGATTCCACAGCATATATGGAAGAGGGAATTCTACATGCTGTTTTTCCATCTCCAGCTGTACTAATCCTTTTGTAGCAAAAGCCCAAATGTGAGTTTTAATGTAAAGGCTTTATGAAACTGAAATTAGAATTCAAATTCTCTGTGATACCTTTCAGGAGTTATAACAATAAGCGATAGCAGCTCCACCTCCAAGCACATCCATTAAAGTGGAACATTACTTATTAAGCTTGAGGGTGACAGAAATACACTAAAAATGGTCTTATCTGGAGCTGTGTATCACATTTCTTATTCCCTCATTAAGTCTTAGAAATAGAGAGCTAAAATACACAAGAAACGCTTGCAGACTTCAAAAAATAAACAAATCAAATTTTGCAAAAAAAAAAAAAAATCCTTCACGCCTTTCTTGCCCCATCCACAAGAGATTTTTCCATGGTCCTTTTGTGCTACTGCACCTTTGTTTCACTGCTTTGGTTATCGACAGCATCACAGTATTTTGTATCCTGCTTTCTTATTTCTTGATCTGTATTAGGATTAATACTAAGGTAGACATTGATAAGGTTCTAATTGAAAAAGATACTATAAAAGTGCATCAGTAGGAGTGTGGCTTGCTGTATCTTCAACTATAGAAAAATTTATGGAAAATGAATGCCTCAAGAAAAAATTCCCACATATATCACACATAAATAAGCATGAAAACTCTGCAGGATCAAATTAATAGCTAATTAATGCTACGAATAAGTTATCCGGACATCAAACTTTGCAGTTTTAATGTTGTAACTAACACATCAGAAAACGTATCCTTATGAGCATCTCATGCAGAAACATCTCCCCAGCACTCTTGGGATTCCGCTAGTCCTCCCTCCTTGGGTAATGAGATTCCTGCAGCCCATGGGACTTATCTAACACGGAACAACAAAACCCATTTTCCTGTCTGTAACTATGGCCCAGGCCCTTCTGGAGAGCTCAGCTCACATTCTTCTCCACAGGAGCCTAGGCAACACAGATCTCAAAGACTAAGCCCCGGGAGATCAGCACCTGCTTCACAGTCTGCTCTCTGCTGCTCCAACACTGCAAAAGGCAGCGAAAATCTCCCAGTTCCCATGGGAATATTTGCGTTTCAGATACATGCACAAGTACGCCAAACATCCCTGCGCGCTAAGCAAAGGCAGGCACGGTGAAAACGAAGACAGTACGCTTTGAGAAAGTTCTCATCTGGCAACCCCAGGAGAAGTGCTCCCAGGCTTCCCTTCCGTGATCCAGAGCAACCTTGAAAAGCTCCTGCAACCCAGGAGAATGCCAGGCTGCATTTCTGTCTTGGGGTGTTAAGGCTCTATACTATCTGCCTCCTCTAAAAACATCACCTGGAAGTCATCAGTCAAATTCACATCTTGGGTCTTCAGGAGGGACTGTTCGTGTAATCACTTTTGTCTCCATGCTACAGGAGAGCTAGTGCTGGTCATTAAAAAGGACAGAAACTGCAAGGGAACAGCCAACCTGGTATCACGCTCCGCTGACTAGAGTCAGGAAAAATCTCCTCCAGTTTCACACCTGCACTGGAATTGTTGTCGATGCATCTTACAGATCTATTACACGTTACAGAATGAAAGACATAACTAAATCATGTTCCAAAGGGAACTTGCAAAGCCAAGTTTCTAAACACCCTTCTTTCAAGAGCGATGAACGTCAACAAATCTGCGACGGAGTCCAGCAGACGCTAGCAGAGGATCCATCCGTAGGCCTCGCGCAACAGAGACACCCAGCACTGGCATCCAGACTGGGACAAAGCAGGGAGTTTTGCTTTTCACTGAACTTTTCTACACATTAGACAAGCATCATTTTATATCAGAAGAAAATTAATTCTTCAGTGGATGGAGTGTTTGATACAAGACACAGAATAGAAAAATTGGAAGCCAAAACCCTAGCCAAGCTGCTTGTTAACTCCGTTACTTAGGAGCTAGGCTGCCATGCAACAACTGGAACGGCCCAAAGATTTTGGAATTAAACACATTTTCTCAGCGACTTGCTTGCTGGGGCAGTTTAACATAAAGAACCTCTACAGATGAAGTCAAAAATACTTTTTAAGTTTGAACAACTTGAACCAGGAACTCTGCGGGGCTTCTGAGGCACTGATGATAGGCAAAATCCTGTTATAAATGAAAATAAAGTTGACTGCCTGTTCAAATGGGTGGGAATGGGGAGGAGGAACTTCCCAAACTGCTTTTACACACACAGTGACAAGTAATACCTGCCATTCATCCCCGGGGTCCTGGGCAGCCTGCTTCCCTTGCCTGTCTCCTCGCCCCCAGAGAGGCCTCTGCTGCTTTCCCTGGCTTTCCCTGTTCTTCAATACTTTTCCAAGAGTCCATTAAATGAAAAACGTATTTTAAAACCAACAATAGTATCTTTCGCACATCACACTGCAAAGGGTAATAGAAAGCTTCACACTGTGCTTAATGTAAATATATACGATACACTCCAAAGAGCAATTCTAGGAACAAGGTGTGGAATTACTGTCCATGATACTCCAAGGACACAGGAAGGACACCAACTGTATGACTGATTTTTTTGTAAAACAGTAAAGCACAAATCTCATTCCAGAGATTTTAAATCCCCAGCCTTTAGCTGGAAAAAGCGATCTGGATTCTCCCTCAAATTCTTGGAGTCCAGCCTGTAGATAGGACTGGTGAAAGAGGATTTATAAGGATGTTCAAATATATGCTTTCCCTGGGAAAACAAAACAGAGGAGCACTAAATAAATGTTAAATAAAAGTAAATACCTACCAGCATAGAAACACATCAGGCTAGGAATCCAGTCTGTTGGTATTAAAGAGTTCAGAGAATGGCGGGGAATGTGCTGGGAAATCTGCTCATGCTTCAGACAGGGTTATCATTATCACCAAATAGTCTTAACGATATGCAAGTCTGAAAGTTACATTTACAGCTGCAGAACAGAGTTGGTATTCATCACCTCTAGGATAGGTGAGCTATTACCACTGTCTGTGCCACACACCAAAATTATCCTCAAGAGAAAAGATTTAAAAGCAATTAAATGCACGGCACTTAATTTGCACTGTTTCAATGCAAATCACGTAGCAATGCCCCCACCGCGCTCTCCCTAACAATCTGAAAGATTGAGTGGAGACACGGAGAGCTTCTGGGTTGGTGCTTTGTGTTTTTTTTTTTTTTTAATGATAAAGAGAAACTTGAAAATACACGCATCAGAGAGACACGTATTTTCTCTGCACATTAAAACTCGTATTTCCAAGACTGTTGCTGTGCCTGCCCCGGCTGCAAAGGGCCAGCAGCTGTTACCCCGCGGGGCTGCAGGGGAAGCTGGAAGCCGAGGTCAGCGCGCTGGTGAACACCTACCATCCCGCTTCCGTTCAGCGGGTGTCAAACGCACTTTGTTCAGAGACCCAGCTGGGGACGAAGACAACGGGTTGGGGACTTTGTTTCTGATATAAATAGAAAGCTGAACTGGAAATTTTTAAGATCTCTTAGTAACGTTTCCACCTTTCTCTGGAGGAAGCGTGGATGAGACCTGAAGCTGGGGCAGTGAGAAGCTGATGGCCCAAACGAATCCTACTTTTTACTATTGTAAAAAACCTTCTAATAGCTATTTTTGTATTGCCAGGCTAGAAAGTAACACTGGCTGCTGTCCAGTCTGCCTCAGCGCTGCTGAAGAGGGTAAGGATACCTGTGACGGTACAAGCCAGAGCTACAAATGACCGGCGTTTCCCAGCGCGCCGAGCCAGCGGCACGCACAAGCGGGCCGAGTTCGGCGGTGCCGAGGTGGAGCCGACGGGCGCTGCACACACCTCGCGAGACCCGACTCACGCCATCCCCGGGGCCTCGCTGTCCGGACGCGGAGTTTTACACACTTCAGCTGATAACAAAAACTACAAGGTTCTCTCAAGTCTAATTTAAATATATTAGTTGTTCTGTCCACCTACTCTGACAGCCAGAACCCTTGCTATAAAAACATCCTTCCACACCCACACTTTGCTTCACTATTAAGAAATTTTTATTTGGACGTTAGCCAAAGGAGATTGATAAATAATAGGTGCAGTAAACGTACTCTATTTCTGAGCGTATTTCTAGGTACTGAATGTCCCAGAGGAGGAATATATAACATTTTAAAATCACTCCATCGTTTCATGCAGAAATAGAATGAATTCCATACTTCAGTTCACATGAAATACCAGGAAGTTTAATTGGTATTAAGTTCATTGTTCTGAAAAGGAGAGAGAAAAAGAAAGAAGCTGCCTGTGACACAAAGATAGCCTGATCCAGGCAGCACTGGTCAGAGGGCCCTGTACAACACCGTGGAGTTTGGCAACAGGCAGCTGAACCAGAAATCAAGCAGAGAACATGGCAAAGAAAACAGCAAGAAGCCAAAGTCCAAATGAAATGAGCAGAAAGACAGAGGAGCTCTACTGATGGGGATGTTAGGTAGGGAGCAGCCGTTCAACTGAGAAAAGGTGTGTCGGATCGGGGCAGGAGATCCCACCGGAGGCTTCTGCTCCGCTTCAGCACCCGCTGACCAGCTAGGCCCCAAGAGAAGCAGCGGAGCAGCCCCGGTTGCCTTGCCTGTAAAACCCTTCCAGCTACTTGAATAAAGGGATTGGTTTTGTTTAGCTGGTCAAATGCTCAAAAGAGGACGTACCAAAAGCCACCCCTGAAAAAGGACTTTCCAGGCTTAGTCTGTGCTCCAGCGACACTGGCATAGAGCAAAAGATGTACAAAGCACGCTGTCGGGTGTCTCATTCATGTCAGCGCTGTCTACAAGAGCTCCCTGCAATAAGCACGGGCTCAACAGCCGGCAGTACAGGTAACAAGGTACAGATGTCAAGTCCATCCTTTGTCATGTGGCTTCCTAGATCCAAAACACTGTGTAACGCCTTTTCTGTAAAACGCTGACTGCTTACCTCCTGCATGACCTACTTGGAGGGCCTTAGGTTGCTCTCCTGTAATGCAAAACGATGCAGAAACGCACTACACAAGAATTCCACAATGCCCAGCAGCTACTTAGCTTTCAAATTATTCCAGTCTCTGCTTGAAGGAAAGGCTAAGGGGCTCTGCTTGCTTTATCACACAGGGTTATTGCAATGTGAAAAGAAATCCCAAAAATACAAAAGCGAGGCAGTATTTATCTAATAAAGGATCACGGCTCACATGCTTTCCAAAGCAAACTACGTCCATTACGGTGACTGCAGTGAGCTTTGCTTCAGTCTTGCTCTTCATCCCACCACAGTGACAGACGTTTTTGTAGATTCCCTTCGCTGACAGCCAAGGGAGAAGGGACCTAGATTCATTCCTAAGGAATGACAGAAGGCAATAAGCAAGTGCACAACTTTAAATTTATACTTCAGATTTGATTGTAAAGCATTAAGGTTGCATGTAACTAGGTTATGTCTCTGCTGCTAAAATCTATGCATAATTTATTTATATTACAAGCTAAACATCAGGAACTGTCAGGAGGAACCCTAACAGCTCCTTACTAGCACGAATTAAACGCTCTGCTCATCGTATAAGCCCCAGGACAGCCGTATGCTGTGATCCTGCACAGTATCAGTAAGCTAATTAAGAAACTGCCTTCGCTCACTCCTCTCCATTGTGCAGGTTTTTAATTTGAGTTGGTGTTTTTCCAGTCTGGGTTGGGCAGATAAGCTGCTCCCCTTTTCCGAGCTGCTTGCTGCCTCCGAAGTGAAGATTCACAAGCAAATTTCTGTTCAGTTTTTATCTCCTTCTGAAACTATTCCTTTGCTGGAAGTCCAGTTCCAAATTACCTGTCGCACAACAAAACGCCGACAGCATCGTTAGCTCCAGTTTCTGGAGCAGCATCTCCCGAAGGCCGAAGCCAGCACGGACACAATACGAGCGCGCCGGCCCCGCAGCACAGCGGGCGGGACGGGGAAGTGCTGAGCTTTGAGAGCGGTCCTGTCCAGGCCTCCTGCGTTAAACCACCGCCCTGCGAAAGCATACAAACGGACCACTTGAACTATGACAGGGGAGCACACCGACTGAGAGGAAAAGTCAACCGAACGACTTTGCCAAAGAATCCTTCTTGGAGCGGGGGGAAACGTAGCTGCCGCAAGGAGGGCTCTGTACTAATGCTAGACTCGTGAAGCTCAATTACTAATTCGCTGCTGATAAAAAAAGAGAAAATAAAAGTCAGCACCTGAAACCTCACATTTACCTATCTTTGCCGTCCTGCCATGCTTCAGCAAGCAAAGCTCCCCCGCCGCTAAGGGCAGCTCGGCTGGCAGCGCTGTAGCAGCATCACCTGAGCCTCGCCTCCCGCGCCCCGCTCCTCCCGGCGAAAGGGCCGCGCCGACGCGCCTTCGTGCTCCAGTCGCTTGGGGATGAAGGCTGCCTCGGGTGCAGGAGAGCGCAGGCAGCACAAACAGTACGCGACTGTCACCACATACTAGTATCACGCCTGCAGGATTTAAAGATGGATAGAGCTTGAAGGTAATTCACTTCAAAAGCTCTAATTCCCAAGCACTTTTCTTCAGAGAAAAGCCATACATTAATCATTAATAAGAAAGGAGGGCATAAGCACCTGGCTTTGACAGCCTATCTTCCGTTCCTTCCTCAAATTCAGAATGCAGAGATGGGAAAAAAAAAAAAAATGGACACACTCACGTAATCCTTTCCACGGTGCAGAGAGAGAACTTTTCTGCCAAAACAAGACCACAGGTTTTGTTTGACAAACCTTCACCTCCGTGTGCCTCAAAGATGCACAGACGCCTGCTACAAACAGCGCGTGCTGTAGGTGTTTGCATGCACGCGTACGTATATTCACAAGTATATAGAGACGTTAGGACTCGAGGAACGAGTTCATTACCGTTAAGCAGTGCAAGTTCCATCAGCAGGACAAGATGTACATGCAAGTACCTTAACGTTCTGTCCTCCTCAGAAAAAGGCTTAAAACATTCTCATACAAAAACTCTATTTAGCACATCCCAAGTATTAATGATTTACCGTCAAGCTCCTGCAGTCCTCTTTCCTCTGAAGTACATAAAAGTAACAGGAGCCTGCAGATACTTATACATCATTTCTCATCCTGGTGGAGCATGTTTTCGGCTTTGAATCTACCGAGTCCTTATCTCATGTCTTCAAACATCGTATCTCACGCTTACCAAAACTCTTAGGTTTTGATTCCATCGGACCAAACTCTTACTTTCTGTCTACAGGAGGTGCTTATTCCCAGTTGTTGTCGCTAGGACCAACCGCTTCGCAACCCCTGAACTACTGGTATTTGCCAGCTTCGGGGGAAGGTAAGGACAGAGGTGCCGGTCCCACGCTGCAGACAGGGAAGTGAAGATCAGTGACCGAAGTCCAGATCCACTCAGGCACCTAGGAGCCCGAATCTCCCCAAACCCAGAAGGAGACAGGGCTATTAAAAATTAGACCACCAAAAGGTTTATGCCATTAATCTTGCCTGTGATTAGGCCAGAAGAGTAGCAGAACAGCAATTAAATCCGTACTTCTCAAGAGTTACAGCTCGGGCCGCCAGGTTGTCCCTTCTCTTCTCAGGAGCTGATGTTGGACAAGCTGTTATGTGCAATTTCAATCTGAAGAATGCATGTTTTCAGTGGAAGTCAAGTGGGTGCAGTTTGTTTGTGTTCGTACACCCAGGGCCAGGTCTCTGAACCCTGAGGCTATTTGTGAATGCGAATTTCTGTGTACTTGGAGAATTGACAAGAAATGCGGCAACTACAGATGGTACCCTGGAAAAAGGAGCACTTTGCATCTGTTTGCTATGCAAATTAATTCATTTAACATTCGTTGACAGCAGGTCAGTTTAGCACAGGAATCAGGCTAGAAAGTTGGCAATTTAGTAACTAAGTTCTACTCTGTCCTTTCAGAGGTGAAGAAATCCAAGGGAGAATTAAAAGTAATTAGGCAGAAAACATCAATTAAGCCCAGAATGAATTTCATTTTTAAACCATTAAAATCCTTGCTGCTTCCAGAGAACTAGGAATCACGGCGGATGTCTGCACAGAAAACAAGGAAGGTAACGCGGCTGCAGCGGCGCTCGGCCCCCGCGGGCGGCACGGGCCCCCAGAGCAGCGAAGCGCCTTGGGAGGAACCCGGAGACCCAGCGAAGGTCTCCAGCACTGCCCGGGTGCACGCCAGCCAGCCTTAGCTCCACCAGTCCCGCAGGCCGTTCCTCCGGTGCTCCTCTCCTAAAGCACCGTCGTGTCTTGGTCAAAGTTGTAGGAAGGATCACGAAATGGCCTTGTTAAGATGCACCAAATCATGACGTTATTTGAACCGGAGGAGAGTACAATTTAAAAACAAATGCTTCTGGATTGCAAATCCCAGTAGGGATAGAGGGGTTTAAAGAAAAAGACAGACAGTAACTAGAGGAGACATTCTCCACACACCTAAAAGAATAAAATACAATATGAAGACATGAAACTTGTACTCCAAATGAAATAAAGGAACATCTGTACATATTTAATGATTCTCCTAGCAAGTGTCTTCCTTACTTCTTCCCCAGACCTATTTTTCCATAACCAAAAATCCACTTAATTTCAATAAATCAATCTTTGCTTCGTTTTTTACTGTTCCTTTCCAGATTTCCACCATACCTGTTTCTCTCAACAGGTTCAACAGAATATAAGAATACCTCTATTTTATAAAATTACACCCATAGTAGCATCTGTCACAAGGCTCATGATCATTTTAAGTAGTGAAATTATTACAGACATGGCAGATTCATTCATCATATTGGGTCTGCCCCTATAAACAAAACACAGCAATGGAAGAGGAAACACCTTTTTCCTGATCTCAGGACAAGAATGGAGACAAAATTATCATCACCTGCACTAGTTACTGAAAACTTCAGTCCTTCTTGGTAAAGACTACAGAAAAAGCATGCAATAAATTTCATTACCGGATGATAGTCTGCAAATTGGCTGTGCTGCCAAGTCTTTATTTGGCAAAGGGGAATACAGGATTCCCAAAACATTTGTTTGAAGAGAGTTTTTGGCAAGTCAAGTAGAGAGCGGCAAGGCACAGGAACCCACCCGTCGTGTTCCAGATGATATCAGGATTCAAAAGATCCCTACGATGGCCACAGTCAAGGGAGAAGGCTTGACTTCAGGAGGAGCCCTTAAAATAAACACTGGGCTCCAAAGCCAATATAAACCTTAACCAGTTGCCTTTTTTCCCCTTGATTCTTACTGGCTACGTACACGTTGTCAGTTAGCTATGGTAGTTTGGGGTGGGCATCACTAAGTCTCATAGGTAATCCCAGAGTTATTTAACCGATGACAAAAGAGAGAGTATTTGAACGGCATTCTTGACGATAACAAACTTTGCACAGTTTCTCCGATTTCCAGCTTGTAAACCACGAGGCCCAACATTACTCAGTATCACGCACAAGGCTTTCTCAAACAGCAGCTCAGACAGATCCGTCCCTCAGTGCAAGTCCCTTGGCCACACAGACTAAAATCAACGTCGAGCAACACATATGGATTTTTGTTACTTTAGAAAGCGGGCAGAAATCAGGGCTATACAGCACCAGTCAGCTACCTTAGCTTTGGGTAAGAGGCAAAAGAGTGCATGGATCATAGCTCTTATCTTGCAAAGTTAATTCCCAGGTAAAGCAACTCCGGTGCAGGTACAAAGGTCTGCTAAGACACTGGCCCCAGTCACTGACCCCTCTGCTAAAGCATCCTTCCATCCCACATGCCCGCAGCACTACGCGCTCTGTGCCACTAACCCCAGGCGTGAATCCCCCCTTGGCACAAGCCGTCCGAGTTGACTCCGTAGGACGCAACGCACCCTGCCCTGCTCGGCCCTGGCCCTACACAAGCACCTGAACTCCGCAAGTGAGGAGGGAAAGAGACTAATGAATTACACAGGAAAAAAAAAGTATTGTAGACAGGATAGGACTGGAAAGGAAAATGGGATGGATTGGGATTTTAAGAAGAGATAAAGGCAAATAAGTGTTGGTGGTTTTTTTTTTTTTTTTTTTTAATTACTTGTTTTCAATTATTTTGAAATAAGTGTTTCCAAGGCTCCACGTTATCAAAAGAGAGACCTACATTAAGAACAAAGTAAAGATCAGAAAGCAGTGTTAAAAGAAAAAGCACAAATAATTAACTGACAGTTCATGCTGTGAATCCCTGAGTCTGAAACAAACTCATCCACGTCTGTTGATAAACTTCATTAACTGAAAAAACGATAGTGAAACGACTGCCGTCCTGCAGGCGTAATGCCCGTCTTCTGCTTGGATATCTAAGCTGCAAGGACATTGAAACCTCAGAAGTTCAAAGCTTCTCTCGGCTGTTTTGGAAGACAACGCAGCGCACACCTGAGGCTCACTTCCACGGGGCACAAAGGAGGCTGGCACGCCGTCAAGAGGACTAACCTCCCAATTAAATACCAAACTGGTAAACAGTTTGTCGTCTGCAATAAGCTCTATTCACGAAAAACTGCATTTCTAGGACCAGCTACTGTGTCAACAAGAAAAGAGTAGGCAAAGGCGTTTTTAAACACTGACGTCTGTCAGACAGATGGCTGCAACAATTTATTCTCTGCTGGCGTTAACTATCTTATCTTGCTGGCGCTTTTAAGGATGAGCTGCAGAGGATTTCAACAAAACAATGCAAAATTATTTCCAACAGTAGTAATGATAATTACTTTTGATATGTCCATTTTTACCCCTAGATCCGGAAGCGCTCTACAAAAGGCATGTAATAGCACCGACATCGCAATGAGAAGTCCGCTCAACTGAAGGACAGCTCATATCTCACCTGCTCCTGGCTCTGTGTTGCCCTGGACTCACTTTATCTCACTGCAAGAAGTAAGGAGGCAGCAAGACAGCTCTCCCTCTTCCTGTGCAAGAGGTTGCTCCCCACGGCACAGCAAAGAGACGTTAACAAACTACCTTTTGCAGATCGCCTTTCCCTGCTAACCTGCCATCACGCCTCCATTTACCTTACGCAACTACTTCCAAGCACCGAACCACCTTGCCCCAGTCTGACCGAAGCGTCAGGTTTCCCACAAGGAAGCCCACAGTCCCACGACGCCGACAGCAGAGGCTACAGATGAAAGGACTGAACTACATTTCCCCCCTCAACAACAGAAGCAGTCACCATTCACTGGCTGCTGTCCTGATGCAGCTGAAGTGCATCAGGGCCACTTTTAATTACCAAAAGTTCAAATTCTCTGACATATCCCAGTACCGCTATGCTCCACATCCCCCTTCATTAGCCTTTAAGAATATGAAAGGTCCAAAGTGGCACAAGCTTTTGCGTGCCCTGTAAAACCAGTACCCTACTGTAAAATAAAAACCAAACGCCAACCAACCAACAAAAGAACTCCCAAAGCTATCCTGGAATATAGAAGCTCAAGTGGATCAGGGCACCGCACATACTAATAAAAACTTACGATGTGGATTAGGTTAGTCTACTAATGATCAATTTATTGTCTACACTTACTGGAGAATCTCATGTTCATTCAGATAATCCTTTTATCCCCCACCATGACTAATTTCCTCTTGCAGAACACCATTAGAAAACGAGACACTAGTAAGTAAAAACCTATGATGTCTGGAACCTACTTAAAGGACCTTAGTTTCCAGTGGGACTGCAAATAATTTCAGTAATGGGCCCTTTCAGAACACTCTTCATTACTTTCTTCATTTGTGAAGCTACTCAGGGGAATAGTTATTGCAATTTAGAGACCACAAGCCCAAGAAACAGAAATGAACCAACTTGTGAAGATGCATTAATCAGTAGAAATCTGACAGAAGTACACTTCAGAGCAACAGAAAGTACAATGCCAAATCTTTATTAGTTTTGTTCAAACTAATTGACTTCATCATAAAACTGAAGAATTTAACAGGGCATTGCCACTATTTTATCTCAAAGAAAAGCAAAATGAAAGACACTGTATTTAGGGAACATTGGTTCTTCAGGTTTTTCAGACTGCATTAGGACTCCTGGCCCCACCTTCCAGCACGTACTGTCCTGCTCTCCCGGCGCTCTCAGAAATGCACACACAATTTCTAACCAGAAGAGGCTCCTTTGCAAGGAATGTTAGAAATAGGTTCTTAAACGGTCAGTAGTTCAGGTTCTTAACTAATTTCCCACAGGTCCTTAGTCACTTTAGCTTAAAATAGGAGTGTGTCCACAAAAGAGTTTGTGGCTAAACTGGATCTGTGTTTCATGCTCAGCGTAGTTCCATGAAACCAGTTCCCCAGCATCTGCAAAAAAATGCCTTTTGGTAGGGGAAAGCCTAAAACCACGAAGGGAGTTGTTTGAAAAGACACTTTTTGAATAAATAAAAACAGCATCATCAAGGGAACCAGAGAAGGTACTAAAAGTCTGTAGAAACAGCCCACTGATCGCAGTACAATCGACAACTGAAAGTGCGATTCTCGGTACGCATGGCACAGGTCGCATTGCAAAATGCTTTTTCTGTACTTCGCTTGGCCGTTAACCTTACGGGGGTCACTCTCCATTGCCTTACACACCTCCCTATACAGGTCCACTCCCCCGAAGCCGGATAAATGACCTACTCCTCACACCGACCCCACCGGCCAGACCTACATCGGCAGCCCGCAACAAGGGAGTCTGTGGCAGGCAAATACCTCCAAGCATTGCTACTGTGGGCACTGGAACGGGGATCTCTCTGCAAAAATGAAAGATATGTGATACTTTATTTGAAATCAAAATAATTGTAACAAAATCCTAAACACAGGGCACGGTGAACAGATTAATACTCCGCAGTTCTGCCTTACCGTAAGCAACCAGAAGTGTTCTTGAAGACAGTTGTCCACTCAGCGTCGCGCGGCTTCGAGTCCTCATTCGGCTCACTCTCCCAGCCTGAATGGGGTATGATCACCTCATTGGTAAGTGTCTGCAGACCGTGGTTGATGATCACCATCTTCAGGGGCTCATAGGAGGACAAGTTCCACAGGGTGCCTGCAGAAGAAACAGTCATTATTAAATAACAAGAGACTAATAACTATTTAAAATCTCTAGATTAAATAGAATCACTAGATTAACAGAGAATCACTAGACGGCTAACTCATAAAACTAAACGAAAAGGCAAAACCACTTGATGAGACACCAGACTAGCACATAGCTTAGGGAAAAGTCCACGGTCGCTGCAACAGAAGCATTTCCAAAAGCATGGAAGCACTTTTATCAAGACATGGATATTGTTGAAGTCATCAAGTCCTACAGCAGAGTACATAAATGTGGTGTTCTATTGGAGATTAATAGGATTTTGCTGCTATATACAAATTTTGTTACACTTTTAAATCTAGCTAAGCCTCAAAAAGTAAAAATTCATCCAGTGCAGCAGACAAGTATATTGAGCAAGTCTCAGAAACAGGGATGAATTTATGGAGGATCATTGATCTTATGCTTATCCTCTGCACAAGACAATATTTCATTCAAGACTCCTCTCTATGATTTACTTCCACATTTTCCTGTCACAGGCACTATCTGCGTTCAAATCACCTGGTGCCCCAAGCATATCGTTCCTTGAAGAAGCTGAGAGCCAAAACTCCTCTGTCTTTCCTTTTTTACCTCAATTATGAGCAAAAGTAGATGGAAGTCAAACATCAAAACAACATAAGAGAAGAACAGCCTTACAACTGTAAAAATATCCCATCTTAGATAAGTGATACAACTTCTCAGCAGACCTGTCTCAGTGTCCTGATGGTTATTGCTCATTAGGTTAGGACTAAAAAGGACATTCACTTCAGAGACGATTTCTGCACAGGCCCAGCCTGGTAACCCCTGAGAACTGCCAGTAACAGCGCTCGGAGGGAGCCAGATGCACGCTTTTGATCTCCAAGGAAAAGCGTGAAGATGAGCAAAATTTCAGAGAGGCCGAATGGAAAAGCGAGACTCCCCAGAACACACAGGAGATCTTTCCTAAGCGGATACGATATTAACCCGAGGCTCCCTGTCTTCCTACAACTGTCATTCTGTGCATATTACAGCGCACACTGTAGATACTCACCTCTTAGTATACACGTCTAAAGCAAAACACAGAAGAACAACAAAGGTGCAACCTTTTGTTTCAGTCCCTTTGCAAGTTTTAAAACCTACAACTTTCAAACCTTAAAAACGACTGGAAAAAGATTTCGGATCTACTACTTTTGTCACCCGGTCTCAGACACGCACGGACTTGCTGGCCCTGCCAGGCACCGGGCAGCACGCGGCAGCGCAACGCTCCAGCGCGCCGGAGAGCCGCCGGGGCGCGAAGGCAGCCAGCTCCCGGGACCTCGCCTTCGCACCAGGCTGCCGCTGCCGCAGGCGCCGCGAGCCAGCCGTCCCGCTGTAACATCAGAGCATTAGCCGTACGCGGCCACGACGGGAATTTTATCTCCATCGCAGTAGTGACTGGCACTTACGTGACAACCTCAAAGGCTGACGATTAGCAGAGCCTTCGAAGTCAAATGCTATGGTGTCTCCTATTCAAAGCGATCTTTACAAAATCCAGGCATCTGTTCAGACTTAGGAGACCATATTAATTAATAAAGAAACAACAGAATGAACACCATAATGTTTCTTTCAGTCTTATTCTAAAGCTATACAAAAATATTGCTTTTTTTGGCCTAATTCCCTTGCGATTCATAGACAACACACTGTATAAGATTTTCATAACCTACTTTTTTAGCTTTCAAACAAGACTGTATAGGTGAAAGAGGAATTAATTTTCTCTCTGTACCCATTACAATAAATCACCCATTGTCATTGCAAAACACCAAGCACAATGGACGATAAAAAAAACCAACCAAACCAAGCAGAAAATGCTAATTGGCCCCATTTTTTTAATGGAAAAAAGCCTTTACTTTTCATAACAAATTGGCTCAAAAATATACATCATACAGAAAACAAACACAGGTCAATATTTATAAGACGACTGAAAACTGACATATAAGCTACCCCATTAATTTTAAATACTTCACTGGACAGTCTTTCTTCAGTTATTGTGCACCAATTCCTTAAGCACATCAGACTCACTGATATAGAAATAATAATTGCAATTAAATCCCTAAATGCATTGCTGGCTCAGTACTTCAAAATCAGAACATCCAGCACTGAACTAGACGGATAAACCCCAGGAAATTACACAGGGCAATCATCTCTGAAGCAAACCCAGATTCGAGCTGCGAACAGCGGGTGCAGAATACCCTGGTTCTGCAGGGTTGTGCCAGGGTTCCCTCACAGGATCGAAGTGGAGCATTTGGGATTTGCAGTGGTCAAAACCCCAATATTAGGAAAAGATGGCATCAACCGAGGAACCTAGTACGGCGTTCGTAAGGATCCTGCATTTCTGTTCTTTTGGAACTGCAAAATACTGCAACTGGAAACAATGTGGAGATTTAAAATCATCTGCATGTGAAGAGCTAAGTTTTAAAAGCTGACAGCCCTTCATATTTAAGAGCTCCTTCCTTAAATGCACATACTTCTTTTGCACCTGAAATGAGATTCTGCCTTTTCCTCTTTCCTGGAGGAGTGGCGTAACGCGTTATCTGTAGCGTGAAACTGCAAAGGCAAATTTCACTGCTTAAGAAGAATCAGGCAGACATATACTTAAGAATCCAAAAATCCCTATAAAATTTCCCAGAGCTCTAATATTACAGGATTGTACAAAAGTTTTTCTTTTGCTTGTTTTAAGACTTAGAGATTTGTGTCTAGATTTCAATACCTTCAACCCCAATCTGTAAAATAAAATCATCACCTCCAAACTCCCTCTTCTCCTCTATTCTCATGCACCAGCAGTTATTTCAAGAGACTAAATGCAACTGGGATTCAATACTATTCTAACTGGATTGCAACACTGGAAACAGCACATACCTGCCAATCTACCAGACACGAGCCAGCTTCGCTGAAGGTAGTAACGCCATCCAGACCAAGAGTCCTACCTGCCCCTACAAAAGGGTCACTTGTACCTATTCTTCCAGGATTTCTATTAAGAGGCTGAATGCAATTTATGCAATAAACCACTTAGGGGAAACACATGTTGACTGTCAGTCTCGTTGAGTGGCTACCAGACAAGAGGGACTGCCATTAAAGAGAATGCCTCTCCTCCGTCCTCTTTCGAGAAAAAACCCAACAGTTTACAACCTTCTCAATTTCTCATCCGCCTCCCATCTCTCAAATGTTTCATAGAAAACACCAACAAACTGTGAAGAATAAAAGACAGTCTCACTCTCTCTCTCTCTCTATTTAAAAATAGCACAAAGCTCTCAAATCATTAAAAAACATCAAAACCACTTAAATTCATAATATTCTCCTTGACAGCTGCATGAGGCAAACCAGAAGAATCCCTCTGCTGACCAGCATTCAGCGAAGGAAAATGCGCAGCACTCAACAGAAGGGTAGCCCAAGATAAACAGTGATGAGGGAGCCTTGTGGTTCCAAAGGCAGAGAAAAAATTCCGATTCAAGGTTGACTTCATTGGGAAAATATTCCATAAGAAGGCATACAGAAAATAAACAGTGACAGTACATTTTTCTTATTCAAAATTATGAAACGAAGACATCTAAATCCAGCATCCTTTCAGCTCTTAAGAAAACAAATTCCATGGAAAAGACACTGACAGCGGCAGCCACAGAAGCTTAAAAAAAAAAAAGTGAACAAATTCAGATCAGACTGTAGGTTTTAGCAGTGTGAGAGAAAATCTGAGTTAAAAAAAAATTAAAATCCCTGTAAATTTGACATCCATCTTTAAAAATAATTCCCTGTCTCTATTAGCATAACACACTAATGATCTAACAAGCTGGAAACACAGTTTTTAAAACTCTAGGTTTAATCAATTCAACTGAATAGCACTCAAGAGAAATCAAGTCACTAACACAGCAGCGTAAGGGAAATGAAGTTATCTAAATTTTCCGTGCACTTTCACTACACGTATTGGCCTGTTTGACCACAGTGCATGAATTTTAGGACTAGAGAAAGAAGATGAACTACTGCTTTTCAGAAGATGATCACAATCACGATCAATCTTTATTTTATTCATACTTGTAATATACTTATATATCTCTAACTACAACCATTACCTCTGATCTTTCAGCACATTAAGCAGGGACAATAGCTACAAGTTTTTATCTCAAAAGTACTGATTATTGTAAAGATATATTAAAAATTACTATAAGCTATGAACATAGCTATATGATTTATGTAATATTAAAAGTGATTAGGGCCACAGCCATAATTTCCTAAATCTCCGCCTGCTTGGAGCTGTGAAAAGATTTCTAAAGAAATTGTGGCAGAATACATACATGCTGCTATCTTCGGAAATCCCAGGGAAATCTTTTCCTGCTGCGCTTGCTTACTTGCAACAATGCAACGTCACCAAGAAATTAGACGAAGAAGCTGTTTAATTCCGTATCTATGGTCCATACTACATCATTTAGCATTTGGGAAAACAAAGCGCCCTGCATTACATTCACCGAGGACTTCTTGTTGCATGTTGGGCCTGTATGCCTTTGTCTGACAGACCGGCTTGTATCCTTCCAAGCCCTGCAGACTGGAGCTGTGCTGCTTCAAGTTAAGTAGGGGTCAAGTTTAGAACCTCAACATGAACTACTGTGTCGCAGAATACACCACGAAGAGAGACCTCCTTCTGACAAGCCTTCTGCTAGAAAACGGAAGGAGTAAGGTCACCTGCAATCAGAAAGTTCAAGACAGCATGGCACTTCAACGAGAAGTGAGGGTCTGATCGGCTGACAGGATCTCAGCACACAGACATGCCCCGAAGGTATGAGTTCTGAGCAAGCTGATCAACCTGCAACTTTCTGGTATAGTATTAGATCAAAATATTTCCTCTGCAGAGCATTTTGAAGGTCAATCATTTTTCAATTAAAACCAAGTTTGGCAACA
The DNA here is from genome assembly GCF_965183815.1 of Platalea leucorodia. Classification (NCBI taxonomy): domain Eukaryota; kingdom Metazoa; phylum Chordata; class Aves; order Pelecaniformes; family Threskiornithidae; genus Platalea; species Platalea leucorodia. The sequence continues at coordinate 1,290,640 of NC_138834.1, forward strand.
TACAGCATCAGGAGAATCATGTTCTGCACCACTTAAAATCAGTGCAATGTCGTTAAACAACAAAATTACTTTCAGCGTTCTCACAAAGAACAAAATTATTCATTAAAGCTACCAACTTCTGATTGCTTTTCAAAGAATTTAATAGAATTTTGGTCTTGCATATCTGATGGGAACATTTGCTCCACAAAAAACCCTTATCACTCAAGATAAAACTTTTGCAGCTTTCCCAATCAGAACAGATTTAATTCCTAATCAGCTTAATCCTCATTTCTCTCCGTTTCTCAAGAAAATGATCCACTGGAAGTTCAGTAGCACAGTTCCAATGCTAGAAAGGGACGCAAGGAAGAATTCTGTGGCATATTTCTCATCACAACTCTACTCATGATTTACTTATGGACAACAGTTAAATCGAGCTTTTCTCAGTGCAGTAGATGGGAGACATCTTGTAACTCCACACTTTAAAGTAAGAAAGAAAAGTGAGATCTGTGATCTATTTTATGGTTGGATCTTGAATTTTGAAGGTATTTTTACACGCCTCATGTATCTGTCTTACCTTGAGGGACATCATATTTTAGTGCCATTTGCGGATATATCAAGAACATCTGGTAAAACAGACATGACATTAACCCAGAGAAGTTTTTCAAATTCTCCTAAAACCAGTGCTATCTGAAAGAAAACAGCTACAGGCTTGCTTAATCTGGCAGTAGTGTTGTATCGGTATACTCAGCCTGCTTCCAAAATTGCATGTCAATACGTTTGCATTCTCCAAAACACGTATTCTGGGAAGCAGCGAAGTGAACACGCTTCTGACACATCAAGTCCCAGGCATTCAGCACCGAGCGTCACGCATCTGACTCCTCCGGCCACCGCATCTACCTCCAAGGGGTTTTACCATATTGGCGTGGCTGTTTTCCCACTCCATTAACCCACCGACCAGACCCAGCTGGCTGCTCCGATTCACACCCTTGGGACAGCTGGGGCTGCTGCGGCAGATCACCACGTTAACGAGAGGCCGTGGAGCTGTACTAGAGCCAAGGACTGACTCTCCAATTAGATGAGAATGATGCTCTCTCTTGCCAGAAAGCACCGTCTCCAGCTGCAAATAATGTGTCTTATTGTATGCTCCCATGTGCCTCCTGCCTGCAGGCAGGCAGCGTCCCACACCCAGAGAAGCAAAACTTCAAGATCGGAAGCATCGGAATTTGGACATCTGAATTATTTAAATTTCTTAAATCTCTTTGGAAAGCAGGATTATTTTATCATTCGTCCATACCTGGGATGACCAGCTGATGATTACTATTCAGCTTTCAAAAAGCAGCCAGTATTGAGTTAAAGAAATATTAAACCACAGAAACGTCAATGTGTCATACCAAACTTGAATTTGCAGCCTGTTACAAGGAATAAGCAAGGAAACTCTGTTGTGCTGTCCTGTCCCGCCCCCCCGCCTTTTTTTTGCATTGCTGCAGAAGTCCCCAGAGATTTCACTCCAGACAGAATGAAACACTTTCATGGCAAAGCTAGACTTAGGTTTATCACTAGGGAAGAGCACCCGGATAGGAAGTCAAGATTTCTACCACGAGAACATCAGAATTGTGACCTGAATTTTTCAGGCCGCAAAACACAGTCCTTTTGTAGCAGCCCTGGCTGAATGCTCCCTTTGCGCTGCAAGCTGGCTCTTGTTTCTCTCGGCTGACTTTTGGAGCTCATTTTTCGAACGGACAATTCCCCGTTACCAGCCGAGGCTTTGAACGCTGACTGCAAGTACCCCAGCATCAGTCCCAGAGGCATTGCTGGAATACTCTTCTCTTCTATACTGATGCTTGAATGTCTCACACCGGATCTGGTGATATCATTTTAGAAGTGGAACAAAATTATTCCTGGTTAGGTGGAGATTAAATGCACATCATCTGTTGCTGGACATCTGTTTAGGTTAATGCCCTCAGTATTCCTGGTGTTTCTCAGTAAGAGGAAATAAAGAGCTTTAAATAGCAAAAACCAAAGTGGAATAAAAAGACTACATTTAATTAGCAGGAGCTACAGTCAAATAAAATGCATTTGAACTGTAAAACTAATTAATCAACTGGAAATCAAAGCAATCGCCATTTAGAGTGAAAAGGGAAAACATCCAGTTTGTTTTTGCCATCTCAAAAGTGACTGATTACCACTTAGCATTATAATGATATTCCTTCAGAGTAAATTATAGACTGGCTTCTCCTTTCTTGAATCTAAGGAAAAAAAATTTATTCCTTCTCAGCACTCCAGAAATGAGTTTTGAGTAAACTAGAACAGTAGATAAACATATACTCTTTATTTAAAAAAAAAAAAAAAAAAAGTCAGCCATCATACTAAATGAACGCACCAAATGGAATATAAATACCACCTAGAGAGTTTCCATGTTAAGAGACAAAGCGCAGACAGCAATCAAAGCACAATCAACATGTGCTACTTAGAGGCTGTCTGACAAAACAGACAGCTCTCCCTCACCAGCTCACTGGAAAAGGACTGGAAGACTAGCCCTGCTAGTTTCTACACTGTATATTTAGACCGAGTTTGCTAAATATCCTATAACGGCTGGGAAAGAACAGTTGGAACGCCCAAGGCCACTGTTCATCTCAGAGAATTATGATTACCAGTAAGAACTCGGAGAGCTGCTATAATTTTTTTGAGGCGATTATAGAATTACGATGTTTCCTTCTAATGGCTTAATCCATGCTTGCAATAGGGTCTGCCTGGTGAATCCAACACTGATAAGGCAGCTGAACAGTCTCAGCCCTGGACCCATTTTCGCACTCTCAAAACTTTCTGAAAAATTCTGTTCTGGCACTGAAATTCACTGCAACTGTCCTGGTCTGCATCCAAACATCCCCTGCTGCTGCTGCGAAGAAAGAGGGAAATCCATTTCCCTCCTCATGAGTTATGGGAGACTGAAGAACAATACATTCCTCCTTAGTTTAGGAGCTGACATACTTTTCCACCCTCTTCCACTTAATGGCCAAACTTTGAAACTTGGCATACGCCTTATTACTCTTTTTGGATGATGTCCAAGACTAAGTTCAAATAAAAACCATGTTGAATAATGGAGTTGTAAGTGATTGAAAACTCCCTGCAAAGTGTGCACAAACTCAGTAACTTCAAAATGTAATTCTCCCTTTTCCAATTATTGCAACGAGCAAACCCCGTGTGCAGAGCATCGCAGCAGCAGACTCTATGCTCCTGAAAATCTGAGTTTTCCAGCCCAGAAGTGCTGCACCTTTATATACAGCCTCAGAGTCCCCAGCACCGGGGGCTGCAAGTGTTCCTGAGGAGACTGACTGCTCTATCGATGTGAAGTAGTGGGGACATGGCAGCAGGATTGTTTTATAAGAGATTAACAAGGAAAGTTTTAGATTAGCATATCTTACCTCATGATTATAACACGCTGAGGGCAAGCGCACTACAAATTACCTGTCAATGAAGTTGCTATAAGTCATTTAAGCTTCAGTAACTCAACCACATGCAGTTGCATGCTACATCCAAGAAGCATCATCCATCTCTCAGCAGCCAGGGAAACCCGAGTGTGCTACATACACCAATGATCTCGATTTCCCCCTGAAGGGCACGTCTGCCTTAGGCTTCCTGACACCACAAACGTGGGGCAGCTAAAGAAACAGCTGCAGCCAGTGATCGAAATTCTCCTCAATGTCTAATCTCCAGAAATTCTTGTTCCTGAACCTGAAAGGACTCCTCTAAAGAAGAACTCATTAAAGAAACTACAGACACTGACCTGTAATTAGCTCTCTGACTTCCATGTCATTTGTTTTCCGCAACAGTCTGATCAATGCAGGGATCCCATCACAGTTCTTTATAGCCACCTTGTTTTCATTATCCTTCCCATAGGAGATGTTTCTGAGAGCCCCACAGGCTTTACGATGGACCTCCGGCTTTGGATGATCAAGCAGGCCCACCAAGATAGGTATCCCTTTAAGGTGCCTCACGTCCTTTTTGATTTTATCATTCTCGTAGCACAAGTGCTGCAAGTAGGCTGCGGCGTTGGACTTGACTGGATCAATAGGGTGGCTGAGCATGGCGATTACTTCAGGGAGGTCGGGGTCCCTCCACCTGGGGTCTTTACGAATGCTGTCAATAGAGGGGGAGCGCTTTCCCAGACGGTCAATACTCGCCATGCTTCCTCGCTCCGGCTGTGCCAGCGGTGCTGCGTAGCCACCGTGAAGGTAAGGTATCCTCTCTTCAACCATCTCTGTCTCGATGGGGTCATCGTAGCCCCTGTAGGAAGCAACCGTGCCAAGAGAAAGAAAGGGGGAAAAAAAAGCACATTTAAACACTCTGTACCTCTGAGTCAGTATGGACATTTCAGCTATGAGCAAACCTTTTAATATCACAAACATCATTAGAGGCAGTGTATTTACACTTTCAAATAATTTATTTGTAGTAACTTGAAAATTAACCATAGCTGAGTACTCAGCAGTGATGGGACTACAGCACAGTATTTGTTTGGCTAGCAATGAAATGATGACAGGAACCGCAAGTCATCAAACAGATTGCTTTCATTTTGGTCACTTAGCAAAACAATTATGATAGAGCTGGATTACATTTAGCAGGAAACACTGAGCCTCATTAATGCCACTACTTCTGCAACAAACCAAAACTCTAATTAAAGGCATTCAAGGCCTGGGCAGAGACCACAGACACTTTACAGCAAGGCTGAGAATTTCCACTACATTTCCATGTTGATGCTCACACGAGTATACTGAACTCATCAATATACATCACAACGTCAAAGATGATGGAAAACCCAAGCCCTGAATCCACGCATGTCATGAAAGTCTATCTTGTACAGAATCACTCGGAATACGGGTAAGAGGCGGATGGCCAAGAGATCTGGGTCCAACTCTTCACACCAGAGTAATTTGCTGGACACCCAAAACAAGTCCCGTACTGTGAGCTTTCCTCCCCAGATCAGCAACTCACCTGGATGTTAGACACTCTTAAGAGCATTTACAGCATTAGAATGAACGGCATCCATCTCGTTCTGCCATAATTCACTGTGTGTAACTGAAGTAAGGTCAGTCACAACCAGCTAATACACCTAGTTAGATATTACTGTCCTAGTTCACACAAAGGGCAAAGGCACAATTAACATGGTTGAAAATATTCTCATACAGTACATTCTCACACTACAGATGTCCATATTCTTTAAAAAAAAAAAAAAAAAAAATCACTATTTGACACACATTTCTTTAACAACCACTGCTGCAACTATAATTTCTAACCTTCAGACCCGCCCCCCATCACTTCCTACAACTAGCTGCAAGAGATTTGTAAGGAAAGGCATTTACGACTTCACAATTTGTTTCTGAGATTCGCCGATGTACTTCATCATCCCTTATTCGAAGCGACACCTTTCATCCTCCCGAGCAGTTCATGCCGGGGAGCTTCCGCGCACGTGTGGCGCGCCCACCTGCGAGGCAACGCTGAAGTCCTTCGGAGAAGCACAGAAAGCAAGCCGGAGCTTGCGCACAGCGACCCACTGGTCACAAATTCTTCGATTTTATGTGTGAATAAGCCCACAACAAGGGCAGTAAGGCGGCTTGCAGCTAGCCGTTACGAACTCCCACAAACGGTTTCAGCTTTGCAGTCTGTGCTCTCTCAGGCTTTGCCCAAAGGCTCAGGCCAGCTCGCGGACCTGGCTGGGAAGGACCAAGAGCTGAGGTGACCCGCTGGGGAGCCGAATCAAACTTCCAGTTAATCCCACTGTTTTAAACCTCAAGGCTAGAAGATTTTTCTTCTCCATCCTCCCTTCCATCTAATACTACTCTTAATAGATGTTAACATAAACTGACTTCTTTTATATTTATATATATATATTTTTACATAAATATAAAATATATTTTATATTTTTACATAAATATAAAATATATTTTATATTTTTACATATATATATACACACACACTTTTTTTTTTTAACAGCAGCAGCTTTTTGCCTTACTGTTTTTTCCTGGACAGATAAGCTACTGTCTCATTACTGTAGTTATCTCAGTCAAGCAAGTAGTTTTAATTGCTACAAAATGATTCTTAAAAACTTTCATTTTAAGCCCTGACTGATGTTACCGAACAATTTCTGATGTCACGCTGAAAGAAGTATAGACCATCAGAACTCAGAAGGAAAATGGAGCTTGCCGTTATCCTAAAGGGACTGCTAATTAAACTAGACTCTGGGGAGAAGAGCAACCGGAGGTGGAGACTGAATTTAGTCTTGTTCAATTAACGCTTTTAATGTTAAAAGCACCTCTACTGACTTTAAGTTGCTTTAATTGCTGTTCTAAACCATAAACTGAATGAAAAGATGAAAATGGGCCAGCATCCAAAACTCGGAATGAATCTGAAGAAATCCTTTTATCGATGCAGTTGTTTGGGTATGTATAATTCAGTACTTGCTCTACACAGTAATTCACAACGTCTGGACAGCCGTCGTATTTTCTGCTACAGAACAAAGCTGTTTCCATCGTTCCAAGCAGAAAGTAACAACATTGAAAAGATTTACTTTTGTGCATATACACAGGGCAGAAGTAGTAACAAACCCCTTAGCTACTCCTCAAACAAAATTCTGTTTTTACATATGCAAATTTGGGACTACCAGCATTAAAACTGCAACAAAAATTGATTTCTCAGACTCATCCTCATGTTAAATTCTTAGTGACTGCCGAAAAGAAAAGTAGCAGCAGATTAATTTTAATAATTGCCCTCTGCACATCTGCTGCTTGCTTGACTTGCTAACTCGCAATTCGGCACGCCTCGGTCCTGTGAGCTGCCCACAGGATAACTGCACGCCACCTCAATTACACCTGCACAATTAAGTTTCTCTCTCTTTCTCATCCATGCAAATACACAAAGATAATTATCGTCTTGGGATGCAGTTTGTTTGCATTATTTCCACAAAGCTGTCTAAACAGAACCACACGGATGGGCTCATCGTCCTCATGCTGCATCCTCTCCCCTGCGCCACACAAAGCTCCTTGCTTTCATTACATTTGCCCAAAATAAAACTTCAGAGTTAGGACTTCAAATTGCAACACTGTCACGACAAGACAGAACATCACATAACTCTCGTACCAACAATACTAACTTTTTAAAATTGTCAATCACTAGTTATTAAATATGGATGTGAATACCTGAAGTAAAGAATCAGTCATTAAAAGAAAAAAGAAAGAAGACCACATCCCAATTTAACTACTTATTCTAACACAGGTTTTTTTCAAAAAAGGGGTTTTTCTTCCATTGTTCCGATATAAAGCTACTGATGCACCAAAGAGAGCCAACAGGCTTGGATGATCCTTGCCTCTGATGACCCCTCTCTGATGAAATCCCCAGGACACAGAGCTGGGGCAGAAGATGGATTAGGACGGTTTAGGACGGAGAGCTGCGGACGGTTTAGGACGGAGAGCTGCGGACGGTTTAGGACGGAGAGCTGCGGACGGTGGCGGGGAGGGCAGCGTGGCTTAGAACCCACCAGCTACTGCTCTGCGGTGGAGTGGTGACCACAGCACGTACTGCTGGACCCGTCCCCACAGCAGAAGCAAAGCATCCTCAAGGAGCAGACCCTGAACCGTAAGTGGCTTTTCAAGAACTGCTGGCATTTTCATACAGTCCCAATTCTTACATGAACCATTCACTTGTTCCTGCCAATCTCAACCTGATTCTGCCGGACCACCTCCTTAGCAGAAAAAATAGGATTGCACACCTAACATGACCATTTTAGTACACAAAGACAGCTACTTTGAAAGAAGACAGGGTCTCTCAAGTATTTGTAGAGAAAGGATGAACACAAGAAACACTATTGCTGAAATAAGCCCAGGCCGGTCAGACCCAACGTACCTCTGTGGGATGAAACAGCGTCAAGAGCCACTGGGTAAGGCACCAGTAACGAAACCCAATGACTTCACCTGGCAGCAAAGACAACACCTGGACACTTGACCCTTCAAGACCCTGAATAATTATCTAGAAACTCCGAGATCCTGGTGTGAACTTAAGAGCTGTACAAGAAAGCTCAGCAAAGGCGAGTATCGTGCCAGTTCAGATTCACGTGACTAAATACAGCGCTCAAGTCTGGAGAAGGTTAAACCAACCAACCAACAATCCCCAACCCCAACAACGCACGCTGTCATTAAAGGAAAAGAATCCCGAAATATTTTACAAGGGAAGGTCTAGGTATCAGCTCTGGCATTGCTTAACAGCATTGAAGGGAAGCACTTTACCAAAACAGATCATCTGCAAAGGAGCGAAGCGAGTGATCAGGCAGCACAACGCAGAACTACCACAAGGCCTCCGACCGCCTTGGCAGACAGCTCCCCGCGCTCCGGCCGGGTGACGGTGGTCTGGCCCAGGCCAAGTCCCATCTCCCCTCCCTTAGCAGGGGGCTTGGGGGCCAGGGAAGCGCAGACCAGGCAAAGAGTGAAGACGTCAAAAGCAACGTTAAACACAGGTTAAACACACCCAGTTTCTGAAGACAAATGAGCAAAATCAGCAACACATTTACACAGAGAGAGAGAGAGTAAAGAAACCATCTTTCTGAGTCGGACTGGTGGGGGCCAAAGGCGATTTTTCACTTTCACGCCAGCAGAGCCACCACGTTGGAAAGGCAAGCCGCCTGACACAGAAGAAGGACTAACGAGAGCTTCAGTAAGATACAGTCATCTGTGCTCCGGAGGCCAAGAGCTCTTTCCTCTCAGGACTGAGGAGATCTGGTAGCATGCCAGAGCTGCTGACTACAAGCATCTTGCCTTCCATCTGCTTGCAGCAAGGCAGCTGAGTTTTCAGGATGCATGGGTCTCACCAATCACCTGTCTCAGGGAACTGATGAAAACACGTTTCAGCACAGATAAAAGCTGGGAGAGACCTTGTGGATTTATCATCTTCCTTGTGGCTTCAACATAGGCACAGTTGAGTAAACAGGTGAAGGATTTGCACATTTAATCCTCAACAAGTGTTATATTCATCACAGTTCTAGCAGGTGTCCGCTTAGGATAAAAGACCAGAAAGGCTTGGGATTTCAGCAGGGAACTTTGTGCCAAACATTGAAGAGGAAATCTAAAGACTTTGCAGAATGAGGTCCTACTTTTGCCAGCCTCTGCTCCCTGACAGGGGGATGCACAAGACAATTCAAAATTGGACTGAATCCTGTGCTGAGACGAGCCTGAGTTACGGGCCATATGGTTAAAACACCGAAATCCCCTTGACTGGAACCACCTAAAAGCTGCTAATGGATGAGTTAACTCAGGTTGCTGCCTGCCACATGAAACTCAGCCATACGTCAGTCTTCTGCTACCAGAGGATCAACAAACTGAGATCAAATTCACTCCAAGGAGGAGCTTCAGAAAAAACCGAACCTCTTCCAAACCGACTGCATTTTTTTGCTTCATGCCGTCCTGCCCAGGCATGTCCATACACTCCTGCCCCAAACTAGACAACATCCCCACGTTGCCTGCATCCTGGTATTACGCTTACGGTTGGTCGTTAAACCAAAGAGGCCGATCTACAGCGACACGTATCTCCCCGCCTTAAGGATGCCTGCGTGGGTGCTTGAAACGGGTGAAGTTAGGCCAGAAGTGCTGACGGAAAGCTTATCCACAAACATAGGCCTTTATATTCTAGATTGAAAAAAGACACCAGAAGAAGAATGTGACTAACACGTATGTGACACCAATATTCTCGCACTGTCTATACATAACAGAAGCAAGAGAGACGCAGCGTTACAGGTATTTAATCTAAAATCCGGCTCGTGTCCTGGTAGTAATAATTTGGACCACAAAATCACCACCAAATACAGTCTCAGTCTCTTAGATCAGGCTTCTGCCATAGAAAATTTAACAGCTTCTGTTGTTGATTTAGTCAACATTAAAAATTCATATCTAGTCTGGAACAGTAACACTGGCAATAGCTGCTCCAGAGCTTTTAGGGGAAAAAGAAGTCCCATGAATGCTAGGACAAGTGCAAACTGTAGTGATCCACCCTAGAAAGAAATTACCACAGAGGCAAGAAATTAGAAGTTGAACAGAAGATAATTTAGAAAAATAAGATGAATTATGACTTGCCATTTTTTCCTACTCATCTGTGTTAAACTTCAATTTAATGATTAAAAAACATTCAAATAATAGTAGGGAAGTCTTTTATGAAAGAAAACTATTCAGTACTTCCTGCTTCTCTTTCAAAAACGACTGTATATAAAACACCTAGCAACACCATAAGACTACATATTTTTAAAGACTATAATAAAAGATCTCCTAATTTAATAAAAGCAACCTACCAAATGACTAAAAAAGGGCATAAAACCAATTAAAGATGTGTAAATACCTTTGCAAGTAAATTTGAGTAACATTAAATCAGTATTATACACCCCAAATGCCCTTCTCACCCCGATTTATTATGCAATCTGACTTAAACCAAACCAGAGCACGTGCCGAGGAAAAGAACATTAAGTGCCAGGTATTCTTCTTGCAGAAAATAACATACCTTACAGCAGAGACACAGCATAAAAGAAAACAAGAGACGAACCCAGCCGCAAGCACTGAAGAGCCAAGAGAGGAATACTTGCCTTTGTGCACTTATCTGGATTTGTAGATGTTTGTGAGGAGGCACACTTTTCCCCAGTTTAAAATGAAATGTAAGTAGCTTAAAATGAGGCTGGTGATGACAGAAGGAAAGCACAATAGATATTTATCTCCGGGATCAAACGGAGCAGGGAAGGGATGGAAAGAGCAATCTGTACTTGTAATCCCCTTGGCTAGGATCCCCTCCCGACACAGCTGGGTTGCCTCCTTATCACACAGGGGGTGAGACTCGCTGCCACGGATTCAGATGAGAAACCTCCTCTCAGACGGAACAGCATCGAACCGACAGCACGGATCCTTATTCCACCTTTCAACTACTAAACAAACGAGGGCAGCACTTACTGGGAGGAAAATGAGAGAATAACTGAAGTTTCTGCAGCACGTTATCCAACAGAAAAATTCTGTTCCTGACACGATGAAGATGGCCAAGGTGAAAGTTGGTGAGATGTAGAAAAGCTTCTAACAGTGTTGTTATTATACCTACTCTACACATACAAACTTTTTGAAATCAAAAGTGCCATCGATTTGTCACATTCATTTAATCATTTTCACAAAGAATAACTTATTTTAAAAAGCGCAGAGAGGAACAGTCAAGTAGTAATTACCCTCATCTAGTACAAAGCACTATTTGTAGTCTTTAGTTTCTTGGAGATCAGTAGCATATCTGAAATGCAGGTTTATTGAATTGTTCGAGTATTTCTTTGAAATGTCAAAAAGTAACTACTTACGAAGAGGCCCTCATACAATCTTCTTATGTTCTCACCAGCTAAAGTTTGCTGCCACAGTCAGGCTAATTACTTGTCAAAGCCTCTTGATCATACTAAATACAGAAAAAACCTCACAACAAAAGAAATGTAAAAAAAAAAAAAAAAAAAAAAAAAAAGTTGTGAATTGGTCCTATCCAAACTGCAAGGAACAATAAATCAAAGACATGTTTCAAAATGCAAATGGGTAGGTTCTAAGAATACGCTTAATTATTCATCATGCATACAGTTTGAAAAACGTTAATAAAAATTTAAAAGCATTGCTGCCTGTTTTTAACAAGAACTGTAAACTTGCTTAGATGCAGGGGAGCACCAATTAAAGCCTGATAGATTGATCAGTATTTTGGCACCCACTGGCTACAGGTATTCCCTTTAGCCCCATAAAACGTTGATGCGGTGCCACTGGTTGGTAAGCTTGCAAGATCAGAGACGTCACAAGGGACTTCAAGGGGGTTCTGGGAGATAGGCCTCGATACCTTGTCTCTTTATTTTTTTTTTTAAATATAGAAGACAATTTGCAGGTGCTTGATTCCATTTAGCTTTAAAATGAAGTTGCAGAACCCTGAAGGAAAATAAAGCTATCAAAGTGTGAATGACACAACATCTCCAGGTAGGAACGCTCCACGACAAGAGAGCGAAAAGGCCTCCTCAAACCCCACTGACAACTACTGCAAGTGAAGCCTTCGGCCAGGGGTATGAGACTACCTACACGCACAGAGGCAAGCGGGTTCCAGACTCTCTTTACAGCTCTGGAAGCTACTTGAAATTAAAAGGAAAATAATGAGAACTAAATCCATGTCAGAACATGAATCATGAGGATATGACTTCATGCAGGCACACACACACAAGTTTGTAGACTGCTTGGAAAACAAAGTACACAAGTTTTTCAGGTTCACGCTCAGAAGATGACTTTTGGTTGAGCAATAAGACTCCCTTCCCAAGCTTGGGGTTTTATTTTTCTCCAAATGCAAGAGCTGATAGCTGCGAGCCCAGCATAAACAACTAATATCAGAAAACATGGCATAAAATAGAACATCTCTTGGAAAGGGGACTGAAGCGAAGTAATTTGTGACTGGTCACTTTAGTTACATTAAGTGCAACACAGAAGCTCTTATCTCCCCTTTATACAGGCAGAGGACAAAATAATGATCTGGTCTTACAAAACGCTGAAGTACTTCAGCGAGGTTCAGCACAGCCCGGTCGCGCAGCTGACGGTGCCACAGGACCGGGAGCTGAGGCTGTCCCACGCCTCACAAGACAGCTTTTCTCTAAGAAGGCATCCCTTCACCACCACCTCTCAGCTCGTCTGCAACCCCAGCCAGCTGCTCCGAACTCCTGTTCGGCAGACGTGCGCACAACCAGACCTGTCAGCAGTCTCACAGGTTACCAGTCCCTCTCGTCACCTTGCTAGGGTGGGATGGCTCTGGGACAACACAATGCAGGCACAACTCCTTTTTTAGGAAGAGAAAAAAAGTAACTTAGCCCTCTCCTATAAGATCGTCTCTTTCTTTCTAAATTCAACCTAAACGAAGCAGCCCAGACACACAGTGAAAAGGTCCTTGAGCACTACCCTCACTCCCTTCTGTATTTCATGTGCATTCTGCACTCATTTATGGGCTAATGAAATGATGGGTTCTACCTGTTTTCCTGTCAAATAATTCCAGAACTTACCAGACCATTAAGAGTTCAAATGTACATGTTCAACTAAGCAAAACGGCTGCAGATTAGCATTGTAAAAAACAAATGGGTTTTACCTTCCTTTGTGAGGTCTTACTCTCTCTGGCACGCCTGCAGATGTCCTCCGGTTCACAGTGGAGTAATCAGGATCCAGTTCATATCCTTCATCATCTACTCCAAGGCTGCGGTTATCATCTTCCAGTCCATAGGGCTCTGGCTGGAAGCGTTCTGGCTGGGAGCGGTTCAAGTCAACGTTGCTACCCACTGGCACCTGAGGCTGGGCAACAGGACCATAGTTATCCCTTCTGCTTGGCAAAGTGAAGCTACCATCATCTGGCCTGTAACTGTTTCCTGGCACGTAGGCATAGCGAGGACGGTAGTTGACACCACGAGACAAGCTGCCGTAGTTATCAGATAGATCTCCATAACCATCGTGACCAATATAAGGGCGATACTGGCCTTCGTGGCTTTCAGGGTAAGAATCGTTGTAGCTGTTGTAAGATCTGGTTAACGTGGAAGATGCTTGCGGTGTGATGTACCGCTCCCCGTTCTTCATGTACCTTCTGTCTATGGAATCTGTGTAGCTGCCCATGGGAGACGAGCCATCCATTGACGGCAGGCCATCAGGCCCAAGTGGCACCTGGCGCACTGTTCTGGTGGTGACTGTTTTGACCATTTTGGTAACCTGTGAAGTAGAAGTGAATAAATATGTTAATTTTCTGCTTGCTGCACAATGTGATGAGACACATGGGGAGCTAGAACAGTAAAACGAGGAGAGTGCATCACAACACGTACTACAGCCACATGCCTGTTGAATAGAAACACTGGTGTACTCAAGTTCACCTACTAGTTTTAGGATTTAATAGCGGGAAAATATGTCCATGTAAAGCTGAAAAGACAGGTCACAGAGCCAGAGTTAAATGCACTCTAGGGCTTCTACTACCAAACCAAAACCACCGCAGCCACGCGACAGCGCGTGGAAGCAGTGCAAAGTCATTACACCAGTTCACGTTTGCCCAAAATGTTTTCAGGAGGCATCTTTCCTAGAGCAGACTTTACAACGTTGAGGAGCCACAGCCCGTCCTCCCACAATTAGCATAAATACCACATCACGTTCTCTAGTTTGACAGAAATACAGTTATATGCTCCTGCCTGATCTGTAACACTGGGTAACTTGACAGAGCTCAAATTTGGCAGTAATATTTAGGAAACTATGATCTCAAACAGAGAAGTTTCGGGCTTCTAGCTTTTAGACAGCACAACTACTTTCTCTTTTAAGATGTACTTACATCCGATCATCACCATACAAGCCCAACAGGTAGTTGGTGTCATTCCATTATTTTGGTGGCATTATTTGGCAATAATGAATACTAATGCCACACAACTTTTGCAGCTGCAACTACCCTAAACACACCGGGCTAGACAAGCTTATTTAAAACATTAAAGAAAAATCTGTACACGAATATACCTTTATCTTTTCTTCCTATAAATCACATCTCATTTCAATGCAGACAGAATTAAACTATTTCACATAAGTGACAAAACCTGGGAATGGTAAGTGTCCGGAGGGCACTTGGGTTAAGGGATTCTTGCTGAAGGGTAAGACGACTCCTCAAGAGTTCCCAAGAACGTTCTGCCTTCGTGGGAAAGGTCTGGTAATCTGCCTAAGACAGTGCCAGACAAACACCACTACTATTTCCAAACTAGCAAAGGACCTTCTGTTTTGGTTGGTATCTGGGGTCCATCAACTTCTGTATTGTCTTCCAGAGTGACCAGCAAAAGCTGTTTGGGGGAGAACACGAAGTCCAGCAGAAGCCAATCTATCCTTGCCCTAACCCTAATAAAGCTACTTTAACATATAAAGTTACCCTAACCCTAGTAAATGCTGACTTTCAGCCCTTTGTAAAAAAACCCAACCAAACACCCACAAAGATGAGAGGGAGGATCGATCCACCAGAGAGCATTACGCACTGGGAGGGGAGGAACACAAACCAAAATTGTTAAAGAGAGATTTGGGGTTTCTAAAGTATTACAGAGGTAAATAAGCATCAGTAAACAACATTTTTCTTCACGTAAGCCACAGAATGAAATGCATACATCAAGAGAAACAGTAACTATAACATGTATTCCCAGACTGCTCAGCGGCTCTGACGTCCAAACAGATATCTTAACCTATAGCCTCTGATTTAAACATTTAAATTGGCACCAGATTAGCCAAGCTGCTGCTAAAACAAAATAATTAAGAGTGCATCTCTTGAAGTGGCTCCAGACATGTCCTCCAGCCAGATGTTTTCACACAGAAACCCCAGACAGAACAAATTCACCCAAACAGCATTTCTTTTCCTAGAGACATCTGTGAGCAAATGATACTTCAGCCTAATGAAGTAATGAAATCCTGCACGACTGCAGGCAGCACAAATGGCTCTCCACCAACAGCACAAGGCAGGAGCATCACCACGCTGAGCGCGGCACAGCCAGGTACCCGCACGGCCTCAGCATCTCCTCTGGGCCACAGCTGAAAGGATTTTCCTTTTCAACCCAAAGGGATTTCCTTAGCAAGTAAACATCACCAAAGATGCTAGCTTCCATGCCTCCAAGCCTTCTTTTTTCCCTTTTTTTAAAAGCACACATTTTCATAACGAAAAGAAAGGAAACTAGAAACTAAACATTTGTTTTATGACATAGAATCCAACAGTGGTTTTTGCTTATTACCTGTGCCCAACACTTCTACTTTCCACTCAGTTATCAGCATGCCTACTGTCGTGGCATTTCTAAAACCAGACAGCATTTAGAGGAGAAAAAGAGCTGGCGTCGCTTACAGTAGCTCTTTGTAAAGCGGATATACACAGGGCAACACAGCTCAGCATTCTACTGAAGTCTGAAACAAAAGTTTTATTCAAAGTAATATGTTCATAAGTGATCTTCTAAGAGTAGAAAAAGCAACATTTCTCAGGCCTGAAATATGCAAGTTTTGCAAAGCAATGACAAACCTGGAGGCAAAGTGCTGGGCCTTTGCCTTCATGACTTTGGGCACCAGCAGCGGGCCTAGCACGCAGGAAGGCAGCGTTTCGACAGCGCGATGGATCAGAAGTCGATACTTCTGCCCGGGAAGGGACAGAGAGGCAGCTTTCCAGATGCCAGGAAGAGCACTCGCACAGCCGCACAAAGCCCCTTCTTTCAGCACTATTCAACAGGAGCCAGATACTTTAAATCTAATTCCGAGTCTCTCTTTTCAAGGCATATGTTGCCATGCGTGCATAGCTTGTCGTGTAATTTTTCATAAAATTGTCCAGATCAGACAATGCAAGATACCCAACAAACCACGTCTGGCTGCAGCAACAGCACGAAAGAAGGAACAAGCTTTGACCTGCAGGATCCTTGGGCAGGGGCATCGCTGCCGTGCGTCCTCACCCAGCATTCCTGCTGCCAGTTCTGGGCTCCTGCTCGGTTTTGCCTGTTGATTTTGTTTTGGAGAATCACCGTTATTGTCAAACAGGATGAGGTAACACAAGGCAGAAATGTTATGGCAAGGACAACTGTCTACAAATATTCAGTACATGTACACAAAAAAGACAAAGCAGAATTTCAGAACACTTTGAAAATCAATTCCTAGACAATTTGTGACTTTTCAGTTACATTTAATGAGTTTTTCACCACGCTCTGGTACTCTACAGAGTATTTACAGAGATTTTTTTTTTTTTATATGACCAACACAGAATGCAGGAGATTCATTTGCAATTTTTTCCCCATTTGCCTTGTTTCCCCTCTTTGAGACTAGCATAGACAAGGTTTCAATGGCTGTGGCCAGTCAAAAAGACACACTTAGTGTCAGCCAACACACGTAAGAACAAGTTTACAGCGTTAGCACAGCTTCACCTCTTGTTTTCTGAACGCTGCCCCTATTAACGAGCGGAAAGAATCAGGACAATCAAAATCCCCTTGTCAGACACATAAAAAGGAACATTTCACTCAAGCATTAAAGTACACAATTCTCATAGCATAAAAGCATTCAATAATGCTAAAGGTGTTATGGTGGGGCAATCAAACCAAGTCTCTTTATATTTTGAGCGAGAGGGAGCATTTGCACTCATGCCTCATTTCTCAGGGGGAGGCACTGAGATAGAAGATTTATCATGTGATAAACAGACTTTCTTGCCTACAGGACAATAAAGGGAAGCTTTTTGGAAGCAATTAGCCAGCACACAGAGGAAGGTCCATTTATTACATTTCCAAGCAAAAAAAACCAAACCAAACCAAAAAACACCCCAACAAACCAAACATCTTTATTTCAGGAAATCCAGCTCAAGGGAATGATTCATTTATATTTCTTAAAAGAACACAGGCAGCCTTGAGCAGCTGGCAGTACAGTAATCTTCTCTCCCAGCATTTCTGTGGTTTTCCTAATGCTGGTGCATTAGCGGGAGAGAACGAAGCTATTCCAAAGGGGAGTCCCAGCAGACTGCCTTGTCGGAGACTCCTGGTCCTTCAGATGCACCCCGCCTTGAGAGAGACTTCTTAGCATGAGCTCCTCACTACAGATATGCTCCAACGAAACATTTAGAGATACAAGTTACTTGGAGAAAGTGTAATTTGAGTTCTTCTGTTTATGTTCCATCTCTAAAGAAAACCCATTTAAAGAGTTTTTTTAAGCCCGATTACAAACCAAAGGTGCTCAATTGTTCAGCGCTACAATCTCATAGAGTACCAGATGAAAGCTTCAGATTACTTCCCAATGAAGAGGTTGCCCGAGTACGCTTGAAGTATATCTGCAATTCTTATTTCCTGTAAACTATATTAAGGTTTCAACCACAGTAAAAAAAAAAAAAAAGTAAAAAAGGAAGTTCCAATATACCAACTTATTCAAGCCCTCTGGAACCAAATCCTATGAGACTGCAAGTGGGTGCCTTCATTGCTGCTCCCCCCGCCCCAGAATATAACTACCTGTCAGGTTTACTAACCTTACCATTGCACTCCCCCAAATAGCAATTATTTTGTTAAATAATTCCCCTACAGGCCCCGTGATAACGTTTGGACTAATTCTGTTTCTGGAAACACATTTGCCAAGGGAACACAGAAGAAATATTCACACATTTGAAGCAGCTTCTGTATTTTTCTGTCCCTCATCCTTCTATGTGCCTTGAAGGATGGGAGAACAAACATGAAAATATCCAGCGACTGGGCTTACTGGGTGCCTGGGCAGGTGGTACCAGCGGATCCCTCCAAGCGCAGAGCGCTCAG
Organism: Platalea leucorodia; assembly: GCF_965183815.1. Lineage (NCBI taxonomy): Eukaryota > Metazoa > Chordata > Aves > Pelecaniformes > Threskiornithidae > Platalea > Platalea leucorodia. The sequence goes on from NC_138834.1 coordinate 1,308,923, forward strand.
ACGCAAGAGGAGGGAAGCCTGTACCGAGATGTCAGCTGAAGTGGGCTGTCATGGTCAAACGCAGTCACCTTAACCAGTACCTACCATTCTGCCTTCCATGTCGTTACTGAGGTTGGTTTTGTTTTGCACCCCACCCCCTTTTTTTTTTGATAAATTAAGTACATTATAAAAGCTGACAGGGCTAAAGATTTTGTTGAAACTATGTCATAAAACAAAAAACAGATGAGAAGGAATGTGCAAGGATAAAAGCATTCTGACATTTCTGAGAGCTTATTTTTGAACTACAGACTGTAAAAATTGATCAGCCCAAGCAGGTTGAAGCTATTACCTTTCTGTTAAATGCTGTGTAAGAACTCGCCCCATAGGTTTTCAAAACAACAGCTCAAATTTCTCCCCTTCAATTTTAAGCTTAACATTTCACATTTTCAAAGGGCCTTCAACTTCAGCTGAAACCCATTCCTGTTCTGTAACCTAATTCCCTTGAATTTTCTGCAAAGTTTCGAAGAACTGCATCTCAGGGTACCCGGCACCGCCACCGCCGAAGGGTTTCGGTCAGAAGCACCTTCCCGTCGCTGGGGCTGGGAGGCGGGAGCAGCGGTTGAGCGCTGCTGGGAAAGATCTGCCCTTGCCGAGTATGAGAAAGAACAAGGCAAACGGACGGACTGGAAACGAAACAACTTTGTGCACAGATTGATTTCACAGTTTGTTATCATAAACCATCATTTTCATGGAATAAAAGTGACCTAAATCTCTCCAATCTTCTAGCATTTCAAAGATAAAAGTAAAAGGTGCCTGAAGAAAACAAAAAGCAAACATTAACACAAGCACACACTCACATTTAATTTTCTTTACCGGGTTCTCTTGAGCCACTTACACACAGGCTCCCGCTAGCGCCTGGCAGCGGTCCAGCCGCCAGGCACGGCGTGGTAGCCTTCCCCCCAAGGTGACTTTCACTGTTTGAGCACGATAGGTATTTGGCTTCCAGAGAGATTGGGAAGTTGAAATGAAGTATTATCTGCTACATCTTTTGTGCAGTGAATGTTACGCAGGGACTTAGTATAGTACTAAGAGAATAACAATTCCGGGAAAATTACATAGAGATATCTCATTTTGAAAAGGCAGATGTTCTCTATTTAAAATGTGTCAAATATTAAATTCTATTATGCCTTCTTCCTGCTTCACTGCTACAGGCATCCTCAAAGACGTGGGGAAAAGCACGGCAAAACTGTCACTGCTTCTCGATTAAGGTTGTTTACTTAATACGCTATTGAAGAGAATAACCTCTATAAATTATGGTTCTGAAACAACAGGGGGAAAAAATAAATGAAGGAAGAGCAGCATACAGAAGCATTCCCATTTACAGCTTTTGCTGTGCTTCAGTTCAAGAGGAGGAATTGCAGAGGCATCACTCTCCAGCAAGCTAAATATTATACAATTTAGCAAAAATAAATGACAATCAGCTTTTAAAGATCCAAAAATACATACTAAATTGCATTGGGTTGAATAATCCCCACATAAGCTATCCAGCAAAGCAAGTATACGTTTGGAAAACCTCTCTGGTCTCTTTGGCTCTTAAAACGCCAGGACCTGTGTTATTTCCTCTGTCAGAGGCGGCATCTTGTGCTGCCACTGCCTTCGCAAGACAGACAGCTGGAGAGTGAGACTGGCACTGTCCAGAAGAGCCTTCTAGTTACAGAGGTAATAAAAACAGGTGCTAAACCCTCCTCAAAGAAGCCTGGAGCAAGTACAGCAATGCAGAGCATAAAAAAAAAAAAAAAAACCCAAACAACTTTATTTGTATGTTGTGCTAACTACCTTGACTTAAAGGATGACTCAAAGTAAAAAAAAAAAAAAAAAAAAAAAAAGGCAAGCAGCTAAGTATAAACCTACCCCCCCTAACATTTAATGAACACAGCGTGACTATCTCAACTTTAAACGTTACCCTCATTAAGTAACAGACTAGATATTACTGAAAATAGATGTGAGGATTCCCACCATAGGAAATGCTGCTCCTTTACACGGCTAAGAAGTACTGGCACACTAAAAGCAAGGACAGATTCACGGGGGCTGGTGTTAGGTGGGGTTTGTTTGGTTGGTTGGGGTTTTTTTGTTTGTTTTGGGTTTTTTTAAGCATTTTTTCCTTCGCCCCCCCTTTTTTAAATCTGGGAGCAGGCAGACACACAGACCAGCAGTTTCTGGGCTCACCAAAGATCCCAGTCCTGCACGCTGTGTGCCCAGCGGACGTGTGTTTGCATCCCTCATCCCACAGGAATGCTTTCCTTCACCGTCCCCGTCTGAGCAGCAAGGTCAGAATTTTGCCACTGCACAGAGGTGCCAGGAAACTTAATTTTCTCTGTGAGGCTCTCACATATAATAATATGACCTATAAAAGCACTATGATGATACCTATTAGAAGTGATAGTAAGTCAATACCAATTAACTCCAGGACACTTAACTGATGCTACAAAACCCCAGTGACAACAGTTTTCATTTCCACATTCCCTACCAAAGCAAAAAGCAAGTTGAAGACCAATGTGGTTAAAAAAAAAATTCTAAAAAAATCTGTTCTCAGATTTGTATCTAAGAGCTGTTAAATCTATGCCGTATTATCACAGCAAGGACAAGTCAAAACAAAACCACTTCAGAGACAACAGCAACCCCAGCAAAGTCGCAGCACCTCTGCGGACAGAGGCAGGGCTACGCCAGCCCCAGCTGTGTTTTGACGTTTCAGAATCACTTTTCTCAACAACCAGATTTTTTTTTTTTTTTAAATTTTTTTTAAGAGTTGGTCTTTTCAGCAGTGAAATAATAGGAAACACCTCCAGCCAGTATGTAAGTTGAAGTCAGTGAAATTATTTGAAACAACATAAATGCAGAGCGAGACAGCCACGCACCCTCCTCCCGCTCTGAACGGGCTCCAGTGCCTGAACTACAGCGACAGAAGCCAGCCTCGCTCCTAGGACGCTACAGCAGCTCTAGGGTTGCTGGTTTCCAATTTTCCTTTCCCATGTGCAGATACAACGCCTGTTTTGGAGCTGCCACTGGCCTCTTCTGTGGGAAGATGGAAAACCAGCAGGTACACCACACAGAGGAGAAAGTCGCACCTTGGACGCTATGACAAACACGCAGCTTTATCAGTGGCACGACTATTTCAGACAAACTATTTCATTCCGTGTCATCCCGTTATCTAGGGGCCACTGCATGGCCTCTCCTCTATTTTTACAGTCATAGCTATCATTTTATTCCCTTGCATAGCTGCACTTAGTCTCCTAAAACTATGCACTACTGTTAGTGCATATAAAAAGATGTCCATCACCACTGTAATTTTATCACTTCCTTCCTGTAAATAACAGTTGTTGCTGCCACTAGAAAGAAAACAGCAGTTCTTTCAAATAAGTCACAGGTGAAATACATTAGATTACTTGAAGAGCTAATAAAGATTTGGGTTTTTTTGTTTGTCTGTTTTATTTTTATTTTAAGACCTTCATCTCCTTCCAACAATGAGAAAACAGCCAGTTACATTTACCGTCTAACATTAAACCAGATACTCAGTTTATAGCAGTGCGCACAGGCCCACCGACCTCAGGAAATCAACGTTCGTTCACTCCAGCCTGAGGATCTGATGTCCTGAACAGATATCTTAGAGGACTGTCATTCTGAAACACCAGTAAAAATAAACACCGATTTACGCAGTGATCTCTGTTCAACTCCTTTTAACACAGAAAGCAGTTGGACGGTCTCGTTTTTTTAATCAGTGCTGTTCAGAAGTTTTTAAAAAGGGAGGCACCCTTAATCTTTCACAAGACCAAAACTCAACAGAGATGTCAGCTCAACTTCCAAGACCCAAATATCAAGGTGTATTAGTGTTCCAGTGGCACCCAAAAGCACGTAAGGCAGCCATGAATATACAGCGCCTTCTCAGCAGAGACTGCAAAGGTACCTTATACACGGGAACAAAAAGACACCGGGAAAATTAGAACATATGCAACACCTGTAATCCAGCAGAACCTGAGGTGCAGGTCACTTGAGAACACACCCAGCCTTCCCCACGCACCAGGAGTAAAATGCCATTCATGAGACTGTTGCAGAATTTAAATGCTGTGGTGTTATTTAAATAGGACGTTTCTTGTTCTAAAGGACAAGCGCATGATCGCGTATTGTTATTATGGATCGTACCTAATTTGAAGACATATTTCCAAGCACATTTTCCTCAACTGCAAAAGTAATTTACTCCAAGCCCTATGAGCTCATCTAATTCTCATATCACTGTATGTGTTTGCAGGGCAATGCTGTGAACTGTTTCAGTAAAACAAAGTAAATCTTAAAAGAATAAACAGCCTGGGAAGGGGTTCTAGTGTTTTTGTTTGGTTAACCTGGATGATTTCTGCTGTTCCGTTCACAGCCCCATGAACAGCTGTATCAGCACAGCTGATAGGGAGCAAACCTGACATAGAGGCAAAACTGAAAAAGCCCTCAACTCAGATTTGCTGGCCAACAGAACATTCAAAAATCACTGAGGATCACAATAGCACGATTACCATCACTCGTGCTACTCCCTGCTATTTTTATTTTGTGATTAGGTGGTATTTTGCCATTTTCCTCACTGGTTATTCATCTCTCACCTTGGTTTCAGTCCTCCTTGTGGTTCCATCTTCAGAAGTGACAACAGACACGTGGGAAGTGGGAGTGCCGGGGTCTTCCTCCACAGTAACTGTCTCTTCCACCATTTCTTGAGGCTCTTGCATCATTGCTATTGATGTCTGGTTACTGGGGCTCTGTTCCTAAAGAAGCAGGTAAAAGAAAATTAACTTTTCAGTTCTACCATCATGGTATAACTAGTCTATTGATTTCAGCTTTCTCAACTGAAAACACATTTTACCCAACAACTCGCAAGCAGGGATTCAGAGAAAGAAGTATTTACTGTCTCAGAACAGCATGCTGCAGCTATGCCGGTATGACTGGGCTCAGCTCGGTAAATGGAAGTCATGTGAAGCATCTATCAAGGTCTTCATGTTTATAGGCAACCTACTACAGACTAACAGACTGCTACCTTATATTTAAACCTGCTTTCAGCTTCCTCTTCAATGCCCAGCGTAGGAGGAGTGGAATTTTTGTCTGTAAAAACATTCATCCAGTTCCGCAGTAAACAGGACCATTGCCTTTCAGAGCAGTTAATCTTACACACCATTAGAAGTTTATTTCCATTTGATAAAATGCACTGAGTTGCAGACTACAGAAGGCTATAAAACATCAAGACCTACTATTAAACTGACACCTTTCTCAAACTGTCCAAAGTAACGATAATTTTAAAAAATGGATAGCTAGAGATTAATAGCTGAATTATGTGAAATGCTACCCTTCTGACATCCTCCCTTTGCTAAGTCCGTAAGACCTAGCTGGCTATAAGCTTATTTAAAATTTATAACAGATAGACAACATAAAGAAACACTAAACAGAAAGAAAATAGATCAAAGGCCGGTTCTTGCAGGGATGCTGCCCAAAGAGAAGGCTCCTGCTTCTCGCCAGCACTAACATCTGAACCTTGCCTTCTCTTACGCAATTGCACAGACATCAGGAAGCCCCCCTTTGGCAGATGAATGTATTTGAGAAGCTTCACGGCAAGCGGCCAATAAAGAATGGGCTCACATACTGAGAAATAAGACTTTTCCCCAGCGTTATGAATCCTCGACTACGTAAAATGAAATGACAGACTATTCGTTTCATTATCAGCCCTGAAGGCATCGGGCTACGCAGGCCTCAAAGCCAAAGCAGGGCGTCTGTTTGCACGTCTCGTCCAACAGGCACACAGGAACATCCTTTATTAGGGAATACACACACACAAACAGGCACACACAGACACACTTTTTTTTTTTTAATATAAAAAAAATTAAAAAAAGGAAAGCTATGACACATAGCCCTAAACTGCAAAGTGAACACGCTTTCCCTAAAGAAGACACTGTGGGCAAATTCAGTATACCTTTTCACATCACGGGGAAATAAAATGATTGGGATGAAACCGTTGCCATGCAGGCGCCGAGTCTAATTACATGAAGGTTTAAATATTCTCTACCTGTGAGCAGCTTCATCACCAGGGAACTACATTTTATTTCGTAACATTTTATTCAGAAAAACCGCATTTCATCCCAACGATGAACTCTTTCGCTGTGCCAGGCTTTGAGCAAGCCCTGAAGGACAGGCTCCTTCCGAGCGACCTTACGCCGCCGAGCGGGAGCAGGGCACGGAGGTGTCCGTAAGCTCCACAGTGAAAAGCGTCATTTAATCCTCGCGCGATCCAGAATCTCCTTTGCAACAAGCCGAGATGCCCCTGTTTGGATCCCTTTATTTACAACTGGATTCTGACGTTCTAGAACTTCAACTTCAGTAAGGAAGCCGCTTTCACTTTCAGGTCAGCGCTAATATTAACCAAGACCATGACAATAAGCCTTAGGCAATCATCTCGGTCAAAATGCAACATGGACAGCCCTCAAAGGCAACACGTGCTGGACCACCAGAGGTGAGGTAAGCAGGCACTACCTCCGTTTCTGTTGAAACCACAGAGTAACTCAGGCTGCAGAATCAATCAATGAGAATAAGGCTTCCGAAATCCAAAAGAAAATCACTCCTTCCAGTCTGCAGTGCTCAATCATTATGGCCAATACCGTACGATACACCCCGAATCCCTTATGGCAGGGTTCAGATAGCAGAAGACACGACCTGACCACAGCTTCAGAAGGGAAACTAGCTCCTGGTACAAATATATTAATGCCTTCACGTTTTTCTTGAAGATACTCTATTCCGACTGCAACTCCCTTTTCCCCACCCCACAGTAAAGCTTCCCTCTAAACAGAAGAATTTACACAATATTGCAATATGGTAAAGACTCAGAACTTCTATTCATCTTCATGCAACCCCAGCCTTGCCAACGGCAAAAAAACCCATTATGTGTAGAGGTTTTTTCCATTACAGCTTGTCCCTGTAAACCTCCTTGTCATCTCCAGGGCATCAAATGCCAAAACTGCTTCAAGGTGGGACCTTCGCACTCCTCTCACACACATATGTACATACACACATCTCATCCATCATCCTCAGCTCTAGCTGCATCTTGAAGTGACTTCATGAATTTACATCTCTTCATTTCCCTCTAGATTCTTCAGAGGCAAACTCTGTGATAATAAACCTGAGGAGATGGAAAGTGGAAAGAAATATTTCGCTCTTTGAGCTTTTGCAAAACTTTTTCTTTATGAAAAAAAATGTCTCCCTTTGTATTCAGACTGCCTGTGGGCAAAGGAAACCTTTAAAGCTGGGCATTTAGACATGAGCAAATTGCAAACTAGAGCATATTGACTTTAAATGAGCACTGTGCTAGTTTTTATCCTCTGGCTACTTCTAAAATGAAGATTCAGAGAGGTATGGTACAGATCTGCATTCCTACAAGAGAAAACTATTGTTAGCAAGAGACTGTCCTAAGCATCAGAAAGAATAAAAGCTTGCGAAGTTCAAGGTAGATATCCCAGCACAGACAACTAACCAGACTGCATCTTTTTGTGTCTTCCTTCTTATTATGTGAGCTACTGAGGAATGCAGTGAGCAAAGAGGACAGCGTATCATCCAGCTTACTCCCTGAATTAGCTTAAGGAGGTGGTTCTTTGATCTCCGAAACCAGTACTTTCTCCACATCGCTGAGTTGGAGTTGTCACGAGCTATCATTAACGTAGAAAAGATGCAAAGATTTTGTTATCTGTTTTTAGTTTCCATCACTAAGGATTTCAGGTCATCACAAATTGCAGAAACTGGGACACGTTACCCTTTTCAACCACATTGCTCTGTGCTCAGCTTCTAAGTTAGTATTTAGGATGCTCTTTTGCTAAATACATCTCAGATTCCAAACGCTTGGCAGGTAAGCCTAATTATTCAAAGTAAAACACAAGACGCCAGATAGAGCTGGAACACAACACCCCTAATGAATAATCCTACCAATAGTTCCCTGCCTGCTAGAGGTAGGTAATTCCAGTTTAGAACAACACACACGCATTTGTTTGCCTTGCTGGGGGCTTTCAAAGCAAAAGCAACCAGACAATTCCTCTTTTCCTATCACGCTGGACAAGACTGTGTGGTCCTTCCCCCACTGTCAAACCCGAGGGTGTTCCCCAGCACAAGAGGGATCTGCCATGCCACAGCAGTCGCTGCCATCAGCTGAGCATCTGGGAAGAGCAAATCTAAAGGGAGCTTCCTTCCAGTCCTCTTCAATGGGAGAGCGTCAGGATCCTTGGCAGTTCCTGCAGGATGGCTCCTGGTCCTCCTGGGACCCTCCCTTTGAAACGCCCGAGGCACAACAGCCAAACTACAGAAATCGCGTCACGGGGAGCGTCAAGGGCCAGCAGCTCTCGGAGGGACGTGGCGCCGAGGGGGACCCTTCGGATGGCTGGGCAGGGGCCTCGCAGGACAGACCTGAGACGGCAGCCAGGTCCAACCAAGAGGCAATATCGCAGTGACGAGGGAAGCTCAAGGCCAACCTCGGAAGAAAATCTGCAGGTCAGCGTTAGGATCAGGTCCAGTGATAGCCAGGCAGGGCTGAGGTCAGGCTGGGAAGTCAGTCTGCAGGTCGGGGTCTGGATCAGTGGGGCGCACGGCCAGGCACAGGCAGGGCTGTAGCCCAGCTGGGGACCAGTACTCCGCCAGCATAGCCCAAGTGGGGACTGAGGGCTCGGGGCTGAGCCTAAACAAACACAGCTCCCAGGTCTCTGGGTGGAAGCCCCTCGTGAACCTGGTCAGGGCCACTGAGGGATCCCACAGCCCCTCTAAAATGGCAGCAGGAGTTCTCTTGCAATAAAAACATACATATCAAGGTATTATCCCCCCCAAAATTGCTAAGCATTACCCATTTGCCGATGAAATAATAATCTTTGACTCCAAGAAGATTACAAAACAACACCACGTCAGAAGAACAGACTCCAATCTAGTTATTGGATACAGTGTCAGTAGGCATGGCTTTTCTCCCTGCTTCTTTCAGTACCAAATGAATCCTAGCCTGTTGATCTGTGCTTGCATCTCTAGCGTGCTTTAAAAAAGCCAAGCTATTTAAAAAGCAGAACAACAATCAATTTATCCCCAGCCTGTAAAAGTTAAGTGCAGATGAAACAGCTAAAGACCTTGTAAAATAAGCAAGAATCATAAAATAACAGTAATTCTTGTTTTGTTAAAAACAAGAGTCATTTACCATTTAGGGCACATATCTCCTAGGGCTTATTTTGCATTAGAATACTATAGTTTCTATAATCACCACCATTTCAATTCCTAGAGTTATATTTCCATCCAAGCAGCTATTTTATATCTTTCTTAATAAAAGAATAACCTCCCCCAGGAGGATCAGACATCCTACTTTAAAACAGTAAACAAAAGTTCTTTATTCTCTGCCTATGAAACAATTTAAAACAGTCTGGAAATAATATAAAATTGCAGGAGATTATTACTTCCACTAAAACAGTCCCTCTTCAAAAACACTGGAAACACGTACCTCGACTGATCACTCTCCCAGAGATACCCTTTCTGCAGTAGATTGCAACGCAGGCTATTCAGGCTACTGCTTACTCCAGGCTACTGTCAGATACCACATTGGAAGGTTTCTGCAAAGCACAAAGGCTGGATTCTACACCAGTGGACATACTTGTCCTCAGTCGACCCAGCGCAGACAAAGCTCAAGCGTATCAACTTCTGTGAAACACATCACAAGTCTGGGCGTAATTAACGGCACTGGACAACAATGCTAATTGAATTAAATGTGGATTCTCTCTCCTCCTCCTCCTCTTTGTTTAAATTACTTATTAAAGCTTCAATCTCTGCGAAGCATGAGATTATTTGTAAGCGCAAAGCAGGCAAACATTGTATTTGCCAGAGTCGGGTCTCATGCCGGCGTTCTGCCCCACTGGTCTCCTTCCAACTTAGATCTGCCCTTCCAGCTCAGTCGTGTCCTCAAGCTCGTTATCTGCTGAAGGCATGTGGAGGAGAAAGGAAGACAAAAAAGGCAAGTCTGCAGGAACACAGCAATCCAACAAGTCTATCTTGAGATCTGCATCAGATTGGTACCCCGATGGGACACCAAAGAGGAAGAAAATCAGTGGTGGAGTCTCCTGACCTTGGTGTATTTGTGGCAGATCTTTCTCCAATAAAAGATCCAGCTCCCCAGCAGCTAAGACTCTCAAATCTGATTACTATCACATTCTCCTGCCTTGTCAGAGCTCCCTTTCTCTCACCACAGCCTGAAGATCCCTGCTGTGCTCTCTGCCCTGGATTTGTCCAGAGATCCAGTGCCTCTCAGTAGTGCAACAGCTGGAATCCAAGCTAACCAGCACATGCACATCACTGAGCCCGTACCATCCGAGAGGCAGCTGAAGAGGAGGCTGTCTTACTCTATTTAGATCGTGCTTCAGGAGCATAGAAAGAGGTAAGCCCTCGCATACAGCGGCGCTTGCACTACGGGGAGGCAGGGCGCCTTCGGGAAGAACGTGGAGGCCTCGCGTTCAAGGACCGCCACGCGCTGCGCTCCTCCAGTTCAAAACGCGCAGCGAGGTCTGGGTCTTCAGCACAAGCAGAGGAGCTCAGTCACACCTATCCAAACTCTTCACAACCAGGGGCAACACTGCCGCAACGCTGCCAGATTGCTCAGGCAAAATTGCACGGGAAGAACGAAAAGCACCCGGACTGGCCCGACTGAAACCCGGGCAGTGCAGCGCACTGGAAAGAGAGTCTGCAAGATAGACAATGATTTTACGATGGGAATACATAAATATCTACTTTGCTGCAGATAAACTGATCTCCACTTAGTAAGCCTACTTCTCTGGTTAAATGCTATGTGAAACAAAATGTGTTTTTCATATATATAAATATACATATATATATATATATATACAACGGATTCAGCTCACTTCAGCGTGAACCCAAACGCACGAACCCAGGACGGGCTCCAAGCCCCCCGACAGAGCTCTCTCACGAGCTCTACCCTACGGCCGGCCAGTTCAGAACGCAAGGAAAGCGCCAGCCCTCAATGAAAGCCGGCCGCCCTGGCATGGGGCGCCAGAATGAACTCAGCCCCACGCCACAATGCACCGACTGTTTCCTGAACGCTTACACGCTTCCCTTGTCCTTTAGAAACACACACGACAAGCCACTAACAAATAATGCCAGAGCTTATAAAGCACCAAGGTTAAAAAGGAACATTTCAGCAACTGAAAAAAGCCCTCAACTACAGAAGTTTTGAAAAGCCACAAAGAGCAGCTTTTTTTGCAAGCAGGCACGGTAATTCTCCATCTGAAGGCATCACACCTTTCAGGGAAAGCAAGAGGCGGAGGTGAAGGAGAAGGAATCAAAACCCAGACAAGGCCTGCAGTAGTAATATTCACCCCTCAAGTACGGCAAGACACACTGGGGTTCTGTTCAGCCACGCGGTAACTGCCCGTCACCAGGGAAAGCCACGGCGCTTGCCCAACGGTCAACAAAGAGGGCTTTTATGCCATTTTAAACAATCTGAAGTGTCTCAGTTAATGGAAGACCGGGCAATTGGCCCTCAACTATTTCTAATTGACTGGAATGATGGATGAAGCTAAAGGGAAAGCTGACCCACTGAACTTTTCCATACAAAGCCAGAAAACTGAAGGAGATTGTAAACAGTTTATAAGAACGAGAAGTGGGAGAGGCAGAATCCCAGAGGCTTTGCTCCTCTCAACCTGCTGTTGTTTCAGATGAAGGAAAACAAAGAGCTTCAACTCAGAGCAACAAACAACAAAAAATACAGGGGAAGGCCTAAACAAATAGGGTATTTTTCCCATGCTCTCCTCCCCTTTCTCCAGTAGCTACTCAGCTCTGCCATGCAAGCTGGTCCTTTGAATCAGAAAGGGCAATTTGTCACTTTGACAAGTGAGACGTCTCTCAGGGCTCTGTATTGCCTTGCCCTGCTTTTCAGATTGACCGGGCGCTAACCAAAGATGTCAAGACATTACATCTCAGTCAACTTCAACAGATGTGATAATATATACTTAAAACTTAGGTGTTAATCAGTCCCACTACACTAAAGGTAACGCTCAGCAAATCACGCACGCCCTCTGATTTCCAGAACAAAATCACTCGCAGCTTTTGTACCGCCGAAGGGCAATACTGCTGCAGCGACAGAGCAGTTGGCTGGCCTAAACAGCTCCTAGGAGGGAAGAGGGAGGACACACATCTTCCAGGCAGGGCAATGGATGCGTAATAGGTTCAAACTCTCAGCACCTATCTTCACGCACCTTGGCGCGGTATCTAAATGCACAATAACTTAATTTTTCCTCTTTAGTCAAAAAGAGGAAAAGGAGCTTGCTTCAGAGAACAGTTCAGATCTCGCACAGACTAAATCACCTCCTCGGACACATCCAGCTCTTGCCACCGACTGTGCAGGGCAATGACACCAAGCACTTCAAGAGAGCATTAAAGCTGGGGGATGAACCCAGGCCTCGGAGCCCGATGCAAGAAATCTGTGGTAGAACCCAGAACCGGACAAGGGTATCACAATTCATCATTCGGTCCCTTTTTCTCCCCTAGTGGTTCAGCGAGATCCAGTAGTAAAATAGAAGCATAACCCCTTATTTTTAACATGAAAATGATGAAGGCAAAAAAAAGAAAAAACACCTGGCAGACACAGTGTTAGGGCTAGCCCTTTTTCTCTTAGCTGTCAACAGCATGGCCAGTGTTTATCTGGAAAGTTTGCCCACTAGGAAGCCATACTAAATGAGTAGGAAATGACTGCTTCTCACCAAGATTTGTAGAGAGTTCTCTGTGATCTGCCAAACTGCCTCCCAAAGGCAAACACAATGCAAATCTGCATGCCTAATCTTTGACCAAACCCAGAACAGATCCGACTTGCTTCCTCTCTGGAGTCTTTCAGATGAACTAAGCAGGGCTAAATTAGGGAGATTTTTAGCGGGATGCGGTTACATCATGGATTACAATTTTCCAGCAAGCTTCTTCCTCCATCTCCACCTGCTGCCTCTACAATGCTGGCACGAAGGGTGGTGTGGGATGACTCATTTGTACATTCCTTTCTGCAAGACAGGCATTCAGCTTTCATTTCTTCTTGGCCCCACAGAGTTTGGGTCATAAATGAAACTGATGCACGTATTACTAGATATCAAGTCCACAAACTTACATGCACATAGGAGTCAGAAGTACAAGCTACGTCCTTCATCTAAAACAAAAAAAGGAACCGTCAGTTTGGCAGAGTACAACAGCAAGTTTCTTTACGCAGTCCGTGTGTCCAGCCTCTACCCCAGCCACCTGAACACATCACTACTGCCTTAAACCACAATTGCCAGACCCAGCCTGTCAGCCTAGGCTAACACGTGCCCGCCGACCAGCACTGCTACGAAACTACCTTAGAGAATTGCTTTTTAACTTCAATGCAGATGTAAACCATCTCTGCATTCTTTGAATTACGACCAAGACTAGAACGTTATTTGGGTGTCCTAGCAGCCATATCAGATCAGTGTTAAATTTAACTAATCTTCTCACCCACCCACAATCTTGCCTGTAGATCTGAACTGTGCAACAAAAATGTTTTTTGTGGCAAAACACACTACCACAACACAGAAAGCAAAAAAAAGAAAAAAAGCTTTTATAATCTTGAGGGAGACAGAACAAATGGATCACTGATGAATTTTTAAGGCTGCATTCCAAGAAAGCCTTTTCTTAAATAAATTATGTCTCATTCTAGGGAATACAAAGCAATTGACAATAAATCTAATCACCCGCCTCATAAGGGATGTGCTTGCCAATGTCTCCCACTAACAGGCACCAAAGCAGGTTTGCCTGGCTCCAAGACAGCAGGACTGCTTCAGTCCAGGCAGCTCCCCAAGAGATTGCCCATGCGAAACCCCATTCTGCGTCTCCCCTCCGCATCCCGCCCCCTCGCCTGCCAGCCCCACACCAACAGCCTCCGCCCAAAGGGAACACGGCGGGAAACGTGTGAACGGCCTCCGACGGAGGCCCGGCTTGCCATACTGTGTAACCCCAGAGAGCAGACGTCTGACAGCGGGAAAAAAATTGTGTGGGACGTCTCTGGATGACTACCAGTCCATTGGAACACCAAAAGACACAAACCAGCCAACAAAGTCAAAGGCCGCTCCATCTGCTGTAAATCTGCCAAATGGAAGAGATTCCAGCAGAAAGACAATTTTCCCAAGTGCGGCGCAGTTACTCTGCTAGTTCAACTGCCCAAGAGAGTTCACCAATGGCTTTTTTTTTCCAGTAGTCCATTTACCTCACACATCCTCAGTGTATTTCATAAGACTGAGCTTACAACTGCTACTCGTACATGGACAGACCTCACACAGACTGGAAAGACAGCAGGTAGACTTGCTAAGCCAGTGTTAAACTAGCAATAAACAGTAGAAAGAGAAGGGAAAAAAAAGATGAAAGAGAGCCCTTGGATATTAGGGAAAATGCTGAGTAAGATCATTTCATCACCTCCATTTGGCATCTCCATGGTCACTACTGGGACCACCCGTGCAGCTCCCCGGCCCGCAGCCGGGAAGGACGCGGATACGCTGCAGTCGGCTCAGAGCACTGCTGACAGAACGGCCCAAGAGAAGGATCAGAACGGTCTCTCATCCTGCCCTAAGCTCCAAGCTATTCCCCTCAAAGAGAAGGTCAAGGGGCGATTTAATTGCAGTTCAAGTGCTTAAAGGTGTAATGGAAAATTGATAGAGAACCCTTCAGTCTCAGAGATAAAGGTTTTAACTAATCCCAACGTCAGGAAGCTGAGGGCTGACAAGGCACACATATTTTGTTTTAATTTTTAGACAGCAAGTGCGAGTGGTGCAAGTAAGAAAAACATACGTGCTAAAACTTTCCTAACCACTTAATAGGTTAGACCTGTTTATTTTTAAGAAACACGTTCCTATTTAATCAGAAACCTGATAATGGAGAGGTGCTCGTGTGCGTGCACACAGGTACTCCTACTTGACTGCTACATCGCTCTGAAGATTTTTCAGTCTAAGAACAAATTATTTAAAGCTTGTGAAGGACTCCCCCCAGCAAATTACACTTAAATGCAATAAAGAGATTTTTGTCAGCCAAGGAAGGGGCTAACGAAGGCTCCCCATTCCGCAGTGGTTTTGGCTTTAGCCTCTCCTCCCACCAGTGAGCCGTGGTGAATCCCCTACTCAGCTGGGCCAGCAGCAAGGCCAAGTTGCAAAGCAGAGCGTTGTGCCACCTGAGAAACCACCCTCCCCAAGGAACGCCTGTCTGTTCCACCCCCAGCCCTATTCACAGCTATCTGCAGCACGGCTCCCCAGACCTGCTGGGCCAGCATAACCGAGATGGCTGCACGACAGCAGGAGCCAGCGACTGAAGGAAAGGGGAAAAAAGAGAAGAGATGAGGACCATTTATTCAGGCACTGCCACCTAGAAAATTCATGGGAAACCACTGGGTCTGTTCAGTGTCTAATGCTAAATATCGACAGTCAGGCAATTTAGCAAGGACTGCTATTACTGCATGATGAGCATGAATCTCAAAGGAAAAGTCATTTAAACCAAGGTGGAAGTCACTTGCCCAGAGGTAAGTACCTTCACAAGTAAAATAGCTCTCAATTTCTTAGTTAAACGTGTTTGGCTTTTTTTCGTTTCCCATCAGCTTTGGCCAAGCGTTCCACATACTGCTGGAAATACGCATCTCTGTGGCCACTCCTGTTGGCACTGTGTATACAGTCAGCCCTTCTGGATTAAAGCATCTGAATTGTAAAATCCAATCGCATTTGCCAACCACCCAATTATTTACATAGTATCTTTTCAATTATTATTTCTGATGTGCTTTTGTTTGGCACTTCACAATGGAATTCAAATACGATAAAGATTAAGACAAGACGCAGCCCTAGCGCCAGCAATCTAAGTCACTTTCAAGCAGGTTCTCAGAGGGCTTTCAGAGAGCCAGTTCTCAATTAAACACACACAGATAACAACAAGAGATCACACAGGATGAAATTAAGGACTTGCTATTAATGAGCACCAGTCAGAAAACCAGATTCACGCTCTGAATGCTGTTCTTCCCTGCAGCTGGCGAGCCAAGCTGCAAGACTGCTGTTTCATCCCAGGGATAGGACAGCTGTGTTTCACTCCCACTCCTTGGTGTCGTTTTATGCCAGGAAAGGGAATCTTTAATTTTTCCAGAGGAGCCCTGCCAAGCCGAGGCTGCAAACAGGGTACAGCGTGTCAGTACACTTCTGGCCAGCTTGCTCGTACCCCGGCCAGAACTCTTCAAAGTGCCGTATTCCCTAGGCAGGCGCTGGCAGCAGTGACCGCCTGGCTTTCACGCAGACCAGCCTCCCGCGCTGGTCTCCCTGTGTTATTTAGGGCTGTACAGGATACACCATTTTCATCTGTTCTGGCAGAATACACGGCATCCCGGTACCCAGCCTTGCCTTCTCTCCTTTATACAAAAGGAACCGCTTCCATGAGACCCACCTCCACCACTAAGCTTTTGGCAGAAATAAACTGGTGCTTACAACAAAACTCCCGTGTAAGTGCATTAGAGGAACAAAGTTCTCTGTAAAGCATTAGCAGCCCTTGTATCATCGATACACACAGCTGTCTTTCTCAGAGTTCAAATGAAGTTGTTTTATTTTTCTTCTAACTCTTCATGAAGAATCAAAGAACAAACAAGGCAGTCCTCCCACCCACCTCTTTTAAACAGTTGGACGGACTCCATCAGTACAAATTTAGCAGCTACGAGCCCACCGCCAGCGATGAACGCCCCGCCGCAAACACTGCTCCTGCCTCCAGGACCGAGCACGGCACTAGGAACGTCCCAGAAATACACGCTAGCAGGATTCATTCTCCTTCGGTTTTCAGCTTTTAGGTTTACCCTGTTGCTAAGAGAATGGTGCCTTTTGGTACCTTCCCAGAGTCCCCAGCAGCACAAAAACATCTCCCAAAAGGTGCTGCTGAACCCATGAGTCAGGTTTGCTGGTCTGGACTAACCCACCATTCATAACGATATCCTTAACAACTGAAGATGTCCTCAAGAACGGTCTGACAGAAATCCACAATATTCCACAGCTCGACCTGTTAAATCAGAGAGTGCAATAGCTATCAACAGATACAACAGAAGCATAGAAGAGAGTAAGTCTGGCAGAAAGGAGATGCAAAAACAACGCTGGGAGCCAGAAGCACACCAAGAAAAGGTGGGCAGAGGAGAAAAGCATTACAAAACGCACATACCTATCCAGGGAGGGGAAAAACAAAACAATAAAGCATGGCAGGGAAAGGGGAGGGGAAGAACAGGAAAAAATTGAGAAAAGACAGAATCCTTAAATGGGAAGAGCCAAATCAGTGGCTTTCACATAAAAAAAAAGTGGTAGGAAAAGGGGAGGAGGGGGGAAGTATGAGAGAAATATTTCAGTCTTTAATTTCATCAGGTTAACACTGCTTTAATTCACCCTATAAATCTTTTGACAAATAGCAGGTCTCTCCACACACAGCAGTATATTAAGATTCTTTTTTAAGGGTTTCCAAACAACACAATGTCATTCTTTGGCTTTTTATGTGGTTTGTCCAGACCGTGTTTTTGTTGCTAAGCTCTCATTAGGTGCGTATCTTGTACTGGTACTTTCTGACAGGCAAGAGATCATAAAATACAAGAAACCTGAGCGCAAGCCCAGCATTCGATTTTACACAAGCGAACACTCACAAGCAACAGCCCAATGCCTTGCTTGTGACTTACTGACACTGCTGTATGCGTTCGGGATGAGCTGACTGCGCCCGCGCTGCTCCGTCCCGGCACGCCAGCAGTTCGTTTAGGAAAGGACAGAAAGGGTCTTTCTGCGAGGCTCCCGGAGAGCGCGACTCCGGGCCTCCCACCCCGGAGCTGGCGGGCCAGCCCGCCGCGTCCAGCCGGCACACCGCGCCCGACAGCGGGCTCGGGAGCGCTGCCCCGAGCCACAGGCACCGGGGAGGCACGAGAACGTCGCAACGCCAAGACGGAGCCAGACTAACAAACCTCGCTTACGAGGGATGACAGTTAGCGTGTCTGGAAGCGCGAATGCGACAACCCAGCTATCTGGGTGGAAGACAAAGATATCCATCCTGAACGGCCAATTCTGTCACAGCAGGGACCACTGCGCACACCGCAGCGGGGGGAACTATCCCCATTCCACACTTGATTCAACCATCCCCGTCAACAGTGACCAAACACATCAGTGTTTACAGCTTCCCACCGTTCATCAGTTCACACATGCAGAAACTAAATCAACTTCTGAATAAAGAATCATCAGCAAGTCTGATCACAGAAAAAAAAAAAACTAAAAAAACAGAAAAATATTTTAGATAAGAAGTTTAAACTGAGTACAGCTCCGTTTAGAAAATTAAAGGAAACCTAAGGATAACCGTATCATTCACTTAACAAAAGCCAGCCAACATATCATAACAGGCTCTCAGTATACATCTAAAATGTGTTTGGAAACCCAGAAAATACACCAGATAATGTGCTCCGTATGCCCTCAGCAGTAGATGTTACAGCTATTCTTAATCCTAGCTTTGTAAACCTTGTAGACATAATTCATTGTGCTTTTGGATCCATAATATTTTGCAAAGCACTGCAGTTTGCTGGCTTATAAACAAGCCCCGCCAGCTCACGGGGTAGAAAGATTTCTGCTGACTTCGTGTATCATTTCAACTGCACTCATCAGGGATTAATAATTTTCCCTGCTAAGGACATAGGCTGCAAGTACTAAGTAGAAAAGGTTATGCATCTGTCTGAAAAAGACTGGTGATATTTTGATAGGTGATATTTGACTGTACCACTAAAGACATTAAATATAAATTGTACTAATGAAAACCAGGGTTCTTCATTAAAAAGTGAAAAGCACATAAACAACCCAGAAGTGACTGAATAGTGCACAGCACCACGTAGAGCATTGAATCATGTTCTGAAATAACCAAATGATTTCTTATTTATTTACTATTCACTATTTATAGGCGTATTCGGAGAGTTTTTCCTTGAGAAAGGGAAAGAGGGCATGCGGCAGCTGTTCCATCATACTAATTTATACGTGACCGCAGATATTAAAACATTAATAAAAGATGCTTTATTCTCAACTAATTAATTTCAAAAATCTCAAACTTTTTGACAAGCTGCTGAAGTAAGTCCTTCTCTAACCCAGATACCTGCTGCTCTTTAGCAGATGAGACATTTAAACTCGGAGCTCTCTACCTTCTTGACGCATCGTGAGCGGCCGCGATTGCATCGAAGTGGCAGAGCTTCAGCGGGTTCGATGGGGAAGGCACAAGACAAGGCCACTACTGGGAGATACACCTCTTCACACAGTATTTGTGTCCAGCCCCACTACCTCCGTTCATTCCACCACTCACCTACACTACAGGGAAACAGTCAGATTCACAATTAATTTTATCCGCAAGAGAAGGTCAAGTTGTCCTGTACTGACGGTGTTTTGAAAATCCCCAAAGAAAAGCTGACAACAAAAGCCATATGAATACATACAGCAAACAGGCACTGTTTCTTCCGTGAAGTTCAAATAGGATATTTAAATCTCAAATCTTTTGGAAATTTTACTGCTGTTTAAAAGACGTAATTGATAAAATTGCTTTGTCATCATAAATGCATTTCATACCCATAACTTCTCCAAGAGGAAGCAAGATCATCAGATAAGCCTCTGTATTCTTTGCAGACCTTCACGAATAAATTTCTCCTCTTTTTCACATAGTTGCACGCATACCGCAAGAAATAAGACCATTTTTTAATAGAAAGTATTTCACGTAACGAGAAGAACCCGAGAAACTATAAAGGGAAACTAACTTAAGCATTTCTGGTTCGATCCTCCACCAGTAAGGTCACGTCTCAGCACACCGCCCATTCTGAAGCCCTGCCGTAGTTTGCAATGAAGGTGATTTTCCATCATAGGGTATTTGCATTCCAATAATAGGTTTCTATCTTTATACTCAGCAGGAAGTAAGCAAATATCAATACAAATCCACATAATTAGGCTAATGGAATTTTACACAGTTAAAAAAAAAAAACCCTTCAGAACAAATCACTGAGCGAATTGCTTCAAGAACATTACCTTCACACCTGCAGCACCACCACAGCAGAAATCATCAGTGAAATCCATTGCTTATAGCATTAAGCAGCATTTTGCAGTTTCAGCAGTCAAGCAAGTTCAAATGGTCAGTACCAAATAGCTTTTGTAAACCATTGATATCTTGTTACTACTAAAAAAGTTTCACAAGAGAACTAATTTGTTGTCGGGACCAGGTGGAGGGATTTCAAGATCTTCACCATCAATCACCGCACTACAACACAAGCATTAGTTTACTGTTCTCTCTCTTGGAGCTATATGATCTTGATGACAGACCAAGGGACTTTTTTCTAAGAGAAGATAAATTAAATGGAGGCTTGTAATTCAGCTGAATAGCCCTGCAGCGCCTACTAACTCGTCAGCCTGCAATGCTCAAGCCAGTGCAGCACCACATACAGATGCAAACAAAGCTGTTTCCTATTAAGAGGAAGGCACTGACAATACACTACCCAGTCCTGCAGCAGCTCTTTTTCGCATGTATATGTATATGCTTCAATACACAAAACAGCTATATTCAGAGCTGATAATTCCACATGCACACCACTGATGAAGTGTGCTGCTCAAAACAAAGAGGCCATAGACTGCCGGGAGCTGGCCAGGCGCAGCTAAGCGCTCCACAGGGCCGTGGTGAACACCGGCCCGTGCTGACATCAGTGATGTGCGAGAGCGCTGGTGGCCGAGAGCAGCCGAAGCTTTAAACTGCAGCCTGCTCTTCTAAAAGCCTGGCAGCAGGAGCCTAGAGGGGGGCGTCCCCAGCCGATCCGGAGAAAGTGACAATTCAGGAAAGCACGCTCACTGTTCATTCATGCATGCGTGCAATCTTGGGCCAAACAGCCGATGTGCTAAAAGGTTTTCCCCAGAGGAAAAGTGTTTATTAATTAACATCTACTGAATTAATCGGTTCCCCATATGCTCTGCTGTGCTGCTAAGACTACAGCCCTATCGATAGTACCGAAAGGTGTCAGGTGTGGTGACCACCCAGGAACTTCATCAGGACACTTCAGTCCAAAAAACTAATTTACATTTTTCTTATCACCAAATTCAAAGCGTGTCCAAAGAAGTCACGGCAAACGCATTTAAAATCCCCGACCCATAATCACTTAAAAAGAAAAAGCCAACAAATGCTCCTACTTCAGACACAAGTGTGGCACATAGCAGAAACACAGAAGGAAGATGCTGCTAGGAGAGGTATTTTTGGATTCTGACTGCCCCTGGCACAAGTCTGTACAGTGACATCATTTTTCCAATCTCATTGAGAGACTTATTCGTCACACGTCAGCATCAGCTGGCAGGGCCCACGACTCCGGCGTCCCTGGTACGGCAGTCGCCCTTCCGCAGCCCGTCCGTGCAAGCTCAGGCTGCAGTCACGGAGGAGGGAGAGCAGTCCTGCAACCACCCTCTTGTACACGTGCGCTAGCCCAGGCCGTGCATTCTCATCCATGAGGACAAATTACTCACCAAGAGGTTTCTCCGTCACTGCGATGCCACCTCTCCCAACCTCCCTGGATGCGCCTGCACAGTGCACAGGCCAGCAAAGCCCTTTGTCAGACGAAGGGAGGACAGGCACCCATTATGGCATGCTCTCGAGCTGATTCAAAGACCTTTGATGTTTACTTGGCCCGGGTCTCCAATTTCAGCATTCCCTCACGTACGCAATACCCACTTAGTCCGACTCAGAAACTTGAACACCAACAGCTATAATTACCACACCCAGTGGTGAACTCGGACTGCAGCAACAGCACCCGTGACGCAGGCGAAGCTAGCTGCCCCGGCTCCCTTTCGGAAATCTTCTAAAGTCGACATCTGCAGTAGAAAAGCACTGTCCCAGCTAAATTAAAATACTGCGTTCCAAAGTTTTATCACCGTGCCACCCCTACGTACCACGCTGCCTGCTGCAAGCTGAGCAGGCCCAAGGGCCAGACGCTCGACCAGCGTTCAGACAGGAACAGCTCTCGCAGCATCAGAAAGGTCGTGGGTGCAGCCCTAATACCATACTTAAGACCTCAAGAAAATGAAGCTGAAAACAGCCTGGCTGTAGAACTTTATCAAGACAATTCTGCTACAGGAAATGCTTAAAGGATGCCAGAAAAGAAACATCTATCAACATACACAGGTGTGATGGCGATGTGTTAAAAATTAACTTCCTACAGAGGAAGATGCTGCCAGGCCATGCTGGTAAGAAACAGAAGGGGCTGTAGAGGGGCTTAAAACCGCATTCCTAAATCAGAGGCCTTGCTAATAATCACTTCCTTACAAGTACATAATAACTGGAACAAAAATTAAAGGTACCTTCAGAGAATAACATTTGCTGGGAAGCAGGCTGCAAATGAGAGTCAGCAGGATCTACGCTACCTGTCTGGCAAACATTTTCATTCTGTACTGGGGATATGGCAAGCAAGACTTGAAGTGATCCGTGTAAAACATTAGAGCACGATGCCGTGGTTAGGAAAGCAGCAAATGAAGAAGGTGGGAAGACTGCTCCTGTCTGGGAGTTGTTTCTGAAAGATTTGCAACATGCCACATGGAACTAGGTACAGCACTTCATCTTTCCGAGAGATGGCAAATCTGTCCTAAAGCTATGAACGGCTCCTCTTTAACTGGGAATATCTGCCCCATCCAATGATTAAATCCTTTGAGATTTCATTTAGGAGGAGGTATTTCTCTTCCAGATGCTAGTAAAAAGCATAAGACAACAAAAACGATAGATGTGCAGTTTCCAGCCACTCTGGTACAGCAGAAGCTTACACAGAGGATTTGAAGAAGCCGTAACCACAGTCCCCACACCACCACGTCAGTGCACCCTCAGTAACCCCTTGTGTACGCACCGAGCCGCTCCTACAGGCACCTATTTGCTCTTCAAGGATTCAGGCTCGAGAGGATCTTTTCCATGCACTTCACTTTGTTTTGGTTCACTACCCTGCATGCAGATATGGAAGACTTCATAACATGTTTGCTGTCCACCTGGAAGACATTAATGATTAATTTCTAAGCAAATCAAATACAGACAGCTCTTGGGCTTTCCTCTGTTTCTTCACTGCTTTCTTTGCAGAGAAAAGAACAGAGCATCATGTAAAATCCAGCTAGAGATATTAAAAAATTGCAGTATTTTTCAATCTCGGCATGATAGCTGGGGAGTCAAAGGTTTTAATCAAAAACCATGGATTAGGAGAAATGATTTCAAGCACACAGAGCACATGCCAGATCAAACCTTGTCTTCTGCCATACAAGGTAACCGTTATAGAGTGGATTAATTTGCAAACATTATTTTAACTGGGTTTTATATAAATCGGACTAGGTGAAAAGATGCGAAGATGGGATTTGTACTGCCCGCTTCACCCCGGGAGCGCGGGCGCCGAGGAGGGAGCGAGGCCTTACACGAGGTCCGTGCCGAAGGAGGCTCTGTGTGCAGGGACGACTCAGCTGGCGGTGAAAGATGGCGTCCGCCGTGCCCAGTCCTTTGAAGGACGCCACATCGGTGCCGTCGTGTCTGCAGTGCAGCTCTGGGCAATGCCGGAACATGGCCCAAGAGGCAACCGACACCAGCAGCAACACGCGCTCACTTCATCGGGCACCAGCTCAGACCCACGCAGGCAGCTCTTGCTCTAAAGGTATTTCCGAGGAGCTAACCCGAGCAAGCCACGAGAAGCTAATGCATCTCAACTGCTGAAATATGAAAGCATCTGACAAAGGGAGGGGGGAAATACCAATTAGGGACTGGTGAAAAGGGAAAAAGCCACAGCTACATTTTCATTTATCTGTAAATCCACGGTTTGTGCAGTCAGCGGAACCAAGCTGTTTGATTTAGGTTTACCTCACCTATCAGTCTCTCTGCTCTTGAAAAGGAAAATGTTGTGCAGGTTTTTCAAGACAGAGTTAAAAGGAACTTCCCGAAAGATCTCCCCAGACAAAAGGCGCTAGTGACTTCTTGCAAGATATAAATATACCGAAAACTCTCAAGAAGTTTCTGTCTCCAACTTTTGCCTTCACAGCACAGGTTGCCCGAGGAGTTCTTGATGTCTTTTGTAGTTGCACATTACCTGGAGGCTGACTGTAGGAAAGATACAGCTACAGCTACTCAGAGTAACTCCTGATGCAAATAATCTGTCCTGCGGGGAAAACAATGCTCTTTTGAAATAAAATTAAACCACTGGTAAAGCAGAGCAATTACACAGGAGTGAAGCCACTTTTAATAATAATAAAATCCATGCAAGGACAACGGTAATGTATAAAATTTACACTGGAATAGACTACACAGACCAGCACAGCTATCCTAACACATCTGTCTGTCCAAATTCACAGGATTTTTTCCTTAGTATAAAGGCTTGCAATAGGAATTCAGGAGAACACATGGGAAAATCTTTGACAATTTCATATGTAGAACACACAAAATATCGAAGTACAAAGAAAAAAGAGAATCAAGAAGCAGCGTTACGGAGTGTGCTTCAATGCTTTGTTTCCTGCCTGAAATTCACCTCCCGATGGAGCAATCCACGATGACAAATGACAAAAGTGTCTTTCCTGTCCAGTTACCATTCCAGACCTCTGAGATGTTCTGGGAACAGTGGGAGGTCACAGCCTTAGCAAAAAATGGCTGGATGACTAGGGAATGTGAAGTACCAAACGGCTGGACTGTTTTAGTAAGCGAAGGCCAGACGAACACGCACATAGAGCAGGCAAAAGATGACAGGCAAATAAAACTGCCTTGACTGATCCGATCTAACGTTGCTGAAGAACAACTCACAGCTAGGGATTTACTAATAACGTTCTCCCAAGATAGGCTTGGCATGACAGCTGCATTGTGTCCCTCTGGTAACACCTTTAGAAAGAAACCCAGACCACGCGTACAGTAGGTACAGCAGCATCCACTCCCAGTGCTGGTCGGTGCAGCCACAGTCAGCTTCCTAAGTCTTGTCTTTTTTTAAAGAACAAAGGGAAAAAGAGGGGAAAAGATCGCATCTGTGACATACCTTAAAGTATCAGAAACTCGGTCAGCTTTTGCAGTTATCTGAATCACTCCTCTGAATCCCCTTGCATTTTCTCACAAAATACACGAGCCTTGCACAGATAGGATGCTGTATTGCGACAGATAAAGAGAAAACCTGCAGAATTGAGGTCAGGGGTTTACGCCACTGGTAACTGCTGTTCTTTGTCATCGGGAGAGGCAGTGGGCTACACGTGGTGTGTGTAAAAGAACGAAAGCTGAAGCAAACAGCTTGCAAGTCTTGTTAAATTATCTGTGCTGAGTAAGAATCATAAAAGCCACACAACATATAAAGAGACTATTAGGTTCAGTTAAGCCGACATACACCGATCAGGAAAAGACATTAGAATACTGCCAGAAGTCCCAGCATGAAAGATCTCCAGTTTAGGACCCAGTCACCAGGTGTGAAGTATTTGGAGCCCTACAGCTGACCAGGGGTTACACGGATCCACGAGCACTCTAGTGTAAGCAACTGCTGACTGATGGCTCAGGTCTAAACAACAGTTGAGGGAAAAGAAAGTAGCTCAGAGGACGGTGAAAATGTAGACTGACTTCTAGATGCACTCCAACAGTACCTGGAAAACTGTGTTACAGACACAAGCTAATTAGACAGTAAGTCATATATCAACACTTGATGAATTGATGATCTCTACTACTGCATCAAAGAACCTGAGAATTTTTTGACATTTAAGAAAAACCAAGAAAGTATTTTCAGAAGTTGCATGTGAGTCACTTAGTTTAGCATTTATATAGCTCAGAAGATAACTACACCTTTTCTGGCAATTTTAACACACAATTAAGTGTGCCTCAAACAGGGGCAGTTCCACCTTTCTCGGGATGGTAACTGCAGTTAGCACACGTACTGGCCCGAGAGGTTGCATTAGCAGTTCAAACACTTATCTTCCACTCCTGAGGAGCGATCTAATCTTCAGGTAGAGTGCCATAGCTGGAGCCTTGGAGAAAAATAAAACCGGGGAGGTGACTGCGAGCCTTTTACTTGGTGGACAAGCCCACGACGACTTCGCTCCAAGTGGCAAAACACAACTGGAGCCCAGCAAAACAAAGCCCCAGCCACGCTGGGGTTCCTGCTGAGGGAGTGGTGTTTTCCTCAAGCCTTTCCAAACAGCGGTCAGGGTGCTGGTGGGTGTGGGGAGTCAAAGCCTTCAGTACAAAATGTTCATTTACAGAACTCCTTTTAATTGTCCTTCCTCGCACAGCAGATTTTAGCCGTGGAATCACTTGTGCTGAGAAGGGGTGAATACGTACCGTTGTGACTGCAATTAGAGCACAGTTACACCAATCTCTCTCTTTCTGAAATAAAAGCTTCTTAAGCTAATAATGAATTAAAGCATTAAAAAGCAGAGACACTGATTTTCCATTTAGCAATAGTAGAGGAACGGCCAAACAGTTTACTCTTGACTGTTTACCGAGCACCTGAAATCAGGCAGATCATTACTTCCAGCAGGCACCAGGGATGTTAACCTGAAGATTTACACAGGAGGCAAAAATCGATATTGTAATATAGCCACAAAAATGCAACTGTACAATGTATGCAAGCTTGATATAAAACAATACGCTCTTCTGAGAAATTACAGTAATTTGGGTGTGAGAGAGCAAAAAGACTTAAATCTGGCCAAATATTGTTAGGACAGCCAGGGAGAAATTACGCAGCACACCAAATGCCAATTAAAAATATTACACAAAAGCCAACCATCTTGGTCTGTAAATTTTTGCCTCCCAACTGCTGTGTAAGCACATTATTTAGAGCAGCTGTGTTATTAAAAAAAAAAAAAAGCTCTTATGCACACACACAATTCTGTGCAGACCTTTGGCCTCGCAGTGAAGGACTTAGCATGCGTTTAGGCCAGCAGAACCTACTTGACTAGTGTCCCAGATTTAGCACCGAGAGGAAAATTAACCTACAGCATAACTCTAGCACATGAACGTGGCTTCATTTAAGTCAAGAGCCAAGACTGGCTCATGGAGCCAATGCACAATTAAGTATCAGGCGAGCAAAATGTTGGAAGGGAGAGAAATTCCTCAACTGAATGTTATAAACCAGGACAAACAAACCACAATGACAAGGGGCATCTTTGAATTACAACTCCATCACCGTTAAGCCGTAGATTCTCAGCCACTTCACGAAAGTGAGAAAAAACGCGATCCCTTCCCATTTTGCAGGCGGCAGCCGCCCGCTGAACGCAGCGGCAGCGGTCAGGCTCCAGCTCTCCCCTTCGGACCCACTCCTGTACCCCAGGCACCATTCCTACCTTTCCAAAAACGAGTTTTTCATGAACTCATAGGACTTACTTTCAGTCCATTTCTTAACACCTCATTTAAAAGATATTTTAGCAATCTCTAACAGTCCAACTCAGGCCAATACCGCAGCAGCTACCCTAAAATGAAAAGCCCGACCTGAGCAGAAAGCTCAGTGATGCAGCACACCTTTCATCAGGAAGCCTCATTTAGCTATCGCTGATACTGGTATGTCTAAGGCACAGCTCTGCTAAATCCACGTCATCGTGACAGTACAAATGAAGGAACACGTTGCTTCCGCTAAGATAAAGCCATCAGAAGAAAACAAAAGTCAGAGGAAAAAAAAACAAAAAACAAAACATCCAACTGAAAGCTTTAATAATTTTTTCTTGAGTGTTACACTGCTCTCCCCCACCTCTGAAATGGTTCGGGAACTCACACAAACAACATTCAAAACACGTATTTGAAAACACAGAGGCATATAACAGTTTGTCCTGGAGGCACAAAACAGAACTGGGTCAGAAAACTGGGTAACATTTGACTTGCTCAGGCCAACACAATCAGGCACAAAATGAAGCTTTGATTGGATTGTGGCCATGCTGGCTTGAGGCAGCTATCTCCTACACCGATTTCAGCACTGAGCGCCTTGAGCAATGACACTATCATGTTCCACATTTTGAAGAGGATGTGTTTGGTTTCATCCCTTCACGTTTGCACACGCAGAGCATCCCTTCTTCACCCATCAGCGAAGAGGAAAACCTTTCGTAACCTTCTCCTGAGCTTAACTAAAAACCACCTGGTGCTTGGCAGCAGAGCCAAGAGCAGAGCAGCCCAGCGCCATCGCAGAGCAGGCACTTGAACCTCCTCTCTTGCAGCCCAAGTGTGCCCCCGCAGGTGCTGCCCTTCGTGGTACACCAGGCCGCGGATACGAACGCAGCCCCGAGCTTCCCGCTTCTCGCCATTCATATCAAACCATTTGGACTATCGCAGGTATCTTGACACGCGATGATTTCCCAGTGTGGTTAACCCTGCACTGTTCTGTTTTACCTATTCCAAAATTTATGCTGCTTCTCTCCTGCTAGGAAGAGTCACAGGGGTAGAAATTTTCAGGTCTGTTCCTACCCACCGTTTCTCTGTAATAGGCTTTCTACTCCCTCCTTTTTTGTTTTTTATTTTTCTCTCCCATAGGACGAAAAGAGGCAAGATTTATTCCCCCAAAATTGTCGAAACACGACAGCTGAATAGAGAAAAAAAATAGAAAGCAGTGGGAGGGTAGCAAAAGTGGATAAACACGGAGGTGAAAGCACAGGGGTGGGACCCCGCTGGGAGCCAGCGTAAGAGCTATTAACACCACGCAGTGAAAACCATGTTTAGACAAACCCTGAGGATACACATCTGGATGGTATTGACAGAAGTGACCTTGCTATAAAAGCAGGGACAGCAAGAGCTCTCCAATACTGCAGGAGATGTCCCAAGCAAACAAAGGCCCTGTTTTCACTCGTATTGTATAACTTGAAATAATTCAAGCACCTTCCAATATTACTTCACGGTGCGCAATCACCACCTTCTCTGTTTCCCGAGAAGTTCAAAACCAGCACTCTTTTTAAAGGCTACTTCTTTCCCAGAAGAGGAAACCGAGGCACAGACTAGCAAGGGACTATCCCCCAGCGTTTCAGGGCCCCCGGTTATGCCCAGCTTACGTGACACATCCGTTGTCTGCAACGGCAAGTAAGCCTCAAGCTTACTAGTGCCCGACAGACTCCTGTCTCTCCCGTCATCCAAAGAGGAGGCTCCAGTTCTTTAACTTCTCAGGCCGCTGATGAGTTACGCTGATAAAGTTTATTCTTTTTGTGCAGCAGATTTTGTGAAGTGTCCCACAAATGGAAGGTTGCCTCTGGAACTCATTTATCAGGAATTTCAGCAATGCTGTACACAGATGTTGCATATCACTTTAGGCTCCTGCTAAAATGCAAAATAATGTTGGACTCAAATAGGAAGGATTAACTACACAGGACTTTAAACTGCAGAACTGCCATGAACACTGACAGCAACTCCCTCTGATGGCAATGAGAATACACCAGCATTCAACAGTGAAATGACCAAAGCAAAAACTCTACAGCCCTCTGAAGTTCGCTGGCACGACATGCCTGGCTAGGGCCCCAAAGCCTTCCCTCGTCTTGTCTTCTTCCCCTCATACTTTTTTCCTTCCATTTAGCTACAATTCAGATGTTTTTGCGAAACTTTTCCTAAGCATTCCCCATGCCAAAAGCACTCGTTTTCCTCAGTATCTAGCCAATTTTCTTCAATTCTCAATATCAGCTACCATTTCTATAGCACAGGGGTTCTAATCTCCTTCGACATTTCCAAACAGCATTCTCTCTCTGCTGCTTTATTGCCTGTCCTACCTTAGCATCTGATGCCCAACATCCATCTCCTTCAGTACGTGACTGAAGCACTCAGCCGCCCATTTAGTACCTCTAAAAGCCAGCTCTGTGACCAATACATCAGCGTGAGCCATTTCTTCCTCCCCTTTCACAACCATCAAATACAATTCACAGGAGCCCTGCCTCAGAGTTTTTATTACTGGCCCCTTTCAATCCCAGGCATTGGGCCAAAACAAAGCATCTCACTTATTAGTCCTCCAACCTGCTGTCCCTGCCAGCCGTTCTTAGCTTACCTGCGTCTACTCTGCACTGTGTTCTGGGGATTGCTCATTTTAAGAAAGGACGGGGAACAGGACGCTGAAGTGGGACACCTGACTCCACCAGCGGCACCCATCTACAGAGCCAAATAGATATGCTTATCTTCTTTACAAGGAGCGTTGTGACCTGTAAGCGTTCAAGTTCAGGTTATCTGTAGAGTCTCAGTTCCAACTCCACAAAGCCTAACCTCAATTTTTGCCAGAAGTTGCTCTATTAACAGCAGCTTCTTTCCTCCTGGGAAGTATCAACACAATCATCTCTCAGATGCTTTAATATGGGCTAACGATGAAGTAAGGCAAATGGCAAACAGCAAAGGGACAACAATCCAGCTTAGAGAAGTTCTTACCTTTCAGTTGGCAAACAAGTGAAAGCTCCCTATCTACAAAGGCAGATCGAGCAGTTCAGAAGCACTCCCTCTCCCACATTTCTTGTTCCTACCTACTGAGAGAAGCCTTTTCCAACGGATTAAAGTCCTGTAGCTCAATCTCAGCAGTAATACGAACTTCAGGTATTTTCTCCCCTTGCAGATCATCCATGTGCTTTTTAAAAACCTTTTTCTCAGAAAAATTTTTAAAAAGTTCTCCTCTAGCCTCCAAACTGAAGCCAGCTCTACATACATCCATAGGTCAAATCTCAGACCCTGCTATTTCTTTAAGCTGACATGACGAAAAGCGTGGCTGCAGCAAGTACGAAACCTAGAGAATTCTCCCAGTCACGTGAACAGGAATCCTGCTTAGACGAACAGTTGGAAAACACATCGTTACCCTGTAGATTTTCTAGTCTTACAGCCAAGTTTGACTGTCTGTTGTATGCGCACTCACACGCTTCTCTTGTGAAGTCTCTTTAGTCCTTTTTGCAGCTCACCAGCTCGCTCCTGCCTTTACTTTGTAGCGATCCTGCCCGGTTAAACTATTTTTTCTTCTTTGCATCCTTGCTGCTGATTTCTGTGTTAATTAATCAATAGATGCGGTTCACGACAAGCAATCATTCCCGGTTACTACGCGGCTCACCACGGCACTGGTCCCGCCATCTGCTGCGCTGGTGAGGCTGGCTCGTGCAACAGGATCTGCTGGCAGGCTGCGAGGCAGGCAGCCAAATCGCTGCTGGCCTAACAACATCATCTTCCTTCTCCGTTAAAAACACCACATCCTTCTCCCACAAAACCAGAGCAACTGTTCACCACCTGAGCCTCCAGATCACTCTGCCACCTTAGCATGAAGATATTGTGTCCCGGGTTTGAAATAAAACATTTTTGCATTTGAAGGATGTCAGGGGTTGCATACAGAAACCTACCCAAGTATTTCCCTGCGTTGTCGGAAGGCCAAGTACGGAACAGCAGTCAGGCTGACAGACTAACAGGCCAGCACCAGTCGTCTGCAGCAAAGAGCCATTTTGTTGGTCAAAAGGGCAGCTTTGAAAATAAGTCGTTTATATAGTGGTTGAATGATACCCATAAAACGTCCTTGATTTGATGCTAATTTGATGCAGATGAAATAAATCACTAGGTAGCCCTAGTTTTACTGGCTTCATTTTTTTCAAGCCTAAAATTTTTCTTTCTGGTTTATTGGGCAACATTTTCAAAAGCCCCTAAGTTCTGCTGACACCCAGCATTTCTCCCACCAGCGTTAGCAGATGCACATCTGGAAGGAATACAGTCCTTTACAGTACAAAATCATCATTTTACTTCTAATAAGCAAACAAAGAAACGTTAAAGTAACAAGAGATTTCATCTCCTATGCCCAGGAAAGCATCGAATGGGGCAGCCATGGGCCGAGGAGGTGAGGAAAGAGGGAGCAAAGCGTTTCAGAACCAGCTTCCACAGCAGCAGCCTACAGCGACTTGCGCGCACAAGCAAACGCGTGGCTGGCACCCAGCAGCGCGAGCATAAGGACTGCTTGTGCTTCAGCCAGCTTCTGTGTGAACACATCCAACAGCAAACCACTTACTAAAACACATAATCATCTTCTGATGCTCTTAACCCCATAGAGGCCAGATTCCTCAATGTGGTAATGCAAAAATAGTACAGAGGACAACTACCTTAATATGGCTGCAATAAGATGATACGGTATGAAAATCCTACACCCTGGATGTTTTGTCCTATTGTAACACAAAGTACTTTCCATCAGGAGAAGGACCATCTTTCAGCAGTAGAGTAAGATTTCAAGGGGGGGGAAGTGTTTTTCAGTTTCTGAATTGGAAAAAAGCATTTACAGATATTATTTTGAAAAAGGACAATTGAGACCAATTCCGATTTCTACTTCAGAGACCTTTAAAGGACATTTTGTAATTTCAAGCCAAAGCCTATCAGCCTGTCATGGGGACGGAAGAGAAAGGAAAGGGAAAACAGTTTAATTTCCCCTGCTCATCTGAACGCGCATCAAGTGAGCCTTTCAATAACCTCATAAAAATGGGCATGGCAGACAGAAAATAATTTAGGATGCATTTAGAATTTATTGACTTGGCCTGGTCATATATTTGATAACATATCTTGCTTTTGGTACAGCTAGTGGGGAAAATAAAATTAAAGCTCATCTGTGGAAATTGGCAGGATAACTTTTAAATGGAAGTTAAAAATCAAACCGAAACAAAAAATCCCTGACCTCTCTTTGGAAAATACACTCTTGCACACCTCCAAGTTATCCACGTTTCCTCTGAAGCAGTTTCTCAAACAAGAACTGGGCTCCAGAGAGCTCCTGACGGTAGAGGTGAGATGGAGCACTTCAAGGGCAGCCACTTGCCCTTTCCTCCCACAGTTCAACGCGGCCTGGGAAGCTTCACTTACCGAAGGAGAAGCACTCACAACTACTAAGGGAAAGAAGCCCAGTATTTCGTGCCCTTCCTCTGTCAGCTTGACTCTACCTTATTTATTACCTCCCTCTTGAACAAAGCCCCGGTGTTTTGTTTGGGGGCGAGGAGGGAGATACTCATTTCCTGGGGAGGTGGGGGTGGCTTAAGCCAAGAAGAGTCGGTAAGGCATGGACGCAGGAGCTCTGCCTTTCTGTAACACAATTATTCGTCCTTTCCCCAGTCCTTCCCCATCACACAGCCAGGGTGCTGGCAGCTTTCCCACCAGGACCTTTGCAATGATGGCTTTGCATGGCAAGGGACCATGCCACCAGCTGCACTGAAAAGTTATCCGCACCCCTCAAGGAAGCTCAGTACTCACTTGAGTTACTTGTAACTCCGGTGGTTCTACAGAAGAGCTTCAAAAACAAAAACATAAGTTCTCTCAAGGCTCAAGTGCAGAAAGTATATTAAGAGACACGAGATGCTTCAATTTCTTTTTGCTTTTTTAACTTTTCAAACTTAGGTCAACTTCTCTTCTGGATCTGGGCCATTTCTGAATCCCAGGTTGCCGACACAGCGCACACAAGCAGATCCCAACCTCGAGAGAAGACACGGGTACAAGAAAATCCAGACATGCTCTTCAGTCTCTCCAGCTTGTGTCTGGAGTGAGTAATCTGAATTTGATTGCGTTTCAAAAGAAACAAACTAGCACACCCAGTGGCTTTTTTTTTTTTTTAATTTAGTTTTGAATACACTTGCAAGAAGGGGCTGGGGAAGAAGCCTCATGTTGCAATGGGAAGCTTTTTGCCTTACAGCTAGAGAGAAAGCAATCCAACCATCTACAAAACAAATAAACACAGCAGAAACCAAAACCAGCCAAGAGTTCTTGAAAACGATCAAGCATGGTGCTTCCTTGTGCTCCACCTCTTGATTAAGGAGGAGGTTTGAGATGCTTCAAAGGGTACAAAACGTTATTGAAAAAGCCACCACCTCAGCACTAACAAGAGAACAGCAAAGCCTGCTCCGGGTTCAGCGCGGGAAGGTGCCAACCTCAACAGCCTGTCCCCAGAGGATTACCTTTGCAGCCTCCTGTTCAGTGACGGTTAACACACCACAGCGCACATTTTTGCTGCTAATTCAACTCTCCAGCCAAAGCAGGCAAGAGAAGCAAATGGATCGTCTCTCCCCAGACCTCGATTTTAAACCAGCAATCATTTATTTATACACAGCAGTGTTCACACGTTCACCCCCAGCAGCCTCGGGAACACAAAGCTCAGTAACCTAGTACGGTTAGCGTGAGCCTAGATACGTAGACTGAAGTAGGGCCCACTAAAAAAAAAAAAAAAAAAGGCAAGCAATAAACTACAAGGGAGATGCTGATGTTTCAAGGCCTGTAGCAGGGCTCTCCAACTGATCACTACGCCGCTTTTTCAACTGAGCCACAACTGAAAAGGCAATTTAATAAATACCTCTCATTTCAACAGGCAGGACACCACCAGGCAGCAAGAAATGCTGCAGCTCAGCAGAAAGATAATGCAGTGATCATTGGGTGGGTATAATAGAGGGATTATTTTACAATTACAGCAACAATGAAAAAGCAATTTATCCAGTAACACACTGATGTACTGGCAAGCGCCTGTCCAAAGGGATTAAATAGAAGTCTGACACAGACTATAGACAGAAGAATGTCTTTAGCAAAAGGTTTATGAACTTCCCTAGACAGTCATATTTCTCTGC
Organism: Platalea leucorodia; assembly: GCF_965183815.1. Taxonomy (NCBI): domain Eukaryota; kingdom Metazoa; phylum Chordata; class Aves; order Pelecaniformes; family Threskiornithidae; genus Platalea; species Platalea leucorodia. Next base: position 1,343,497 of record NC_138834.1, read on the forward strand.
AACGTCCCTTAAAGACAGTATGTTGCATTTAGATCCATTTTAGATAACAGAGACACAATGCACAAATAAGAAATAAAGACCACCTAGAGAATTCTTATTTATTTAAAGAAAAGCAAAAGCCTTCTCAGAAGCCCTTAGCAGGGAATACCAAGAAGCGAACAGGAGAGAGGACAGCTAGTCGGGAACAGCGTGTGGATGGAGAGGATGGCTCCCAACGGCCCGCGTCGCTGAAGCAACACCCCCGGCATTCTTGGAAAAAGATCCGCTTAACAGAAACAACTTGGAAGAATAACCTGCGGGTAGACCAGGCACCCTTCCAGAGCAGGGAAAGTCCAGCTGGGGGGGGGATGTGTTTCAGAAGAGAAATTCGGGTAGTTCAAAGGGAGGGCAGCTGAACATTTTTACAAACCACAGAGCTTTTAGCTCTGGTTGATTTATTAAATGGGTCATCCTCTTTTTATTATCACTTCAGGCAACAGCTGAATTATTCAATGAGCTCCAGTTGACTACGTCGTTTCTAAAACACTTGTGCCACCTCTGGGGGAGGAAGACAGAAGGCAAGGGGGAATAAAAACATGTTTAAAAGTTAAAGAATTTGACAGAAGTGGGTCCTATCCATTCACGAGAAGGCTGAGAAGCAGGGAGGGAGTAAGCATTTCCGCAAGCTTTCTGCTAAGGCGAGCTGTACCACAGAGGCACTGCCACAAACTGGAGATGTGCAGCTCAGCGGTGAAGCCAGCAAAACGAAGGCAGCCTTCTCTCTCTAATACTAGCACAAGGGTGATAACCCTTCTGCTGCTCCAACACAACCGGATACACGGCTTCAGCCTTAGGGATACCAACCACGTGTTTCCCTGCTTGGAAATAAACACATGCTTTTCCCCTGGAAGTTTCCCATCCCTAACAGAACTGTCCGAAGAATTTCTCCTGCAGTCCAGTGGAGTGAAAAGCTGTTTTCAGACAGTCCTTCGGAGCTTAGAAAATGCAGCACGTTTTTGCCAGCCCAGCCCAGAGTGACTCTAACTGGACAGGGAGAACAAGAATGAAGCCAGTCTATAAGCGAGGCAAATACCAAGCTATTGGGCTAATAAAAATAACTTTCCCCTAAATACACAATTTCTGATGGATCACTAATTCCAGGACTCAACTTCACAGTGGCATTGAATTAATGAAAACACTGTGTGATGCTGTGGGACCAGTGGCTAGTTTCCAGATTTCAGCAGGAGCGGTTGGTCATCGCGCAGCAGAACAGGCCTTGCAAAACTCTTCCAGAGCTAGCAAAGAACGGGCATTTGCTCCAGAAAAAAGCAGCTTGCTCGAAGAAAGCCTGTTGACAGCAGGGAATCCTGCTATCATTTGTGCCTACTCAGTAATCAGAGCTGGCTGCAGGAAAACACAGGAATCAATCAGCATGTCAAGACAGAGCCAAGTTAAGCCACACGTAAAAAAATTCATATACTCAGAAATGTGAAGGGCCTGGCAGCAAGGCACTGAAGCCAAAACCACACACAGTTCTTCACTACACTGACACACACCCCCCCCAAACAACAAACAAACCCGAAACCCATCAATAATTTACTCCCTTATGACATATTTTACTACTGCTCCCAAAGAGCACTTCCCTTGCAAACTAGATATGTATACTCCAAAATAAAACTCGAGTTATTTATCGCTTCTTTTCTCTTTAAAGATTACAAGAAATTTATAGGCACATAATCTATGAAGACAAAATCAGAGCATTTTGACCCGAGTAAATTACAGGATTCCACATACCAACTAATTCTCAATATAAAGATTAAAACCAGAATGCAGCATTGACAGCTAATAAGCACTTTGGACCTTTATAAGGATATAATGTTTTCTTCTTAGCATCTGTGAGAAACCATTATACACAAAGATCCTTCCAGACTTCTCCCAGTTCTCAACATCACTGCCCCTGCAATGGTCACTTATATCTACTCAACGTCATCCTAAAGAGGTACAAATGCTACAGCTAGCTATATAAATACCGACACCTACCTTCCTGAGATGCAAACAGATGTAAGGCAATAGCACAGCCTGCTCAAAGACAGCCAGGGTTCAGCTGTTTGCCACTTACCCTCTCTGGCCTGGTTCTCTGCTCAGCCAGCCTGCCGAGCAGCAAGGACTGGCTTTCTCACGCCATCTCACAGAACAACAAAAATTCAGTCCAGAAATTCAAAGGCTCCATCAGGCTACCTCTCAGCTACAAGTCTGGGGTTGTTTGGTTGGGGTTTTTTTTGTTTGTTTTGGTTTTTTGTTTTTACATATAGAAATCATAGGCATATGGAAATGATGTGACAAAAGAACACTGAGTTTTCTAAATAGCTGGTAATCTTGATGAACAAGAAAGCTTCCCAGTTTCCTTTTGAAGTCATCCAGTCTTTCTGGGAATCATGACTTTACGTCTTTAGTCTTAAACTAAATACCTGGAGTTATTTAAATAACTATAATGCCAGAGAAAGATACCTAAAAGCCAATGAAGGAAGCAAATATTTCTCAAGAACAGGTAAAAATGGTAAAAGCCGGCAAAACTATGAGTCAGAGACAACTGACAGGGGCCCAGACCCGGACCCTACAACCTGCTAGCCCTGCCGAGCACCAGAGACTGGTTGTCGAATTTCCTCTCTTTGCCCTCAGGTTAGATGGAGAAGTCATATACTCACGGGATTTATTTCCCATGAAGAATTCCCATTTCTTTCCATTTTTGTCTTCAAGTGAAACACTCCATCCCAACTGGTGCATTGTCCTGGGAACCTCCTTTGCTTCTTCCTGCTATGTCCTACATGGGTTTTATTACAAAACAGGCAAGATCCTTTTCTAGAAATCTTTTCATTATTTCCTCCTGTGTCTTGATCTTACTAAAACCTCTTCCTAGCTTTTTCTTTGGTAGCCATTTATCTTTTGTACAGATGAATTCTGTCCATTCCAGCAAATCCAGGCTCTCTCATTACTGCAGAAATAGCATTGATGCAGGAATTTAAAAAATGTGGGTTTAGTTTGTGCGTGCTCGTTGGGATAACTATTAATGCAGCGTAAGAATTATTCATTACGATGATTTCAAAAGGATACTTTAATCGCCTTTCTGTAAAAAAAGTTCAAGTTTCTGAGTCACCTATGTAAAACAATCAGATCTGCCTTTTTTTTTTTTTTCTTTTTTAAACTGAGAACATAGTCTTTTTGGTGTATTCCAGTAAAGCTGCTTCATTGTAACCACACATATTGCACAATGCCGATTTTCAGGCTCTAGTGTCATTGGGAAATTCTCACTCGAGTAACTTCCATTCAGCCCCAGCCAAGGGCATTAGAATACGTATTAAGCCGACATGCCATTACCCAGAGAACAGCACCCTAACCAATCCATCTCAAACAATCAATGAAGTTCATTATACAGACCCAGAATTCAATATTGAGGACACATCTTTGAAGTAACGCAGAATATCATCAGCGGGAGAAAATTATTCACTAAAACCACCTTCTTTTCTGGTTATTTTTGCCTTTTTTTTTTTTAACATAAGCAAACAAAAATTATGATGGAAATTACGCAACAGACAGAGAAGGGGCTTATATAAAGTAAATACTGCCTTCTGTTTGCAACAAGCTGAGCGCCTTTGGTGAGCGTTTCTCCCCCCTCCCCTCCGCTCCCCTCCTTTTTAAGAGCAGCCCTGCCAGCTGACAGACCCGCTTTCGGAAGAGATTTGCAGGTGAGTAATGACTCCCTGCTTGGTGTGGCCAGCCTCATGCTACCACTGAGCAGGAAAATTGATCGGACGCGGTGCAAATTTAACACTGAGCAGTTCAGACACCAAATGCTGCCTAAACTTGCACACGTTTTTTTTATCTTCACTTTTTGGAACACCAGGTGCTTAGAGAAGAGCAATGCAAGCTTGAGATGCACCAACCAGTAAGTTTAATGCAACTTAAGAAGATTTATAGAGAGTTTCTATTCTTTCTCAGACTGTCAGAAACATCACTCCAGCACACAACCTTGAGACAGCCCCCCAAAAGATGTCTTGCAGTCATCAAACTGTGCAGCACCAGCAGATTATCCTCCTTCCTAAGGGGCTGCTAACGGGTTCGTAGTGACGAAGAGCATAGGGGCAAGAATCTGCTCAAGATGAGTAACCTCCCCATCAATACCCTCTCTGCAGAGCAGTTCCCTCCACAAGTCACATTTTCTCCCGACGGTCAGCGGAGGAAGGAGGCCGAGACCCGTGACGGACCCTGACAAGGGCAGCAGTTGCTCCAGGGAGCAGGGGCCTGGGAACAGGGGACATCGCCTGCAAAAGCTCCCTGACAAGCAGCGAGGCCCTGCCAGGATCTGCTTGCAGGGTTACCTTGTGTGCCTGCAGCCCCTACGGCACGCCCGCTTCTGCCTGCTCCTTCAAACTCTACCTTGCAGGCAACCAAGGATTCCAAGCTGCCAGGGGATCCAACGTGGCTACACTTACTGCGCTAACAAAGCTACGTGCGTTAGCACTCCGATGTATGCATACTACCAAATAAGCTAGAAAAGTGGAGAGGACAGAGGTGCCGTGGGATTCAAATGAGATCTTTCAAACAAAAAGCCTAACCAGCAGCAGTCAGGACAGCAGTCTGACACCATCTCCAACAAGCTCCTTTAAAACACTGCACAGGAACCGTTCATGAGAGCAAACTCCTAAGTTTTCACCAGCATTCAGGTGATAAAACAGCAGCTTACAAAGAAGGTTTGCTCTCAGGAGTTTCATACAAGACGGTGTGTCACCTGCTGCCCTGCCGGGGAGGGACTCTGAAACCTCCTTTTAAGGCCAGCCTAACTTCCAGCTTAACTTCCAGCTTTTGAGTGTGTTCCCTTTCCCTACTTCTCACTAAGCCTCCAGGCTTTTTGATGATTACCAATGTAATTAGCAGCAGTAAACAAGATTTATCATCTCCTTACTCCAATGAAGAATTATGGAGCCTTCTGACGCCTGGGGAGGAAGATAGGGAAAGCCAGGAACAGGAACCAGATGAGCCCGGCCACAGAGGCAGCAACGCTCACGGCAAGGCCCGAGGCCCAGCCGCGCAAGGGCAGCCTGGGGAAGAAGCAGAAGCCTGGGGGAAGAACAGATGAAGGAGGAGCAGAATAAGGAGCGGCCAAGAGAGAGGAAGAGGAATTCTGAGGGGAACGAGGGAAGTCTGATGGTTGGGAAAGGGTGAGTAGAGGGCTAATTTTTTTTTAATCTGCAAGGGAGAGATGGATTTGGAGAAAGCAGGTAGGAGGCCTTGCTGCACAGAAGCATCACACATTTATCTACAAATTTCTCTCATGTATTTTTTTTTTTTTTTTACTCTGCAGCAGAAACAGGTCAGACGTCCTATGTATGTGCAAAAACGTCGTACATCTGTACTTTGTGGACAGCGTTTACTACCTATGTTTCACTTGCCATGTCTCTTACCACCTGGTGAATACACAGGGATAAGCATCTGGAAGCAACACTTGCTGGCCACACAGAGCGAAAGGCCCCATCTTCAGCCCTAGAGCCATGCATGCCTCCTGGCACAGCGCCCGCTTTCATCCGAGCCCACACAGGGCAGGTATTCCTTTGCCAAAACGGCCAGAGACATTTAACCTGCCCAAGGACTGTCCACTTGTCTCCCTGCAGGGGAGGGGACAGAAATTAATCATTATAAAGAAAGTACAAGAAACTCCTGTAGCTCCTTTTTCTCTCTGCCCTGAGGAACGTGCCCAGCCGAAGAGATTCCAGCAGCAGCAAACACCCTGAGCCCCCAGAGATAACAAGAAGGGGGAGTGAACAGGGGCACACCTCTCCTGGCCTAGATGCCTGAACGGAGCAAGACATTACAGGATGTCCAAATATACCTTTTGTCTTTATATTGCTACTTTATATTATCTAAGAATTATAGAAAGTTGTCTAGGATTCAAACCGGCAGACTTGGTACTTTTATCATCTCAGATTTTGCACATAAAAGTCTTAAAAATCACATCACTCCCTGGGAAAGAGAGGGCAATTTTTGGTTAATTTATCCCAAACTTCAGAGAGTGACTTTTTCCTGATATTCTCTTCTCATAGAGGTAGTCAACGAACACACAGGATGCCAAATGCATTCCCCACAGCTGCACTAACACACTTGCCTGTAAGCAGCGCGCCGGAGCAGGGTTCCCCACGACAAGAGCTGGTACCAAACCCTGCCGCAGCCTGGCGAGGGGCTCTCGGGGCTCGTACTGACTCTCGGCAGCAACAGACCCTTAAGTATGCATCAACTTTTATACTAATTTTTTCAATCTAATAAAAACAAGCCATGCAACATGGAAGGCGGAGAAAGGGAGAACAAATCAGACAGCCCAGGATCCTTTTCTCAGATTCTTTCTCTAGAAAAATAAATAAAACCAAGGAGCTTTATGGCACAGGAGACTCTAAATGTTCTTTGTAGACCTTCCAAGTGCAAGAAAGAAAAACAAAGACATTAACCCGGGCGGTAGCAATGCCAGTGACCACATTCCAAGAGCCATGGTGCAGTTAAGGTACCTCACTGTTACATCAACATCACGCTATACCCTCTCATAGCAGATGAGAAACGTGGAGTTGGAATTATTCAAAACCACTGGAATGGAAATCTCACATCACTTCCAGGAACAAGCGAAAAAAGTCTTAACTTTCTCCACTTGATCAGCATCTGTCACATTTAAAGGAAGACAAAAAACCCCTTTCCGTTCCCTTAAAGTCTGGAAATTTCACAGGGAGCACTTCCCCAGCGATGATCCTCCTACACTCGGCTAACCAGTTTGCTGCCCTTCCAAATGCCTCTGGAAACATCAGCGGGATCCACATACCACAATTAAAAGCTGGCGTGTACTCAGCCACTCTGAACTACCAAATGTTTGTCCTCCAATTACTGCACAACAACTCCCTCTGCCAAAACGCCCCTCCAGCACCGCATTCTCCAATTGGCAACAGTCAGTTTGGGAAGTCTGCAAGAGTTGTAACTAAATGCATCACTTTCTGAACCAAAACAGTGAAGTTTTTCTAGACATAGTACAATCAATTTAGCGCTCACTCACAAAAGCTTTTTAAGCCTGCCTTCAAGGCTCTTGTACCACTCCAACTATCTTTTATTGGATAAAAGTAGATCCTAAGAACTTAATTTATGTCCTTCTGATACAACTGCCTCCTGTCTTCATCTCTCCCACTCCACTCTGCTAGAGCAGACATTACCATTAACCGAGACCTCATCTTCAATAAAATCCACAGCATAAAAACACAGAAATAGATAACTCAGAAGGGGGGGGTCACAACCACGCACAAAATTTGCATCCAACACATGATCATGTATGGCAAAATAACGGTACACAAATACGCTCAGCCTTCTCTACAGTGCTCTACAAATCTTTGCTCCAACTCGTGGTTCATGAGGCTCACATAAAACGCCTATTCTGGAAAGAGCACAGAGCCGGACTTTGGAAGAGGCAAAGGGAAAAAAGTCAACTATTTCTAGATATTAAGCTATGCAGCTAGCACAGACAGCACACCCACTACAGAAAAAGAGAGGTCTTCCATTTTCCTGCTGTTACCGAGCTCTTGTATTTTATCATTAACACAATTCCAGGTCATTTCGAAGATCCTGCTGCTATTCCCTTCCACAGTAATCTCTAAATTTAAAAAAAGTACCAACAAGAGAGCTGCATCCTGCCTCTGTAAGATTACAGCAATTCTGATCCAATTTCAGCTTTAGCTAATTTAATTGAGACATTTCCAAACAGAAAGGAAGACTGATCATTCACACGGAGCTAAGGGTGCCGACCCCGTGGCTGGAGCACCCACGCCGGCCTGGCAGGCCCTAGACTTCGGTGGGACCCCACTAAAGCCAACTGCGGAGACAGGCCATGGACCAGCCCGGTGAGGGCAGGACAGGCGCAACGGGACAGGTGCCCAAAACCATTACAGATGCAATGAAAAACGTGACTTAGGAACCTTTTGGCTAAAACAACCACCAGCCTTTTCTCACTCAAAAAGTCTAGCAGATATCCAATGTTTTATCCTATGATGAGGATACGCTGTCATTGCATGAGAAGAAAAAAAACCAGCATTTGGCCTTAAATCATGGCTCTCACGGGTTTAAATCAAACTCAGTAACGCTGCTTCAGAGCTGAAAACTCAAGACTAATCCCCTTTAATTCTTACTGTCACTAAAAATAAAAGTAGGACTTAGCTTGAATTTTCTGTCTTTGCTTCCAACTACACCTCACAACTCTGTTTTCCAGTCTACTTTGGTAGAAGTGAATCCAGATTTAAAATTCATTTTATCATTCTCTAAAAGAGTATGTAAAACATTCAATTTTAATTTGGGAGGGAGGGAATCCTGACACGGGCACATGCTGGTTATCCATACTTAAGGGGAAAAAAAAAAAATTCTACATTAGACCTTAAGGCACTGATGATATCCACCTTCACAGAAGTCACTCAGTGATTAAACTTACTGATCAAGAGTGAAGCATAAGCCTTATCAAGTATGCAGTTTTATTTTGTTTGCCGCCTAGATGAAAGGAAGTGAAATACAAGAGGATGTCTACATTTCACACTTTTCCCTGGAAGTCCAAAGTGTTCAAAGCATCTGTTTCTTATTCTGCTGGACTAGAAAGAAATTTCAACCACCTACAAGAAATTATAATTAAAATATATCTCCTGCAGTTCTTCCAATTTAGTAATTTAGTCTTCCTACCTTGCTGCTCTTCCACACACCTACAAACAGACCCACCCACCCACATTTCTTTTTATACATAGCATTCAAAATTTTGGCCTTTTTCTCTAGCAGAAGAAGTTCCAAAGTGCAGAAGTGAAGGCCTTTTTGTGATTCTCAAAGTGGATGCACTAAAAGTAAGGTTGTTTGCAGTTTCTCTAGAAGATTCTTGTAACTGTGTCATGAGAACTACGGAACAAAAACCTGACCGCATTTCACAATCAGTTTATTTACATTAGATTTCCCTGAACAAACAACATTCAAATGAAAACCATAAGCAATCTACTTGAAAATACAACAGGGAGCAGTGAACTGTAATATCTCCTAAAAGCTGAAGTGGATATGCCTTGCAACCGTTCTCCTTTGAGCTGGTAGCTTGACCAGAGGGGTTCTGGAAACAAACCAAATACTATCAAAATCAGTATTCTGCTTGCTCCAAGCTGTGTGAAATACACATGCACCCTTCTGAATTGGCAGACTGGTTTTAACAGCGTCATCTGAGCTTAAGGTGTGCATACCAAATTTTTTTTTATTTTTTTTTTTTTTCCTAAATAAGCTATGCCTGGAATTTTCAGCATGTTGGCATGCTCACAGCATTGCTTTCCAATGTTTCAGACCAAAGGTTACTGTTTAAAAACAGTCTCTACAGATAAGCCAAAGGGTTTTGGCCTCAGTAAGCTTCACTTCAGGTTTCTCTTTCGGTTCAAGAAGGGGAAGCGCGAGGTCCTGCCCCGAGGGGAACGACCCCAGGCGCCAACACACGCGGGGGCCCCCAGCTGGAAAGCAGCCTGGCAGACAGGGATGGGGGTCCTGGTGGACGCCGAGCGGCACGTGAACCAGCCTGGAGAGGAGAAGGATCAGGCGGGAGCTTACCAATGTGAATAAATACCTGAAGGGAGGGTGCAGAGACAACGCAGCCAGGCTCTTCCTAGTGGTGCCCAGTGACAGGGCCAGAGGCAATGGGCACAAACTGGAACACAGGAGGCTCTGCCTCAACATCAGCAAACACTTTTTTACTGCGAGGGTGACGTGAGCACCGGCACAGATTGCCCAGGGAGGCCGCCGAGTCTCCATCCTTGGAGACATTCAAAAGCCATCCGGACGTGGTCCTGGGCAACCGGCTCTGGGTGGCTCTGCTGGAGCAGGCGGGCTGGACCAGCCGGCCTCCAGAGGCCCCTTCCAACCTCAGCCATTTGGCAATTCTGTTGTTCTGTTTTAGCCACCAAAGTATATCCTACTGTTTTTGAGATTATCAGTTTGCATTCCAGTTCCTCTCTAGACACTCCCCACCTACAGCAAGCCAACAGGAAAAAAAACCAAAACCCTCAAAGCCTTTCTGAGCTGCCTCCCCCACATTCAAATCTGCAGCAGCTATAAATGCATGCATAGTAATTATCATCTTTACTTGGGGCTAAATAAACAGACTTCAGTCAGCACTGCTTTCTTACCGTGACACAAAAGACCACGAGTTTCATTTTGCTCATCAAACAGGCAAATAGAGATATAAAAATAAGACTGGAACACTTTAGAACAGTTTGTCTTCCAGATATCTACTCAATCCACAACATGTCTGTCCAAATAATTAAGTTAATATGCCATAATCTGAAGTGACACAGATTAAAACAAGAAATTCACTCGAATACCCGTTCCACACAGTTTAAAACATACCTCTATTCTTTCTATGCACTTTCAGGTACGGCCTGAAAGTCAGATTTCTCGAACGCCCGAAGTACTGAGGCTTTCCCTCAGATAACCCGAAGTTAGATTCCCTTATTTCCTCACTGCAGAGCACAGCATCCAGGACCTGTAACACACTTGCCTTTATTTCAATAACAGAGTGTTGACAGTCCCTCCAGAATTCATTCCCTTGGGTGAAACAGCAAAAGGAGCTTTCAAAATTATCTCCAGCAGCTGACCAGAGAAGCGGAGATGTCCTTGAAGCCTGCCCGTTCTTTCTCATCCCCACTCTCCCCGGCAGCATCAGACGGCCTAGCACAGCCGTCTCTGTGCACCTTCAGACCGCTGTGATCCTGCTAACACGATTGCTTTAAGAAGCCAAAGCATGCAAACATACACTCCGCAATGTCTCTTTTAAAAAGCTCTTTAAAATCCAGCTCTTCATCAATCATCATTATGAACCCTCTCCACTCTCTGCCTATGTGACACCTGACTTATTTAACAAGAACGGGTTTCTGAGGTTCCCATCCTGCAAATCCACCCCCCTAAATCAGGCACCGTTAATCACACGGTCCCAACTGCGGGTTAAGAGGCACGTTCTCACGTATGTTCTCTGTATCTGCAATATATTCTTAATAGTATAACAAATACCGGCTCTCTGTCACACTTCTGTGCTTGTTTAACCTTTACAACATTGTTTTCTAGAATTAATTCCATATAATTTCCAACAGGCTGTCTCCATGGTATTGACACACCGCCCCATATTATTATATGCTGACATTCACAACCACTTCATGAGAAAAAAGGTCTCGATTAGATTCTAAACCAGTAGCCACAGTATGCTCTAACGTGCTTCGCACTAAATTGATCCTTGCTATTGTCAGACACAAAAGTGCAACTGATACATTGCACACAATCTTCGTTCATCACATCTCAATTAAACTTCTCTAACAAGGAAAGACTGAATTCAAGAGTGAGACCATTATCACCAGATGGCTGAAAGTTCACCTCAGCACCAGCAAAAATAACTTGCTGTGCCATCAACACCCTCCTCTTAGTTTGGTAGCAACTCACTGGCCCCCAAAGCAAAAAAACCCAAAGACAAGACAGAGCCTGGATCTAGTCCGACGGTTTGTAGCATTTAAGCCACCTACAAGGCCTCCTGGAGCGTAAAGATAATGCAACACCTAGCAAGAGCTATTGCCTCAAAACATCACATTCCTCAAAACACCCTGAACAGCATTACCATGTCCCTAATGTGCTTCTGGCATCACCTTTTCCACTCAGTAGCGATTTCAAAGCATACCAAATGGTGGTAGTTACCATAGGGTATCTATTGTAAAGTCCAGAAGAAAACCGAGGAAACGCCTCTTCGTACGCAGGCGGCGCGGCTGCCTCTCCCGCGGGGCCGCGGTATGCCCACCGTCACGCCTCGGACACCATCGCTGCACCCGAGGAACAGCACAGCCTCCAGCCCCCACTGCTACGGGTGCTTAGGTACTCGTGTCGGTGACTTCCAGTTCTGGAAAACTAGAAAGAAAGCTGAAATTTTCAGAAGTGTATTACAGCAAGCCAGCCACCCAGTAGCTCCCAAACTTTCTTGATAGCTGACAGTTAGCCTTCTGCGCTTACAAAAGCCCAAGGAGTTAAAGGAAGAAATATTTGGCTGTTTGTATTGTATTGTCCCTCCAAAACAAGGAATGCCAGGCTATAGAGGTTTATCTTCTCTACATCTTATATTACTTCAACAGACAGCTAAATATAGTAAAATGGTGATTATTTAGCACATCTTTAAAGCAACAATTTCCCTCCCAATTAATTTCCAGTTCCTCAGATTAATTATCTACTCACATTTTCTTGATGCACACACTGCAAGAAGTTGAACGCGTTTCCTGTAAATTAAATTGCCTTCAGAGATAATGATGCTGCTAAAAGAACTTTGGCTAAGCAAAGAATCAAAAATCCATTCCAGTGAATCTGCCTGGATGGGTAGAAGGCAGAAACCAATGTCTCCGGAGAGTGAAACTCCAGAGCTTGAACCCGAACAATAAACTGCTTTCACTTGTCCTCAGGGTGGTGACCCTAACATAATAACAAGATGCAGTTCCTCACCGGCCCAAATAAGAATGAAACTCAACCAAAAAAAAATCGGGGATAATCACTATGGCTTGCAACTTCAGCCACTGTGGACCTGTACTCAGGAGTCTTAATGTCTACTGAGCCTGCAGATGGTCCAGACCTATTTCTGTCACATTTAGTGACAAAGCTCCTGTAAATTTCTGCAACTTCAGGAGAAAAGCGTAAAGCAGACCCTCTGCGGAGAGATCAAGCACCTCCCTCTCGGGTCAGATCAGAAGTACCAAAAGAGCAGTAGCAACCGTACGCCGTTGCACTGCGGGGCGGGGAGAAGAATGCACGTAGACCTTCCTCCCCCCCGAGCCAGGGAAAGATTCGTTCCAACAGGGAACGAGGGGACAGGAGACAGCCGCCTTTGCAGGTACAAGATTACTTCAGCAGTGTACAGTCAGAACACAAGGGGGAAAAAAAAGTTTCTTATTACTCAAAGCTCTGTCATTTGAGTACAACAAAGGGGAACTTGCAGAACAAAGCGTATCTGAAATCAAATATCTGCTAGAAGTTTACACATTTCAAGCCTGTCCAGATTACCAACTAGGGATAAATGGAAATGCACAATCAGACAACAGAAAGAAGGCAGGGTTAGCATACTAGACACTGATCTTATAAAATATTTAAGCAAAGCATGTGACCATGGGTAACACGCACTTTGACTGAACAATAGGCTGCACACAAACAACGTTTTTTTTCCCCAGACCTTTAGCATATAGGTATCTATGGGGGAGGGAGGAAAGAAAGAAAGAAAGTTTAAGAAAGAAAAGACAAACCATATACACAGGGACATATTCCAAATTTTTATGGTACAGCCCCTGTAAAGTGTATTTGTAATATTATGCACATTCTAGTTTAGAAACGTACATGCCAATAGATTCTGAAACCCGTAGGTTTTTGAGGAAACGTACACCAGAGGAATGACTCTGCTGAGAACAAAGCCCTCACGCTTCCCTGCATCGGCAGCTTCAGCAGGCCGCGTTCTGCACCGTGGCTGGACAAACCCGCACAAGCCCCTGCTGCAACAACTGACCAAGCCCTCGCCCCAGCTAAGGCGGGCAGGCGGCTGAACAAGGGTATCAACACACGCCATTACAGTGTTTTTAATTCACCTGCTTAAAATTCAAACAAAGACACGTTTTTCAAAGCAAAGAAGAATCCCAAAAGAAGACCAGGTAACAACTACATTTAGTTTCTCTTCTCCCGAATCACACACTTCGTCAGGCCACCATAGCTGTTCATGAAAGGACCCACAGACAGAGCCTAGGCAGGCTCCCTTCCTGCTCCAAACCCCAGACCAGAAAACCCCCAGAAGAACTAAGCCAGCAGTGATAATTTCGACACAGAAACACCTGGTCAGAGATGATCATTATTCACATGCCTTGCTGTTACACTAAACGGACTGAAATCGGGCAAAAGCAAGTTCTACAGGACCTCTTAGAGCACACCAGAAGTAAAACTCACGCGCTTACCAACCAGAGAGCAGTGGAAAGCTTGCATCCAGGAAGCATCCCAGGTATAGGTATGCGACAGATGAAATCCATGGAAGGATGTGATGGAGACTATAGGCTCTAGCTCTGAGCTTATGAAATTAATGTCAGCCTAGGGCCAGGCATTTCATAAGTACGAAGAAGGAAAAGCGGCCACGAACCATGCTCTCGGTTCCAGCCGTCACTGAGAACACCGTATTGCGCTGCACTGTTTCTACATTACAGCTGACCCATCAGCTGCAAAGATAAAAACAGGGAGCTTTGTCTCCTTTTATCTGGGGGCATTCAGATCTTATCAGAAGACAGCCATAAAACAGGCTACTGGTTTTTTGTGGTGAGCGAGGAACTCTACCTGGGGAGCACCGCTCAGGCTACGCTGCAATGAAACTTCCAATGTTCCAGATTTGCCTGCAGTTTTCCTCACCTGCTCATCTACAGGTTAAAAACAAATTAAAACACAAGTTGATATTCTAAAGCACAAGTTTTCCACTATATTTGTGACTATTGAATGCATTTAGGCTCTTTGCCGTTTGCAAAGTTTTTCTTTAAACTGATGCCTATCAGATACAAAACAGAGACAAAAGCTATAAGGAAGTTAATTAAGTTGTGGGATAATCCCAACACTGGACAATCATAGAGTTTATTTGGAAAATACAATCAATACTGGAGATATAAAATATTAAAAAATATTTTAGCAGATATCTCTACTCCTCACAACTACAACAGGATGGAGCTGCACAGTTCTGACGCTATTGCTGGGTTTATAAATAACTGGATTTGAATTAAACCCAGAAGAGGAATGAAAAATTGATGTTACACCAGAACAAGTTTTCGCCTGAGTTTTTTTTCCCCTGCAATAAAGCTGAAACATTGATGCCATTTTTACAACCATAAAATAATTACTTTTCTGTTACTGAGGTAGCACAGGACACCCCTGTCACCAAGGCGAGGGCTCACACTTCCACGAAAGCATCACTTCTACCCTTTCAACAGGCAGCCACGGAGCGCGGGCGAGGAAAAAAGGAGCAGGGTCAGGCCTTTAAGCTGAAATCCCAGGAGGTGACCAACATCCTATTTAGGGAAAGATTCATTCAAATTTCATAAACCTATTGAGTGAATAAGGTAGGCAGAAAGGATGCTGGTACCAAGCGGGAAATTAAAGATGACCTGAATTTAAAACACAGAAATCGCCCACACGGAGACACACTGACTCACAAACATCTCTGCACTGTACGGATTCGTAAGAGAAGGTTGCATTCTGGGACATGTCAATTAAAATTAAGAATGAAATAACTCTGTGCAACGATGCTGAATGGCATTTTCTCTCGAGAGACCACAAGTTCAAATTGAGATTTCAGCTGTGCAATCAGATTTCCACTTTTAACTCTTTCATTTCCAATGCAATTGATCAGCTTATGAGTCTTCCCTCTCCTTCAATTCTCAACTAAACCCAAAGACGCACAGCGACCTGCACCTGCCCGAAGCCCGAAGTCCAGACTGTGGCGGTACTTCTGCCAGAAGTAATGAGACAGGAGTTTGCCAGAAAGCCAGCTCTGCATTGCTCCGAGTGCTACCAGAGCTGAATCCAGAATTTCAGGGACCAGTAAAAAACCTGAAAAGTGGCACTGTGACAACAGACTGAAGCGCGTTGCTCAACCAGGCAAACTGTGCAACGATTTTGAGAAATTTGTCCTCAACAGTTGCCAGGGCCAATATTTAGTTTACTTCATCCAATGGCGAAGTTGCCCTTCATCACCTCCCGTTGTAGCCACATCACCACACAGTAACCACGGGGCAGTCCGATCCCCACCGTGCTTCACAGCAAAGTTCACAGCCTGCGTCCGTTCGGGATGAAACCAGGAGCCCAGGCGATCCTGCGGGCATTCACGCTGCGTTCCCACCGCCGTTATGGGGAACACGACACAGCAGAACCACGAAGCGGTATTTCTACTTGAGCTCTACTGCGTCAAGTGCCAAGGAAAGCCACCTTGACATTCTTCTTCAGCAGAACACGGAGTTGAATTTTAAGAGGGAGGAAAAGTATCTTCTCCCAATTTGTTAGCCACCCAAAAATATACTCTTTGTAATCCACAGGAAACATTAAAAACCAACATAGTTTAAGTGGTGTGTTTCCATCATTACCTTAAATTTTAAAGGCATCTTTAAAAAGCATTTATCTGTAATTCACACCCAGAAGAAAGCTAATTCTCCCTGTCCCTTTAAAAGAAAACTGTGGATTTTTTTAGAAGACTAAAACAAAACACTTAGGGGAATTTTAAATACAGGAAGGAGGGGTAAGAGCATGGGGGAAGAACCCAACATTCTTCGTAAATATTTTTGTGACTCCAGTTGCCAAAACAGTATCCACAGAAAGTACCTCTGCCAAGTTTCTCCGAACACAAGACAATTTGAAGAGCAACAATTCACGCAACGCACCCACACACTTGCAGTGTATTTATACAAGCATACCCAGCACTTCGGCTGCTGTGGACACGACTCTTCCTTTACTATCTTGATGTACACGGCAGATGCTGATTTTACTGGTGTCTCTTTTTCTGGAAAGTCTCTGGAATCCAGCCAAGCTTGGGATGGGTGTTACACAATATTTGCTATGCCTCTTGGTAGAGGCAGCAAAGGAAGAAAATTACATTTTATTTGAGTATTGAAAAGTTTGCGTTGGCACTGATAAGCTGAAATTTTAAAGTGTCAGCTTTGTGAAAGAAAGAAAAAGAAAAATAAACTGAGCCCATGTAACTGAA
Organism: Platalea leucorodia; assembly: GCF_965183815.1. Classification (NCBI taxonomy): domain Eukaryota; kingdom Metazoa; phylum Chordata; class Aves; order Pelecaniformes; family Threskiornithidae; genus Platalea; species Platalea leucorodia. Next base: position 1,360,289 of record NC_138834.1, read on the forward strand.
ACACAAAGACGATTTTGACTGGAGTCTCAAAAACCAAGCAGCAGAAAAACTTACTGGATTAACAGTGCGTCACACTCGATTTAAAGCAACTTGCAGGCAGATGTTTCAGGTCCTATTTACACACCAAAACCAGCAGCCAGATTTGCAGAATGGTTCAGCAGATTGACGCAGCACTCTAATCGATCTCTAATCGTATCTGGAGTTGGTGTATACTTGAAAGGTTTGAAAGTCTGTCCCTCATTTTTGGTTGCCTATATAGCAGCAGTTTTCTCTTTGAAGATTTGGCTCTTGAAGAAATGGTAGGAAAGAACACATTCTTAAATCCAACATATTAAAAAAGGCCATATCATTTTCAACAATGGAACTGAACAATATTCTCCCTCTCACTTCACATTCTCATAGAGTTGATGGAAAGTACTTATTCTTCTATGTTAAAATACAGAAGTTGCAACTGCAAATACAAAGGTCTGTCTGTCACTATTACACAAATAACAAGTTAGCACTTCTTTGCACCTCCGTGTACTGTTGCAGCCAAGAGAGAAGGGTGCAGTGTCACCTTCTGTTTGCTTCATATTTACTGAACGTTATCCAAGGAAACCTTTTTTTGTGATCTCTTACATCTAAAGTGATTGATGGCTGCTGGTTTTGATGCAATTAAAAATGGCTCTTCCCTCCAGAAATAACCTGCTAAAAAGAATATTGTACCGTAGAAGCAAAGTATTACCCTTAAAAATTGCCAACGGTATGCACTAATACATCGCCCTGGTATTACTATGCCACTAGCTGGTGTCATGACTGTCACTGACAGATGAAAAGCTGAATAGGAAAGACAAAAGAAATAGGATGTGATAAGATCACATCATAAAATACAAGACAAATGGTCGCCGTGACCAAGATGCGTTCTAACCTCAGGTAATAAACCAACATGTCATGGTAGAAAGAGTGACCCAGATGAGATGAAATTGCTAAGGACAAATGCAAAACGTTCCTTGTCTAGCATACATTTACACACGCTAATGTGAGAAATACAATTTTTTAAAACTCTTGTAAACATACCTTAGTCCATTCCTTTTGGGCAAAAAGGAGAATGAAGGACCAGAAAGTACAATAAGCTTATTAAACATGGGAGGGGAGGAAGGAAAACAGATGGGAGCTGCAGCATCAGGTTCCGACACTCTTATTGCTAGGACGCAATCATCCTGCAGAAGCGAATTAATGCCATAACCAGCAGACTTAAGAAAGCTTCCATATATTTTATTAAATATCTACTAACTTGCCTGCCAGTGCTAGAAGGCAAGGACAGGCTTTCCACATAACTGATTCATGGAAATTCCACCCAGAAAACCGTGGGCTTAACTTCGCCCAACCACCGGTGCTAGCTGGCATCCCCTCCCATCGTCCAAGCTCGCCGCCTCCCTTCCTGGGGAGAAACGCAGACCTTCGCTTCCCCTCCTATTTGCAAACCAGCTGCAGGGTTCATCTGTAACAGCACATAAACTATGCAAAGCACTTTTGAAGCCCTTATCGTGGCAATGGAGGTTTTAATGCATGTGTAAACCAAGGCATTATGCATGTCTTGAATTCTTAAGTTTTAGGCATGTTTAAGTATTGCCATTCTGATGCCCCAGTAAGGTGAGAAGGTTACAGTCTCACGCCGGTCAGGAACAGGGGAGCAAACCGCTGCTTTAGGAGGGGCTTTCACCTGCTCATTTTCTTTACCCAAATGAGCAACAAGTGAGAACACCCAGAGGGAAATATCTCACCCATGAAGTCCAATCACCTCTTTAATGAGCATTCAAGAATCACATAACTCTCATACGATACAAATCACAGAATCACAGAATCATTTAGGTTGGAAAAGACCAGTGCAGGACCCAGCCCTGAGCCTTGTTGGCCCTCACCCCGGGGCCTGGGCCCATCGCTCCAGCCTGGCCAGGGCCCTCTGCAGAGCCTCCCTGCCCTCCAGCAGATCAACGCTCCCACCCAACTTGGTGTCCTCTGCAAACTGACTGAGGGTGCCCTCGATCCCCTCGTCCAGATCGTTGATAAAGGTATTAAACAGAACTGGCCCCAGTACCGAGCCCTGGGGAACAGCACTGGTGACCGGCCACCAACTGGATTCAGCTCCATTCACCACCACTCTCTGGGCTCGGCCATCCAGCCGGTTTTTTACCCAGGGAAGAGTACACCCATCCAAGCCAGGAGCAGCCAGTTTCTCCAGGAGGATGCTGTGGGAAACGGTGTCAAAGGCTTTACTAAAGCCCAGGTAGCAGCAGATCTAGTAGCAAAAAAAGGAAAAAGCAACTAGATGGTAAAGAATTTCTTTTGCAGCACGCCAGCTAATTTCAAACTATTACCAACTCAACAGAAAACAACTAAGGCATGATAATGCATAAGCCAAGCAGCATTTAGGGGAAGTAATGAAAACATATAGCTTTTGAAGTTACCAACACCGAAATAGCCATTCCCTTTTCATTAAAGGCAACTCTTAGTATCATTAGTTACTCTTAAAAAAAAGAAAGCCCGTCAGCAATCCAGGAGTTCAAGGGGACATCTCATGGCCAGATGATGCGAAAGCAGCGCGAGTTAGATTTTACAACAGTAAGCAGCACAAACACATACTTTATAAATAAAACCTACAATTTACAAAGTCACTCTCTACTTTCACAGCATCTGGCATTTAAGTTGAAATCTTTTACGACTCAGGAAAAGAGTATTTATAACTGTTCCCTCATTAGAACATCATAAAAAATTATCTATAAAGAGCTGCACTCTTAAGCTAGTGAAAACCATCTCTAGGATTCATCAGAGACTGAAAATGGCAGAGAGATCACCGAGACAGCCCAGCTGGGCAACACTGGTCTCCCAAAACATATTGCTGGTTTGACAGATGAGCTGATAACCAATGGAACTGAGGCCAGTAACATGAAGCATCTGCTGGATTAAGTTTAAATGGTAATACATTTCTCCTAATTTAATGTATATGAACAATAGGAGAATTATTCTGGTCACCATTGCTACCATTAGGAAGAAGGTTTAAGAAGGACAAAACACTAACAGAAGCCAGCAAGGTGACTGGAGTAAATGATGTGCTTGGGAGAACATCAGCCTGACCTGATGCAGAACCAGAGCAGCTGCTCCACAGAATTTATACCAACAGGAGACAGTGGTGCCATGGAAGAGCTGCTAGCCCCCATGCCAATTTAAAGAATTAGGGTCTGGTTTACCAGTGATTAACAAGGATCTAGGAAGATGTTGATAGAGAAATCCAGCCACCTGCATAATCTGTTTGACAAGTCATTTTGTCCATTCAAAACAAAATAACTTGGTTTGCATTACTGTAATGCAGTACTGTGTGAAGTACCACATATAGTCCTATATACTGGTTTCCTTATCAAACCTTTCTCCACAGCTACTTGGAATTTAACACACTTTCGATAGCCTGTATTAAATTCCATCTCATTCAAATTTGGAAAGCTCTCGTCTCTGCAGAACACTCCGGTGCAAACACTGGTTTATGGCTTTGTTAAGTGCATCACAAACCCAACCAGCTACGGCCCACCTGCTGCCGTGCCCGCCGCCAAAAGGGCCTTTATTCCCCGAACGCTGAATTCACCCGAGAATCACATCATCGAAAGGGAGGGATGCCAACAGCTTCAGATGCAAAACTTGCTAAAATAATTTGAAAGAGTTTACAATTCAAACAGCAGAATAATCCCGAACACACGCACGCACACACACAAACTGTTTACATCTCAGGGCTCTACCATCCATAAACAAATTGTGCTGCATATCTTTTATCAGTGTCTTAATGAATTACAAATTTGTAAGTTGAAAAGTCTTCTGAATGTTCCAGATGACTCTGATCAGAGTTACACTACACACACCCAGAGTAATGTTACTTAAATTAAACCATCTTCTCATCTCCTCCATAATATTTTTATACATATATATATACACGCACACACAGAAACACACACGAAAATACGTTCTCTACAGTATAAAAATAAGCCCTCACATTCTGGTTTCATTTCAGGCTTTCAGGAACATTTCTTTCTCTGAAAATTACAATAGTCTGGCTGTGAAAGTTTTACTAAAAATAAAAGTTCAGAGCTGTGCCAAGCGATTTAGCTTGTGGAGGCAGAAGTTCCCAAGCCCAAAAACTCTCCAGGTTTACTTCGAACAGTTTTCACTTTATTTTTTGAATGCAAAGAGAAGCGTTGAGATGCTAAGGATAGATGTGTGGGATTAGCCAAAAGGGAAAACTCAGGCATTTCAGCTTCCTGCTGTAAGCAGGTGTGGACTTGACTCCTCAAAGAGGCAGCGAACACCACCGAAAGTAATGAATTCTCACATTACTGCAGCGTACGGGGAGCCCCGCGTCCGTGGAATCGCCAGCCCTTACTAAGACAGAGGAAATCTTCCCTGCCCATTTGTAGATACAAAAGGTTACGATTCCCCAGAGAAAGTGAGATTTTAGCCCCCGCGTGCTCATCGGCGTCTCTCAGGTACAGTTACGGTTGTTCACTGCTTAGGCATGCAGACAAATGAATTGAAAAAAAAAAAATCCCAAAGCCTGGCTGCAACCTAATGAGATACGTGAGACACAAAAGGACACTGTGAAATTTAAAACTATCAAAGTTTGAGTTTCAGTTTTCCTTTTATCCAAGAATTTGAACCATGTTCTCTCTAGCCTCAGGATTTATTTCAGGGACTCCATTCACTCTTAAACTCTTGCTATTTATTCCGTGGTTGGGGCACAGGGAGGAATCATCAGGTCCCCCTCATCCTTAAAAGGAAAAGTAAAACCAAAGAAAACCTACTAGCAAAATCCTATGTTCCATTTCTCACCAGAAACAAAACCTTTGAACATAAACTAATAGTCACCTCTGCTATCCTAACCCTACGACTATTAAAGCTACTGCAATATTAATCTCCTTCTCTCACCTCCTATAGTATAAACAAGCCTGTACAATGCCATGAAAAATACAGAGGCTAATATGAAATTATCAGGAAGACTCCTAGTAACAAAAATACCTTGGAAGGCAGAGTTAAACAGAAGAAAGTTCCCATCCACTACCAACCCGCCTACGCACCTTGAACTTTTCCTGCCATTTTTCCACAAAGGCATCATTGGGCGGAGCTGCGCTTTGCTGGACATCGGTCACACAGAAGGTGCTGCTGAAACCACAGTAGTTTTCAAAACCACGAAGAACAGCGTCTTTTTAATGCTCCGTTCTGTCCTCGGGAAGATCGGACCAAACCAAACGTACCCAGAGCTCCCAGGCCAGGACATTTGAGGCAGGAACCCCCGGTACTGCCGCCTTGTTCCCGCAGCAGGAGCGGTTACAGGAGAGCCTGTGCACAGGCTCCCGTTCGGTCCTGCCCTTTTCCTTCTCCTGCTGACCTGCGTAACACAGAGCCGCCTCTCCTCCCCGTCTCACCCCAGGAGGAAGGCACAGCTCTTCCAGGCGCCTCAAACAGTCTGGTTCAAGATGTCATTCCTAAAGCATGGAGGGTTTGCTCCAGTTTTTAAGCTGGATCAATTCACTGGTCCCCAGAATGGTCCCGAAAATGCGTGTTTGCGTAACCGAGAGGGCAACCTGCTGCATGATTTGGGAAGCCAACAGCCAGCAGCAGAGAAGGATAGGATCTTCTTAACCCAGTGAAGCTGAAGCTCCCATCTCACACAGCCATACCCACAAATATTTCCAGAAAGGAGAACAAGCAGCGGTGGAGTCTGAAATTTTAGTTTCCTTAATTAAATCCACGTTATTTTAGGAGTATTACTTCTGTGTCTCAAAGTGGTATCTTGGGGGGTGAGGGGAGGGAGTGACACCTCCTTAAATTAGCCTAGGCACTTCAGAAGTTTTGGGGTGGGAAGCAGCAGTAAGTGAAATACATTATGGAATGTTCCCTACACCTTTGTGGCATACGTCAAATGAAACAGGAGCTTTTTTCTAAGTTTCCCTGCATACAGTTCCACAGTTTTGCTCTCACAGAGGAAATTAACGGAGAGCCACGGAGGAACAGATGCAGGAACAGATAAAGTCATGCTGAGAGCGTGCGAAAATCCTCATATTCAGAGAAATGCCTTATTATTTAACACCCAAATATAGAGACATTTTAGACACGTCACAACTATTTTCAACCAGTGGCCCTGACTCTACTCCTACTGAAGTCAGTATCAAACCCTTAATTTAGTGGCAGAAGTGAACTCCTCAGAGAAGACTGTTTGAGATTACATGTTTGAGAACAGCCTTGTTAGAAATGTCCAGTCCGTGCAGTTTCAAATGCAACTGTTTAACGTGCTTTTTTCCCCATTTTCATCTTCCATAATGAGTATTTCTACATTATGAAAGATGTTAAGCGCACATACTTTAAAAAAAATTTAAAAAGCAACCTTTTATTTTTAGTAACTGCAGTGTAACTTAAGCAAAAAAATGCAGCCAGCCTGATTCCCCCTGCACACCAGCTCACCTCACGACAGGTGGTTGAGCAGCACGGCCTCGGAAGCGCAATCGCTGGAATGCTTTGCTTGGTATGTCTGCTGCTGTTACAAAGCTGCACGTGCATGCAGACACGCCAGTGGGACATTATAAACCCTCCCATCCCAACAGCACTTCTGGAAGAACACAGTTCTTGCAAGAGCATTTTCAGAAGCGGAGCACCTCCACCACACGTCGTGCCCTGCTGCAGCCCCGGAGGGCCCCAGCCATGGCGAAGGACCGCGCTGTGCAAGCCCCCACACCGAGAGGCAAAGGCACGTCCCCACACCCGAGTGCCAAAGCTCCGCACCCGGGGTAGGCAGTAACTGCCTGCAGAGCTACAACGTCCACCCTCCTGCAGGGAATCACCGCCTCCGTGGCAGAGCCAGCAGAAGGGAACGTCTGCCTCCACTCAGCTGCTCCGGTACGTAGTTCACCATCGCAGGAAGGGAGCCATGAAGCACATCCCCTGGGACGGCTCTGCTGCAGGGGTCACGGCTGCTGGCAAAGGGCTCACTTCGGGGAGCATCGTAGACTGCTGCCTCTCTTTACTCTAAGGTAGGAGAGCGCATTGGAGCTGTTTCAGGCCTATACCCACACTGGGCAGCCCATGACATGCGAGAATCCATGCGTGAATCCATATAAAGATCCATGTTAAAAATTAAGCTCCCTTCTTACTTGGTTCTTCTAGTATGACTTGCCCAGCTGTTTGGAAAATGATGATGCTTTTGCATGCTGCACCTGCATGAACGTTTCTTCCACAACATTCCCACCACTGGTACAGACTCATACCAGGTATATCACTAATGCATTAACCACTTTTTCATCCTGCCAGATCTAAGATTTCGTACTCTCTCACATCAGTACCATCCTCTAGCAAAACGCTTCAGGGACAAAGCGCTGAGGAAGGGCAGCCTTACTGAGCTCGGTGCCTGAATTCAGAATGTTAGCAAAGGATTTTCTGAAGCAGGAATAGCACAGAACTGAAGAGCTTTTGGCAAAAGTCACTTGAAGCGACTCCTTTCCCCTTCACAACTTCACAGCCCCGAGGCAAGCCAGCACTTAAGGCTTCAGATCCAGATCAAAGCGGTATGTTGTATAGTGACCAAACAGATTTTCCCAGTTCCAGACTTGAAGCTCCTTCTGACCCTCACGAACCCCATCCTGACACTCAGGCCACTGCAGAAAGCCAGGCTGCAGATGCTCAGCGCCAACTCTGGCAGCAGGGAGGGGAAGGCCCACGGGAGAAGGCCGAGGCGACGCCTGCCCTGCACACTCGTGGCCGCAAGAAGGGCTTTTCAGCATTTGTTTCTTCTACCAGTGCTCCCAGTACAGCGCTGCTTTTGTGGCCCAGAACCTCAGGAAGCATGGCTATTCCCCGCAGAAACCAAAAGGACAGTTAGAAGTTACTCTTGGTTCTTGTTAATTATGATTTCATAACTCTCCGCACTCAGATTTTAACGTGAGAAGTACCTAACACATTAGTTAAGGTGTCCCTTCTAGTATCTCTCCCATTTTTCTCTGTATGGATGGCGTAGACTTGCCATTCACCTCAAAGTCATTTATCCATTTGGCTTAGTTTTACTTAATTGTGATCGTTAAAGCTAAAAGATTACTTTCTAGAGGCCCTGTAACTGCACAATAAATTTCTCTGACAACTCACGGTTTAAAACTACTGCCTTTCATTAAGCAAAGGCATTCTCTAATACACCGTTGTGGTATCAGACTGATCAGTTAATGGCAAAAAGACCTCAGAATGAATCAAGAACCCTTACTTGGCCAGAAAAGGTAAAATAACATATCTCTGATCCTCAACTATGCCAGGCAGCATGAAAATTAAAGCCATGAGATTTTTTTGTTTTGATATGGAAAAAGAATTTACAAGTTAAGTGAAATGCATGAGCTAAAGCGATTAACTATAATCTTCCACTCTCACTCAAGCTTTTCTTCCTATCAAAACAGAAAGCCCAGAAGACAAGAACACAGCTCTACTGCACAGGGCAAAGGACATGAAACACACCTTTTCTACAGTTAGCATTCTGCTCCTTACCTCCAGGTTTCTTCTTCATGTATTGAAAAAAAAAGAAAACCAAAACCCCAAAGAGCTGCTAACTGTATCTATCCAAAAATCAACAACCCCTGCATGCAATTTGACAGGCACAGCAACCTCAGGTCGGGCAGCAGGAGCAGGACCACACACAAATAAAGTCCCGTCCTCCCTAAGAAGTCCCCAGGCAGCGTGACACACCAAGCACCCCAACAAAACCAGGGCTTGGTCCCCTCTAGCAGGCGGGGCAGTGATGTATTATTATTGCATTTTCTTACCCTAAAATATCCTGTTCAAAATCAAAAAGGCAGAGAAGCAAAAGGAGGGTTAAGAAAAAGGTAACACCTGATGCTCATTTGAGGAGTAGCTCTACCCTGCTGCCACCTGAATTTATAGGGTTTCCTGAGGCTTACAAGGTAGATGAAGGAGGTTAACAGGGTAAGCACCTATGAATTACAGGACTCTACATGATGCCTATTTATTTACATCTAGCCTGCAACAGCTTTACTCTGCAAAACCCAATGACAGTCCAAGGTAAAGAATAATATTTGAAATCTTTTTGCACAGAGCTGTAAGTCCTTTATAATTATTAAGATGACAGCCGAGAGGGTTTCTTGTTTACGATAACATTTAGAGTGAAAAACTGAAGTTACTTCCCTGGTATGTTCAACAAAATCAAAGAGAAAGCAACAAAACACTGCATGGGAAAAGCAAACATTTAACAAAAGCAAACAACAGCAAAGCTTTCTTTTTTAAAAGCACTGTTTCTAGCTGTTCACGTCAAAGAGTTCCCGATTTATTGAGCGGGACGAGAAGGTCAAGGAAAACAATAGCTTGCTTTTTTGGGTGTTTCACCAGTTAACAGAACCGAGACAAAAGCAAAATCTCTGCCGAAGGCTCCGTCAGAAGGAGCGGCTCGGCCGCTGCTCGCGGTTCCCGGCCCGAGCCGGGCACGGAGCACGCAGCCCGCCTGGCCGCCGGGCCGGGGCGGACGAGCCCGGCACTCACCTGTCGGAGCTCCGCGGGCATTTAGGCCAGGCGCCGGTCCCGCCGTCCGAGCAGGGCACGCCGCCAGCCCCCGCAGCGCCCCTGCGGACCCGGCCTTCTGCTCCGGCAGCCCCCCGCCTCCGTGCGGCTCGCTCCTTCCGCGACCCGGCCGGCAGCCTCCCCGCAGGCAGAGCCCATCCAGGGGCAGAGCCCACCAACCCCGCCGCTCCGACGGGAGAAGAGCGGCCGCCGGCGGCTCCCGCGGGGGACGCGTCCCTCTCACATGGCTCTTCCCTCCGCCGCCCGGGAGGCTCCGTCCCGGGGGGCGGAACTGACGGGCAGCCGCAGCCGGAGCGGGCCGGGGCGGGGGCGCGGCCACGCCCGGGGAGCGGGGAGCGCGGCCCGGGGCCTGCGGCGGGCGGAGCGGGGCCGCCCCTCGCCTCTCGCCCTGCCGCCGCCGGGCGCTGCCGCCGCCGGGCGCGGGAGGGCGGCGGCCGCTGCGGCCCCGGGGCTCCGCCGCTGCTGCCCCGCTGCCCGGCCCGCCCCCGCCCCGCCGGTCAGACAAAGAGGGAGAGCGTCGGGAGGCGAGCGGCTGCTGGCGGCGGCGGCAGAAGCGCTACCTGCCGCTGCGGGGGCAGAGAGCCCCCGGCACCGCCTCACCCCGGGCGCGGCTCCCCCGCAAGCGCGGGCAGCTCCGGCAGGAAGGCAAAGGAAACGCTCCTGCTTGCTTACTTTTTGCACTTCGCTTCGAGATGAATCACCGACACCGGAGGAAGACGATCTTCCATCACAGTCCCCTCCCTTTTCCACCTTACACAGATGCAGTGAGGCTTATAGCTCGAAGTACAACTGGCCTCATTTCTTTAAAACCATTCACCTGCCCGCAAACTTGTCCCACGTTCATTACAAGATTGTCTTGATAAATTACTCATTACCAAAATTAATGCCAGATGTGATCTGCCTTGCATCCACCACATTCTGCAACAAAACCTGGGACTTCACAGCAGGATGCAGCATGGTTTTCACGTCCATTTATTGCCAGTAAACTGGGAGTACCCAGCTTTTAACATCCAGTCTTTGAGCAGGCAGCGAGCCTCCCTGAAATCCCTGGGAAGCAGGAGAGCCTCCCGTACTTCTTATTCTAGCACCCGATCCCTCTTTCCAAGAAATCGCAGAAAGGGTACGTATTAATGAATATATTAAGACATCAAGTCTTACAAGAAAGAGACCAAGGCAGGGAGGTGCAAACCAAGCTCAGCTGAACCTGCAGCCCTTCCCTGCCCGGAGGCAGCCGGGGGCCGGAGGGCACCTTACCAGCGCTGGGGCTGACGCCGTGCCCCTCGGCGGGAGCGGGGCGCCGGCTCGGAGGCGGCCAGCTACGTCCTCCCCCCGCGCCGCTCGCCGCCGCTGGCCAAGGGGGAATGGTTGGGTTTCCCCTCTCGTACCAGGTTCTGCAGCAAACCAAAGCGATAAATAAATCCACCGCTGTAACAGCTGGCGGCTGAACAATGGTAATTAGGGACTGAGAGCTACTGGAATCAAATTAGAGACTATCCCTGGAAAACAGGGCTAGTCAGAGACGGCGAGACCAGCTCTAAAGCAGAAAGGAAGGTACGTTACCATTTAATCTTCTTTAATTATCAGAATAGGTGCCTTTGCACAAAAGTATCTTTTCATCCCAGCTTGAGGTTCCCTGAAAATTCTAAAACATGCTTCCAGTGTCAATGTAATTAGCATGTTAATTAATAGCAAACCTACCAGATCAACATGAAAAGGTGGCATCTCCTAATAATGACATTTAAGACTGGAAGGAATGTGTCAGACCTATTTAATCCTAATTTCAGCCTTACTGTTACTGCCAACGTCAAGAGTTCCAGCTGAATATCAGAGCTAAGGCTTTGTATTTTAGGGGCAGGACGCAGGGCAGAACTACGTTACCCAACTCCCGTCCTAGTTTGTTTGAAAATAAATGCCATAAAGGGTGACAAGGGCAACGGTAGATGTTCCACAAGGTTTAGCTGAAGCAAAGTATTTGCTTCACTGGAGAGAAAAAATACGCTCGGAGTCTGTCTACAGTGGAATAATTTAGAGGCAACTGGTAGTGGCCCTTAATAAAATACTTAAAGGCCAAAGCAAAGCAAAAGCAACGCATTTTGTATGAGTCCCCCGTACTTTTGTACAGCACTCTCCCCCCCTTCTCCTTGTCCAACTTTTCTTCAGTTAACAAACTAAAATAGCTCAACTTTTGTTGAGGCCATGCTGGCATAGAAAAGTACCATTCAACTGAGGCATGCACATGGACATGTGCCAGCCCTTTATACACTGTCAAAGAAAAAAACGTTATAAAGTCCATATCCATCGGGCGCTGAAGTAGCTACTCTCGCATGCAGAACGACGCAACTGAAAACCTTCCTGGAGGGACTCGCCAATTCGTACGCACATGAGAAGTCCCTCATGTTGCAAACCCACAACTATTTGTGCAAGCCATGCAAGGTGAGCGTTGCTGAACTCTGAAGTCCCACCTTCTGGAGTCAGGTTGTTATTTAAAAACATAATTTTCCTTTCAAAAATATAAGAGATGCTTGTAGGCCTTCTGGTTGTAAAGTGAATTTTGAAAGCGTTTTGACTCAAAGCCAAAGATTTTTTTTTCTTTAAAAAAGGCAAAATACATCTCAAGTCCCCATATTTCTTAGCCACTTGCAGTATTTTACCAGCTCGTATAATTCTGAATGCTGGGATTTGGCAATGCTGAGGTAAAAGAATTAATTACCTAAATAAGAGGTATGGATTAGATCCCTAAGGTTATACTGAACTTCCAAATTCTGGCAACAAACGCTCTATGCATTAGTATCAGACTGCTGACTACATCACAACACCCCCCCCCCCCCCTTTTAAAATGAACCTTAATTTCTTAATCTGTCACATTTTTCCCAGCTGCAAAAGTAGGGTGAAAACCTTCTTTATTCTTTCTGAGAAATTAAAAATTTATAAATAGGAAGGGATTTAATTCTCTGGAAGATGCAGTAGTATGGTATCTGGGCCAAGCTCTCTCTTTTTATTTTCTCCCATTACCCTTAAAAAATTCTCCATCACTAGTGCTGCACTATAGACTGATCTGCTCTCAGCGGCAGTAAAAATGAAATGGTTTACAGCTCTGCCTGGAAACATAACATATGGCTTCAGTGATATGTAACTTCCATAAACCCAACCGAGCAAGAAGGCGCAAGATGAATCAAGAATCCCAGCTAACCATATCGGCAAACGCGCCCCCATCACCCACGGCACCTCGCAGAATTAGGTAGCCTGTGTTCATGGAGGTGCTCCCGTGCCGAGGGTATTTTGTTGTCGTTCTGTGAATGCCATGCAGCAAATAAACACGGTAAGTGAGAGGACCAAAGAACAGTGCACCATGATGTGTCCGTGTGCCCTACCGTACTGATTTTAATACAGGCAAATGAAAACAGAACGTTTTATCTCCAGGATACCTTTTGAAATCTTCTCCTGGTAGCACTTCCATCATTTTTAAATATATCTGAAAAGTTACCTAAGCCCTTTCAAAGCATCCGTACTTGCTCCAAAATGGTGGCATGACTCTAGTAGGACAAATCCGCCAGGATATTTCTAACATGGCCATCAACGTGGTTTGACAATCTCCTCGCTTTCATACTGCAAGGTTAGAAATGGAGACAAAGCCGGATTGCCTCGGTCGGAGAGCAGCTGTATATAAATGGAGGGTGATTTTCTGTGTCATCCTTATTTAAGGATGCAGTATTAAAGAGGAGGCCTGAAGGGTCACGAGGCTGAAGAACAATACGGCAAAGAGGAAGCAAACCCTTTCTGTAGAGGGACGCCATTAGGCATTGCAGTAAGTTCAGGGATTTTCATTTGTGTACAAACACAGCTTCCATCTTGCTACATCTAATAACAGTCAACTCCACTTCATCCAAGTTGTCGTACGGCAGGATGAGAAGGCGGCCGGTCTGGTGGCGGCACTGCTGACCTTGGAAAGAAAGGACGGAGGAAGCTGCGTGTCGCTGCATATAGGTCGCAGCTGAATGAGTGACCTACGTTTCTTCCCAGCAGCCTCATTTAGGTAAGAATCAACTACATCTTACAGGGATAAAAATAGAGAAATCTCCTCCAGTTTAAGAAAAAAAAAATTAAAATAGCATTACATTTATAACAGAATGACAACATCAAAGAAAACAAATCAAATTTAAGGTTGGCACTGTGACCGTAATTTCATGCTGTAGTTATTGGAAAGGAAAACAAAGACACTCAAACGCAGGAAAGACAGACGCAGTATTAACGATTTTTCATTTCTTAGATTTTGGTTTGGTTTTTGGATTTTCCAGATGATTTGTGCTGTATTTCAAGCTGCACATTACAATCAGTTGCTCAGAAGATACCAGCTTCACGTGTCATCCTCTCACCCGGAGGGCAGAAATGTGCTTTGCCAGTAGGTACCGGATTGAGAGCTGCCTGTACGAGCAACCGATTTTTATGGTAACTACTGTTCTCCGCAAACCAAAACCTGAAGCTGTTTTGGGTTTTGTTCTGAGGACAGAATTAAGGTCTCTGTGTATGAAATTTTATTCCAGAGCAAGTTTCTTGTATTTGGAATACTTACATATGAAAATAAGACTGCAAAAAGGAAGAAGAGCTAATCGAGATGGGTTAGAAACATGGAGACTATAGTTCTTTTCAATCTTTATTCTAAAAATGCCACTCTGCCAGCAGCTAAAGATACATTTTAGATTAAGGCCCTCAAATGAACTCTGACAGCATTCTACAGCATTTCCCAGTCACCACAACTATGGTTAAAAAAATTCTCTTCAGCTAGTAATTTGGTAGCTTAAAAAGGGAAGCAGCTTTGGTTTTTTGGTTTTGTTGGGTTTTTTTGGTTTTTTTGTTTTTTGTTTTTTTTTTAAATACATATATAAAGAGTAGACACTGACATTCATTTAAATCAAGGGCTTTAATTACAGTTGGCAGGCGGCCTCAGGCTGCCCATGGCCATCTTTGGCCATTCGGTTGTCAGTCACACCGATGACTTCAGTGAATGACTCCACATTTGTGACAAAGCAAGCGAGAGCGTAATTTGAACCATTAACAAGAGGACCTAAACTAGCAAAAGGCTCAGTACTTTATCAGTGTCATGAGAACGCAACATTCATTTGGGGCTCTTTCAGCATTAGTTCACAAGAGCTTACAGATACTGCAGACAGCCAAAGTGGAATTTTAGAAAATTTTGGGGTTTAAAAGCCAGGTTGAACCCTTCAGGTCCAAAGCTCAAAGGGCTCAGGGAAGAGGACATTGCCTGTTCGCCTGCTTGTTGGCTTTAAAGTTTCTGCAAAACATTCTCGCGGCCACGTGTGGATGTGCACAAGTAGAGGCTTCCGAAGACCGACCGACCCCCGTGCGATGCCTTGCGGGGATAAAGGTCTGCCTCGCTTGTACAGGTACGGATCAAGGCCTGCAGTAGTAACAAAAGCTTTTCATAACATTGAGAGACAGAGCGCAAAAAGGCTTCATGAAGGTTTAAAGTCTTTCTTCCTGAACATCCCAGCTATCCTAGTACAGTAGTATGCTTGGGAACTAAAATGTAGGAGAATTAAAAAAATCTTAAACAGCCAGTACCATTAATCATGTTCTGCTGTCTGAGCTGAGAAAGAAACAAGCAGCGGAACATGAAAAATAAATCACAACTTTAAAATGCAAGATGTTTTCATGTTAATGATCAAGAAGCAAACATGGGAAATGTGACTAGAAAGTTGTTTTTTAAAAAATCCTGTTAAACCTGATACTACTCTTTAATGTTTTAATGTTTACATTTGAATGTCTGTGTTTTAAGACATTTTTAATGATTACTTGCAGTTATAGTTACTGATGTTGCAACACGCAGAGAAGGCATGCAAAGAACAACCTGGGTACCCGTTTACATAATAAGGTACACACAGCAAGCAGAATTTGTTTGTAATGTGTTTCTCTCATATGTACTTCTAGTAGAAAACATAGTTCTATTAGTAAAGCAATGTAAAGTCATGGAAAATTATTATGAAACTGTGAATTTGTCATTCAAATTAAATAATTTTAATTTAAACCTGGTACAGTTCCAGGTCAGAAAGGTTAAGAGTTGTGCAGAATTATTCTTTCACAAATCTTGGCAAACAAAATAAGAAAATCCTTGCCTTTCAGTTGCTTCCAAAACCTCAGTCAATACCAATTCACACAAAACAAAAGAAGTTGAGACTTTACAAGGCAAGTGAAACTGCAAAAATATTTCTGAGACTCCTAGGGCAAACGTGGCCCCAGCTGCACGATTATAATCGTTAGCACGCACCAGTTGCTGTCCTGCTGACAGGCGTTAGGTGGCCCTTAGGAATGTGGCACTTCCCGGACCCAGCTGCCGAGCACGTACGTACGGGATGAAGTGTGAGCCATGAAAGAGAGGTACTGCTGATGGTAGAGGGAAAAGCGAGATTCCTGCAAAGGCATGCACCTTTCAGCTAAAAGATGCATTTTCAACCTGCACATGTAAAGCTATAAAACAGTATGTAATTAAATTTTGAAAAAAACAAATCATCCTGTTGGAAAGAAAAAAATAATTCTTTCCTTATCAGACAGAGGGTCGGTTTCTCAGTTGCTGGGTTCCCTTTTTAAAAATTTTTAATGAATCCTTTGGGATCTACTTTTTAAACGAGATTTGCTGACAAAGTTTTATACAAACACTTCTCGGATGGATTCTGCTGCATGCCAGGAGATCCGAGCCCCAAAGAACTCCAATAAGCGGGGTTTAGGTGGTTCACTTCTCAAATAAATCCCTTCTGGAAAGCACTTCACAGCTTCTGATGCAGCTGGTCAAATCTTCTTAGTTGTTGCTGAAATTGATGCTAATATTTCCATTCACTTTTTTATCCATGTTTTTACCATCTAAGGCCTTAAATAAAGATTTAAGAATAATCATAGGGGAGAAGCTCTAACAAGAAATAGAAGAACCAGGAAAGTAAATTCTCGCAGCAATACTACTCGAGTCCATCTTTCAGAGGCTCCCATATGAGATATACCATGACGCCTGCTGCGCAAACTCTTTTTTCGTTAGCCCTGTGCTATCGCATTCCTCCTGCGATAGAGGAAGCAGGGTCTAGGATTTCCTTTGGCATTTGGGTAATCCAGCAGAGAGGCAAACAGCAGGAGCTCCTTGAGCTCACAGTGGTGCAACATGCCAAACTCTCCCTTTGGAAAGTCTCTATTCGAAACACCTGCAGTAACTCCAGCAGAGCTCCTGCTGTGGACGGATTCCTGCAAGGTGCAGGCTGGCTTAGCAACACCGGCTCAAGCCATCTGCGGTACTGGGCCCTGAGAAACACCAGTTCCTTGCTTCCAGGTCCCACTGTTGCTGAGCTATCAGCAAAAGATCCTGACTCTCACCGTAAACCAGGAGTTGATGCTTTCACAGAGATGGGACAGTGTCCATAAAAAAGGTGGCAAAAGCTCCAGCCTCCAAGCTAACCTCAACTATTATCATCTCCAACACAGCAGACGCCAGGGACGGGATCATACCTCATGCACAGGGAACACGCCGCCCCGAAAAGCAGCTGAGTAACGGCTTCTGGTCCAGTTCCTAGCTGTGCTGGGATTCATAGGCACCACAAATATCTCTCAGCTCACGCTGAACGCTGATCTAAGAACTCATTCTCCCATGGGAATCATATTCCCAAATCTCCCCTCGCCTTCCCCCCGGAACCTTTGAATACTTGCGCATATGCAGATGCTGAAACCTGACCCAGGTCATTCCTAGAAATGCAGTAAGACTACTCATACGTCCCGAACTTACAGGATCGGGCTGATGGCGTAGCTAGCGCGTGTGTAACTGCGCAGTGACCGGCAGGCCGAAGAACACGGGCTGAATTACAGAGAGGGGAGCTGGGAGCAGGGCCAGCAGCAGCGGGCGGGAGCGCAGGCGTGACACCACTGGCACCAAACCATCCTGCACCCCTGAATCGGAACTTGCATTTCTATGCTTTCAACTGGTTTTATAAAGGAATTAGGACTATCCCTACAAATTCTTCCAACATTTTGCAATCTGCTCAGTTACTAGCAGAAGTAGAACCATGCACGGGTTAACTACCGATGAGCTATTTTCTGGGTACTTGGCACAGTAACAGAAATAGTGCTGTAAGACCGGGCCGCTGTCATGAACGACAGCGTTGTCGTCTCTACCTGATGTTACCTGTAAGGTTAAAACAAACAAACAAACAAACAAACAAAAAGGTCATTTTCCATGGTGCCAGTCCCTTAATATGAGCACAGATATGCGATATAACAGAGGAAGCCAAGAGGCACTACAGACTAGAACTAATGACGTAAAACTCTACACGCAGAGATGGAACTGCATTCCCCGTGAGATGGAGAGGAGAAGAAAAGGTGAGGTGATGACTTCGTGCTGCTCAGAGCCCATTTTTGCTCCCTCTCTGCATATGTTCAAACATATGCACAATATTAATGCACCCATGTTCTTACTATCAAAGCACTGGAACCAGTCTCTATAGTCTAACAGTCTGCACTGTGTCGGTGTGGAGCAGAGAATCTTAAATAAAAGTAATGAAATACAGACAGAAGAGTTATTGTTGCCCCAACTGTAACTCAGAGAGGTTAACTTGATGGTGTTTTCTTAGAAAAGCAATTTGAGCTAATCTTCTTGTATTTTTTTAAATTCTCACCATGTGTTGTGGTGTGCTTTAGAGTTCACCTTTTACTTGAAACCAACCCTCAATTCACAACATGTCATTTTTGCCAGAAGTCACAGGTACCTCAGATTAACATAAAGACTGAAGAATATTGGTGCTTAATTATGGCTACAAAATACCTGCCTAAAAAATTAAAAAAAAAAGGGAAATGTGTTTGTTAGTTTTTAAACAGGTGTTACGTCCCTGGAACATAAGTTGAAATACAAATGATTCAAATCGTAACTATGAAAATATTCTGTAGCTTTTTTCCATAAGCTGATTTTCCTTGAACAGCTATGATCGTATTGCAAAGTGAAGAAAAAAAGAATTTGATTAACTTGGTTGATTACTGACATTTCAAGATGGGGTATTATTTGTTGGGAGGGGGTTTGCGGGTCTTTTTTGGTGAGGGTGTTAATAGAAAAAAACGAAACACAACAGTATGTGATTTCTTTTAAGTTTCTTCATTCCCACTTACATCTCTGCCTTCCTCCCAACTCTATTTTGTTAATACCTTGGTTAAACACAAAGTTAGGGAACATTTGCACCAAAACTATATATCGATTTATGAAAAAGCATGGTCAAATATATGTCAGACCTGGAGGAACATATGAAAAAAGCTCTTAGCAGTTATAGAGGCAGGACACTAATTAAACACAACGAGAATTTTGAGCCTGTGTTTATTACCATGCGTCTTAACAAATGAATAATCACGGTGGCAATAAAAAAAGACTGACTCAAAAACCTCATCACTTAAATTTTTAAAGTTGTTTTTTCCTGATTTGTATTTAACCCATTTATTATTGTGTGTATTCCCTTCGTTCAGAAGCAACTGCTTTTGCATTGCTCTAACTCCACCGCTTTCGGGATGGCGTGTAGAAAGGGGACAACCCACTAACAGGACTTCCACAAGATATATTTGTAACAGTGTAACTTACCATATCTGGCATCGCACTAATTGTGTTCTTTCAGTTTAAAGATCAGTAGAGGTTAAAAAAATCCAAATCTGTAGTGAAATAGTTAAGCTAGTACAAAATGACTGTGGAGCAGGCTTCAGTCAATCATTAATAAGCCTCTATAAATGGCATAGTCACAAGCCCTGCTTCAGAGCAGTCTGTCTCGGTCACGTCTACAGGACCAAACTATTGTGCACGGTATTAAAAAAAAGATATAAACAAGCACAGTTCTGCCTCCAACACCGTATTCATGCCACGTTAACTACTGCAATTGCACAATCACGCACAGGGCTGGCTTTACAAGTGACAAGTGAGAAGCTTGTATAGTAATGTATATTACTAGGTGTAATAGCTACGTAAATACGAGTTACTAAGCTGTACTCATCAGTATCACATCATGCTGATTCAGCTTGGTTTGATTATTAGAAATTTCAGCCCATCCAACACACTTGCATGCTTCACCATTAAGAATCTCGGCAAGCCTGACTCTTACACGGTATGAACAAGCACAACCGACCGGCAGGATGGCAAGAACAGCCAAATGAAATACATTTTTAATTATTAGATGATTTTGTCAATGCAAAGGCAAAGTTGATCAGCTTACGTGACTTCTTACAGACACGAGAGTCAATCTGATAAGTAAGACTCTGCACCAGCACGCAAGGGGCTGATTTCTGTTCGTTATACCGTGTGCCATTTGGCAGCTCCCACAGCTTTCCTACCTGTGAGACGGGGGATAATACCTGCCTTTTCTGTAACAGGGCCCCTCTCAAATCCCTATAGGTCACTGCAGAATCACTGAAGTCAAAGTATTGTTACAGTGTATTTGTTGGCGAAAGAGGTTTATTGAATGCTGTACTTTATTTTGGTTATGAAAACATTAACGGGAATGGAAATTGTCAATGTGCACCAATGGGGAAACAATCTTTGAATGCAAACATTGTTGTGCAGCTCCCCAGCTGATCGGACTTGACAGAGCTTCTCTGAAACCCATGGAGCCATGCCAATTCAAACCAACTCAGGATATAGCCTTGTTTAATAAGTTTCACATGTCTGATGTTTTAATAAAAGTAAAAAAAGAGAGAATATTCTTTGTTATTAAAAAGTTATGCTCTGAATGGCTAGCTATCCCGTGATAATACTGCAGCTTTGTGCATTCGGCTCAGGACAGCACATACCCCGTACGTGCGCTTTCATACCTTCTCCCTGTCCAACTTTAGTTCCCACTGTGAAGAGCAGCAGAAGGCTGATTTGAAAAGAAGTGAAACAGAACCAGGTAGATTAAACTAAATACTTCACACATGAAGAGTATTAAGAATTATCAAGCTTGTAAAAACCATTATCAACCAGAGACTTGAACACGTAGAAGACACGGGATAGGCGCTACTCACCAGTGACTTACAAGCTTATTGGACTATGCCTGCATTGGCAAACTGATAAAAAGGCAGGCTGCCAAGACTCCCACAGCTTGGGATACTATAACAACAAAAAAAATATTTTTTTTTACATTCTTTACTGCAAAAATTAGAGAGGCAAACACAAATACGCGTTAACAGACAGCTCTGCTCTTTCACTACCACCGGAGTTTCCGTTTCAGAAACAACCAGCAAAGGCCAGCCGCGTGATTCCCACCACTCCAAGCCGGAGTAGGGGGGAGAGTCCAGAACATCCTTAAAAACTGGGAGGATTTTTAGGAGATTTTTATTAACCAGATAAAAGCTCTATGATTAAAATTTCATTAAATGTTATATTTTTCAGAGTAATGCAAAGGTTTTTCATTGAGTAGCTAATGACCTCTTGTCCGGAGGGTTCTCAGTCTGGCAGAGCACTTTATTTGACCACTTCAAAACCCGCCCTAACGCATGTATAACGTTGCTCCTCTTCCAAAAGTTCCAGAGGTGAAAGCCGCTAATCCATGTCGCTGGCTGTACGCTCAGCCGCAGGCCCTAACCGGGGCCAGCCCGTGCGACTGGGAGGCTGCGCGGGGCAGAAGTTACATCTACCCCCTTGTTCGACAGCACCGAGCACGCACGGCGCTTGTGTCCCTGTTCCCCAGAAGCTGTGCTGGCGAAAGCGGGCTGCCCGGGCGCAGCAGCGGGTGGTTGCCCCGGGCAGGACGGGGAGATGGGCACAAAACCTCTGCGCGGCCCGCAGGTTTGGCAGGCACTGCCTTCCACACCAGGCTAGGAAAGCACCAACGCTTTGGCCGCTACCTCAATAAAAGACTCTCACTAATATTAGTGGGAGACATCTCGGCAACAGTTAGGACCTCGTATTGTGAGGGCAGTATCTCCCAGAAGCCCCTCCTCTGGGAAGAATTCCCATTAAAGAATAATCTCAGCTATTTCTAATTAATATCTGAACAAACCATTAAGGATTTGTTTAGATTGTCCAAGTAATCAACTTCTCCCATTAAGACACTTTTTAGAAACCCGCCCCACACTTTCTTAATGTAAAACTAAGAAGTCTACGCACGCGGTTTTTGGCAATTACAGCACATCCCTGACCTCATTTGCAGACCTGATGTTTCTTGGCAGGGGCCAAAACCCGCCATGCCGTACAGGCTCCCAGCGAATGTCAACAAGCGCACCACGGTTCACACGTTCCACTCGAGTATTCTGAATTCACGCTGACCAGGCAGAACTCACCAGTAAGTGAAGTGACGGAAGTGGCTAAATGGGCTGCCTAGGAGAAGGAGCTAGTGTTATGGAATGAGTTCAAAGTTGGTATTAAAAAAAACAAAAAACAAACAAACAAAAAAACCACACACAACAAAAAAAAACCAAGCCCCCCCCCCCCCCAAAACAGGGGGCCAGCAACAAAAATCCAGAATGAATTAATTAGAATCAATATTTGCATGAAATTTAAAAAAAAATAAAAGGCTTAATTTTCCTTTCTGAGAAGGGAATAATTTTGGGAGAGTATATTACATAAAAGTACTGAGAGAGACTATACAGACTTCCCGCACAAATCCCGCTAACAGATTCCACTTGGACACTCGAACAACGTGGAAGACTGATGCCTGCTTGTGGACATCATTAAAGATTATTTGGCATTCTCATAAAATGCAGTTAACCCTCATTTTTTGCCCAGATTCTACTCAGAATAACTAATTACATATAATCACCTGTGCAATTTCCAAATGGAAAAGCTATACTTTTGTAGTATTATTTTGTAATATTACTTACAAGGTTGAGGAGGAGGATAAGCAGAAACGAGTCAGTCCTGACTGAAGCGCAGCTTCAGAGAGCTGCATTTCGCTATAGTGCGTGAGCAATCCCCACAGACAGCAGAGTACAGAGTGCCTTTTGCTTTGTGTACTCGTAACAAAGAAATATATAATAGTAAAGATGAAATCATTATATATTCTCCGTAAGACTGAATGTACAGCTTTCGTCCTTCATTTAAACACTATTTAATTAATTCTAGTAAGTCAGGGAGGAATTTGGCCCTCAGTACATTTCATGAAAATTTACACAAATAACCTTACATTAATTCTTAACTGTGCACATTTAGCTGTTCAACCATTTTATCTCATAGACAAGCTACTCCAAAAACCTCAACGCTAATTACGTATGAAGTAAAGCTCCCCTCGCCCAGTGGCAAGGAGCTGAGTGTACACAGATTCAGTGCAGGGTCACTTACAGGTGCTGTTTCTCCCTAAGAGTCACACAGACCCCAGTAACGTAAACTCTTTTATTCAGTTTTCTCGGAAGCGGTCAGACCTTAAGCCATAACACTGCAGAAAACTCATGCTTCATCAGTTTTGTGGATAAGGGATTTCATTTTGGAGCTCTTAATCAGGCACTTTGCACAAAGTCATTCAGAAAAAGTGAAGGTGAACTTGTCCTGTTTCTATAAAAAAACATGTAAGCGCATCTCCCCTCTCCGCAGCCCGGCTGCTCATCAAGAGGATAACAACCCACAGCCCCTGCCCGCCACCGTCAGACCTCCAGCCCAGCCAGTGCAGGCTGCTCCTTGCACACGAAGTCCCACAGTCGAGCATCCACACGTACAGAAACGTGGCAGCTGGTAATAGAAAAGCTACGCTGACATAATATAATGTAAAGTCTGCCTGAATACAGCTCAATGCAAGCGTAATTGTAAAACAGTCTGGCATAATTGGGAAACAACTTTCAGAATGCCCACAGCCTGGAGTTTCCCTCTGAACCGAACAATGTTTTCTTAGGAAACAGACCTTCACAAACGGTGCTATTGCTTCTGCATGACTTACCTTGCACGTCAGAGTGATTTGCGAGCTCGAGTAATTTAGAGATGTTTAGTTTATCATCGCACATTTAAACAGTTAAAGAATACATATCAAGCAAAACAACATTTGGAAATCTAAGGCTACCACAAAGCCAGTTTGCATCATTAAAATGAAGTCTATCAATTCAATAAACATGAGAAACAAATTATGAAGTCCTCCCTGCACAAACAATAAGACTTCGCAGGAGGGAAATCCCTGCTTTTCATGCTGTTCCCTCTATTCAAAGTCCAACTATTTCTAATGGAAATTTTGTTTGCTATGGAGATTATGGTTCGGCCTTCTTTTTCAATCATCAGCACAGCACCATACTTACAGCAAGTGCACAGATTTAGAGGAGGGTGTGAAGATCTCTCTGTAGGGTTTAATACTCAAGGACGCATACATTTTTAAAAGTTTCCCATGAGCTAAGAGGAAGTCAGAGCGACTTCTAAGCCAAGGCTCTGAAGTCTGAGCTACCCAATTAATCGATGAAGCATACCAACGCTGGGGTGTCAGGAGACAAGCTACGGAATGAAATGCTGACGACAAACAAGATGCACCCAACTTTCTGGAATGGGAAATTCTGGTATAGGTGAACTCTAGCAACAGGTAAAAGGAGCAGGCTGTTACCTGCAGTACAAGCTGCTGCCAGGCGGTTGCCAGCGGCTGACCGTTGCCAATGTTGCAAATGCTCATTCGGTCTGCGGGCTGATTGGCACGCTCAAGTTGCAAGGAGACATTGCGCCGCTCTTCCTCAAGTGCACGGGTAAGCCGCTCGAAACGAGCTTCTTGCTCTTTAACAGATGCTAAAATGCTGGCAGCAGACCTGATATCATAGTCATCCATGATTGTTTTCAAATGCTCCTGCCTGTTAACTGACCAGGGCAAATGGAAAGGGTTAGGGGTAAAGGGGTGGGGAGGGCACAGGTCAGAGGTTAGAAATAAAAATGCACATTGTTAGTCACCCTACTGAAATACTGGTCACTCTAAGAAGCAAACTGCAGTGCTCTTTGAAAAGACTTCCTTTCCATCCATTTGATTTTAAATTAAAAGTAATTAATCCAAGGCTTCCCTGTTCAAAAAAGAAAAAAACCACATGCTCACCTTGGAGAGAATTTATATTTAATTCCTTTGATCTTTTTGCTAAAATTGCTCTGACAAGGGTTTTCATCCCTTTTGCAAAGCTAATTTCACTGTGCAAATAATAATGTACTTAGAAACATATAAAAAAGATATGGCTTTGGAGGGAGCGAGGAACACAATCTTTCTCACTACAGTCACATGGAATTCTTGTCTTTAACAGCGTGAGTGAGAAGCTTAACGTTTTTAAACAGAGAAACTTGATGGTACGAGAAAACAGTTGTGTCCATTTTTCCAGGTGAATAGAACTCCTCCCCCAATTTAGCAGACAGTAGCTGAAAATAGTTTTCATTTTTAAATTATAGGAGTACACTGTAATATGGAAAAATATTTTAAAATGCAGACAGTGCAATTGCAGTTGAAATGCGCTTGATGATTTCAGCATGGTAGCCAATGAACCAGCCCGTCATGCAGCTGTTTGCTAATAATGCAAATGAAAAAGCCAAAATCAAGCATCTTCCATGGAAAACACACAGGACTGCTTGTCTCTCAGCGCAGGAAAAAGAAGAACTCAGAAACCAGCTAGATGGGATCTCTCTTCTGCCTTACATCTTCTCTAGCAGGGTTATGGAGTATTCCATTTAAAACCCTCTCTCCATCTGTACAGTGCGCGCAGCAAAACTCCCCACTGATTCCACAGATCTATAATGTGAACATCATTTAAAATGTTTTCATAAGAGTATAAAATCAGCAACATAATATAAGCTTAAATGGTGGCTTCCACAGAACCCCTTCACTAAAGCTAAACAAGTAACTAGTTTACTGCCGTTCACCACTAAACTGCTTAGAGCACCTCTGAGATGAGCAGAGAGGCAGAATTTTCTCCAGCTCCTGCAATTCAAGAACAGACCGTTCTGCACTGAGAGTTCAGTGCCCAGAAATTGTCCCTTGATGTGCACATCGGGAGCGATTCCTCCTGCTGCCAGAGATTCGTTGTCTTCCATCGATCAGCAAGGATTTCCATGAGCACTGGTAGGACCAAACCCTGGTTTCCTAAAGCTTTGCATTTCATCGTTCAGTGCCTTCAGATGACGCACACTCTCGACTGATGCATTTTCCATGACTCTTACATTTATCAGGTCTCTCTCCTGTGCTGATTCTTTGGTAGCTAATGATAATGTGGTCACATACTGTTATGTTCCCAAAAGAGGGGTACTAGTAGATATTAAGCTACGTGTTTTCACAGTTTGTTGGAAATTCGTAAGTAGGCCTGAGGTCTCCCTGCTTTTGTCATATGTGACTGAAATCACCCAACGGGCCCAAAAGACACTGGGGCAGAAGTAACAGGCCCAAAAGCAAGGACATACACCTTGATTTCATGGGAAAGAACCTGCTCTGTGGTTCATTGCCAACTGCTGGGGAGTTGCTGTTGAGAGGAATCAGGGTGATACGAAATCACGTTGGAAACAGTGTCAGGATCACCATGTATTAATCTCGTATAACCATGATTTGAGCCTTTCATGTTTTCAGACCAGTAAGCAGAACTGACTTTTCTCATTTGTGCACTGATTTAACTTCTATTGAGATTCTGAAAGAAAACCAAAAACCACCAAAGGGTTTTCCAGATGTCACAGACTAGTCAAATATAGACCAAGCTGTCAACTTCAAAGACCTTCCACTCTGAACCTTGTTTTGCTAGATTATTGAAAGTCTATAAAACCTTCAGAGAGGACATTGGTTTCTGCAAAGGAGAATCGCAACCACCTAACAGGATGGTGTGACTGCCGGGAAGGCTGTCCGGCGCAGGGCCGGACTGCGTGGCTCACCTGCTGCATCTCAGCGTGACCGAGCCCTGGCACAGCTACGCAGGAGCAGAGCCAGGCTTTCCGCACCGACGCTGGCTCACGTGCAGCCAACTCGCACGTTTCTGCTGTTGTGCCTCCCTGCTTCGCGCAGATGGAGACAGCTCCGTTTGCTGTCTGTCCGCCCAGTAGGGCGGACATGCTCACAGACTCCTCGGAGGGAGTGTGAAGGACGTGGGACTTCACAGACCCAGGCACGAGCCATTTTGGGAGAAACATACACGGGGCTTGGGGTGGGGGGCATTTCTAACTACGTATTCTTAAAGACGTCTTCCTGGTTGCTAATTATCAGCGCCCTTATGGCAGAGCAGAGGAGCAGCGTGACTGACACACAGATCCAAACACAGCTCACATGAGGGCATGCTCCAGGCCCAAGAAAACCAGGAGTCCGGATGGGTCAGGGATTAATGAACGGAGAGAGGCTCCTTCGAGGTGCTGCAGAGCAGGAACTCGGGTCTCCCCAGTCACTCCCCGCAGGCGCCCATCTTTCAGGCAGTTCACTGTCTGCAGCTGGAGCAGCTCTATCTCACACGCGGCTATGATATGACATGGCCGTTATCTTTGGGGGCCCAAGAGGCTGGATACTTCTATGGACCAATTTCAAAAACTGAATCAAGTAGGGAGGTAAGAAGAAGATGACAAGATGTAAACTACAGTAACTAAACTTAAAAAAACAGGTTCCCTTTAGAATATATAATGCAAATTTCTGTTCTGAGGAATCATTACCAGTAGTAGCATGAAAAATCAAGAAGCACCTCCTCTAATACAGCTTCTGAAGCAGTAACAGCTTTAATAATGAAAGTCGCAGTTGATGACTGAGCTGGTATATAACTTGCAAGTCACATTCTGAGAATGTGACAAAGATCCCATTCAGAAAATCCTTAATGAGCTATAAGCCCTTGATGCCACACATGAGAGATCCCAGAAAATTTGGGTTCTATAAATGGTACAAATCTCTGGAGAGCTACAGATATCTCCACGCAGAAAATATAACGTTAACCTCCTTACAACCATAAATATTGTGCTTCTTTTCTCTGTGCAAAGAAAAACACAGGCAGAAAATAAACTGTATAAATTTTCAGATGTACAATTAGTGACCATAAAAATCCTAATTGCTATGCAGCAACAACAGCAGGACCAATAACCGCCTTTTAAGAACCGTTGGACAAAGAGAGACTTCTGCATTTCAAATGTTTTATTAGCAGATAAATACTTGCTTGCTGTTGATTGCACTCCCAATTATTTACCCAGGGTTTCAACAATTTACATTATCAGCAGTCTAGACTAGAGGAAAAAAATAAAAGTACTGACTCATGAGTTAGTTACTCAAGCTGCCACTTGCAATTTGCTACCATTTGTAAATAAATTAGAGTGCACACTGAAAAGGGTATAAATAAATGAAAATATTAGAGCTATAGCAGCCAGGTAAAGATTATTCCTTAGGCTGCACTTCTAAATACAGCAAACACTTGCCTACAGAGTGTCAAAGGCTACGCTGACAGCAGCAAATCTCTCTCCTGCCTACGTGACTCTAAATATATTAGTGTTGCATTAGAGTTAGAGCAAAGTAAGAGGATCTGTTTTTTCTGGCTGTTCATATGAAGAACTAATGCATTAAATGGCCTCCTGTAAGTCAGTACAGCTTAAATGCTCAATAAGGATGAAAATTACCCCCCAAAAAGGGGGTCCTGCACACTACTAAGACCCCAGCTCATGCCCAAGTTTGAAGGCTCTTGGAAGCATTTACACACCCAGGGTCACTTGGCACTCTGTAAAAAAAGTGAGTTAACTCGGCACACTAATTTTGCTAAGATAGGATGCAGCTGATAGTCACGAGTTTTTAAAGAGCCCTTGAGATTAAGGGGGGGTCAAGTTCTGTGAGGTTTGGGCACCTAAATCCTAACAGCCCTGGAGAACCTCAAACCCCCTGCTCTTCTCAAAGCGTTCTGCCTGCCTACGGCACTCAGGTCCTCGAGTGAGCTGCGTTTGGAGAGAGCAGTGTCCACCAGGCAGCTACAGAGCATCTCTCAGCGGGAGGGCACGTGGCTCTTGGGGCACACAGGAGATTTCTCGGGTCCAAAAGTCTGAGTACTGAGCACAGCTGTCCCACTATTGCTCTCTCCCAGCCCAGTTCAAGTCCACTAGGTCCTGCTGACAAGAGGCGGTACTATGATGAGCAACAAGAAGCTTGTACATACAGCAGATCAGCAGCTGCAGGAGCAAACGTGAAGGCCTGTGAGCATGCATGGGAACAGTAGCTATGTGCTTGTACAAGGAAGAAAACCATCAGAATAAAAGCAAAAATGGGGCTTAAATAATCTATGGAACTGAAGCGTAACGCATGCTAATTGTATTTTCACCCTCAAGTGCCACAAGAGATGAGTAGCATAAAATGACTGTTATCCCCCATGCGACACCAGAAAGCATGCAGAGAAAAGCAAGCGATACAGACCTACTGGGTTACTGGGGTCTGAGTGTTAGAGCTGCTGGGACATCACCCACTAAGGCTAAAAAAGTACAGACAGAGCAGGAGAGCAGCCTCCAGCAGAACCAGCTACGAGAGAGAGGAAGAGAAGACAGAGTTAGTAAGGTGTTACAGCCTCTTCTGTACACAGTCATCTCCCAGGTTCTCCTCACTATGTTGTATAAATTAGTTATTGTACTGTTTTCCTCTTAACTTGGAGGAAAAAGAAACAATACTCAGAGAAGCCAAATCCTGAGACTCTTAAGGAAAAAAAAGAAAAAACAAACAAACAAACAAACAAAAAACCAAAACCAAAAAACCTTGGTTGAACTGATTTGTTATCAGTAATCAATACTTGCATGTTCCCGTGAGATTTACTGTTATTGTCCTAAATCAGGGAAAACTCTGGACTGGAATGAGGATTTTGAATGCTACAAAACTGGATACTGTAGCCAAGCATTTTAAAACACAGAAACCTAACATGACAGTCTCAGAAAGGAGAATAATTATTTAGGCACACAACTTCAGGCCCCATGTTCGATGTATGAGCCCCCCAATGGCTCAAGATCATTTCACAGATCCCTGTTAGAGAGGGTACATTCGTTTCTGAAAGATGCCCACTGCACAATAGCTTACAGCCACTTTGTTTGTCCTTCCTGTCGGTAATCTAATCCTGCCGGAAAAAATCTAATCCTGCAGGAAAAAATCTAATCCTGCAGGGAACCCAAGCGAAAGTAGGTTCTGGGATATTAGGTCATCCGTGTAGCAATGTAAATCTCTGATCTGTTTTGTCTTAAAACATTTAGCACCAAAACTTCTCTGGGTCAGCGACTGCAAATTTAGTACCTGTTTTTGCTGGAGAATGTACAGAACGGAATCCATTCGCAAAGGCATGGTTCTGTGAAGCAGTATATCCAGTTTTAAGCAACTACCACATCAAAAATGCTGCAACCACATGGCGTGAAACACAGAGCCAGTATAAACTCACTTTGCTCGTTCAAATGTTTTAGAACATTTCCAGAGAGTAGTTTTGCCCCAGCAGATTTTATGCTTGACCAGGTAGCGTCTGCCTTCCTGAAGCCAGCATAAACACCATTTCTTGTGTTTCAGCCAAATCACCAGAAATATGATCCTTTCTTTGCATGGATCCAATCTGAAAGGGCATGGAACCATCGTGCCGAAAAACTCGTTTTTCTTAAACTAACAGAAGTAAATTCTATGCTCAGAACTTACTAGATAAAACAAAACAGTGCGAAGATATGCCCAAAGATGAAAGCCAGGAGGCAGAGTGAGAGAAAGACTAATTCTCCAGTAAATGACCAGAGGGAATAAATAAAGCATAATTCCGTTTCTACAGACAAAAGAGCAACACTGTGGAAAATAAAATAAAAAATGTATGTATCACGCGTAACATATTCCAAATAAACTGCTTCTCAGACCTTATGGCGAAATCTATCTTGAGGCTGGCTCCTCTCGTTGCTGCTCTGGGTGACTGAGTTCTAATTTGACCCTTACGTGGCAACCTCCGCCAATGAATAGCAATGAGGAATTCACAAAGCAAGCTATGTCGACATAGTTCTCTCATAGGCACAGACAGACATACTGTGTTGGTGTCAAAAGAAACAAAAAAAAGCCGGTCAGGGTTTTTTTGTTCCTTTGGACAGAAGCAGCCTGTGAAACAAGGCTTAAACTAGGGAAGGAACAAGGGCAGAGGAAACGCTAACAGGAAAACTCCTTGAGAAGGAACTTTGGATCTTAAGGACACAGCAAGGAGCACTACAGCTCACCAGTTCTGTTATTGCAGAAAAAATGTCAATGTGTAATATTTGAGCTTTTACATCAGGAGGAAATTTCATCCGATCATCCAGCAGGAATCATTTTGTAGAAAGAAAGAAATTCTGCAAATAAATTTGCGGAATATCATACTACAATCTGGGTCTGGCAACACCAGCAAAAGAATCCAGACACATCTGTGCACGCACAATACAGTTCCAACACTTCACTGACTACAGAACTGGCATCTCCAATCTTACCATAATGGTTCCCCGTCTATTTAAACATTAATACTTTAATCAACCTCTTAATTAAAAGCACTGAAATCATATTGTATTAACTTACAAAAGATACAGTTCTCAGTGAAAAAGAATACAGAATTTTCTTGTATCTAATACAATCTCTCTTGTGGATTAACCCATGCATGTTTAAATGACACCAGCCGTCTTTCCACAGCTTCCCTTTGGTAACCATTCCTCACTTCAGCAGTTCGCTACCAGGAATTTTTCAGGTTTTCCTTCCAAAATTTCATGCAGTGTTTTCAGGGCTTGGTGACAGAGTGTGCCTACATAGCTTTAATTATACTGTAGCTCTATTTCCCTAATAAGATATGTTTCAATTGCTATACTGTACTCCCAGATGGAAAGGAAAATAAATTAGAGCAATACAGAACACCTTTGTAACAACTGCATACATATAATAGCATAAATAATTCAGTAACGCATTAAACTTCAAATTGAAATATTTTTACAAGGGTGATTTTTAAAGTAAATGTTTTAGCTTATGATTAGTTTTATCCAGCGTAAAAAAATACCATTTCTCCCTGAAATTTATCATTTGTAGTCCAGAAGAGCATAACAGCACCTTTCTGAAGTTCTTGCTCTCCAGGACCTAAGAACTTGTCTGCACTGAGTAAGCTGAAGCCGCCTGTCCCAGAGCGCTCGTTACGCCACGCTGCCTTCAGACATCGGCGTTTGCCTTAATTAAGCACAAACCAGCACAGCACCGGGCATCTCCTTACCCCACACCTACTAAGTGTCCACACTAAGGTTTAATGGGGTATGCGATAGTCTATAAATTCACACTGTGCACTGTAAATTCTCTGTCTGAACAAGCGCTCCCCATATATTTTCATATGAGTGTCTAGGCGGAGTAGTTTTTTTAAAAACATCAAAAGACTGAACAATGTAGAGGTGGCTGAATTCTGACTTTAGTACGGATCTGCTGAATTTGAATGTGACGGTTAAAACCCCTTGCTATTGTTCTATCTCAATAAGCGTTAATTCTGTCAACTCAGCCATGAAAATATTAGCGTCACTAATATTTCATTCCCTACATAAAGAGAATCGCTGTTTTGCCCAACTTAATGTCTATTTATCTACTTTAGTTGGGTAGCATTTGGGAGACAGCGCTCCCCTCCCCTCCATATCAAGAAGCCAAGTCTGAGGTAACCAGCTGAGCTGAATGGTGTGCACAAACCTCATGGAAAAATTCAGAATATTTTGAAGATTCCAACAATTCCATTTGCGTAATACTGTACATGATAATGAACAGGCCTATGTTTACATATCCCCAGAAGCTTTTATATTTTTCTTTGTATTTTTTATTTTTCTACAGAAATAAAATGCAACTTGGAAGTTAAAGCTAGAATGAACGAGATCATCCTTTGTTATCTCTTTTGGAATACGAATAGTAAATCTGCTGCTTCGCAAACCCCAGACACCTTTTCTGCTGCCTGGGAACTTTGCAAACATGATCGCTACCATTTGATGAGTTCACAGGCCGATCACTTTAACACCCTAGAACACATGTCATCGCATCCTAAAGCTGCTGCATGTCACTGATTTTTCAAAGGTCTCCACCACTGAAATCAATAAGGATTTCTACTTAAAAATGGGTTGCATTTTGTGGTCCCTTTCCGATTCATGTGTATTCAGGTTTCCAAGCATTCTGGTAGCTGCTTGTCGCAGAAGCTGTAGGTACCGAGCGGCACCATTCCTCTGACCCCAGTTTGGTTCTCCCTGACATCAACAGCCGCCTCTGCCACGGTGTGCGCCGCGAGCAGAAACAGACAATCTGTGCAAACTTCTATCGATCAGAAAATTCCACTATAACCATTTCACTAGCCTACTGCCTTCCAAGCAGCTAGGAAAAAAACCCTCAAGCAGTGCAGCTTACGTGAATGCTGGATGGTAGCAGGCCTTACATTAACTATCAATGCACTGTTGCTGCTGTATGGATGGACTGGGTCTCATCGCATCGTCAACAGAAATACCTCCCTACTGTAGAGGCTACCTTGCAAGCAGAGCCACCGAAAATCAATACATCTATTCTTAGAACAGGGCTATTTCAATGAGAAAAAGATCAAAGCGGCATAGTTCATAACTTCACTCCCTAGTTCTTCTCCTAGTATTTTAAAGTTTGCCTTCATTAATATACAATCCAATTTGGCCATAAATAAGCCAATCGCATGAACAAACAGTCACAACCTTATGCAATGACTTCCACAGAATACTTAAAGATTTCACTAAACAATGTACGAGTATCCTCATTTTTCTTGGCTTCTAGATGTTTTGAGTTTGGGCACAAGGGCTTCCATTTTAAGAGAAAAGCTACGGACAGGAATGCAGTCTGAAACTGTCTGTGTGTGGGGAACTACAGGTGAGAACAGCCATATATTTACAAGCATTAAATCTCCATTTCACAAAATGCAGGAGCAAGAGAGTCAGTAGGTAGGCAGCAATTTCCACAGCCAGACCAGTTCCTCATTGGCAAAATGGAATAACTGAAATATTACAGCAAGGCTGGCAAATCCTGCAGATGGTCATCATCGTC
The DNA here is from genome assembly GCF_965183815.1 of Platalea leucorodia. Lineage (NCBI taxonomy): Eukaryota > Metazoa > Chordata > Aves > Pelecaniformes > Threskiornithidae > Platalea > Platalea leucorodia. Next base: position 1,393,759 of record NC_138834.1, read on the forward strand.
CTTTCATAAAAGATATTATTGTGCTATCTTCTAACAGGTAAAATAAATAACAAAACGGCAAGCGACAAAGATCAGGTCAGTATGCCGTTAGGCAGACCAACAGCCTGCCTCATCTATTCCAACTGCTGCAGCGACGGTGGCAGCAGACGGAGCATTTACACCATCGGCCGCCCCGCAGAAAATGGTCATTGCACTGCACAGTTGAGAGGAGAGGAAAAAATCCAACTGTGACCCCCCCAGAACCGTCAGTGTTTAAGCTCAGCAACAGATGTGGCAAATGACTTAGCCCAACCATGAGGAGTTAATTGATGCTATAAGTAGTACTCTGCAGACCAAAAAAAAAAAAAAAAAATCCACTTAATTCTTGTATCCAAAGCACACAGTCTAGCTTTGCTTATCAGTAAAACTGTTTTCCTTTAAAGAAGTGGGCTTGGGTGTTTTACATGTAGATTAACACAGAGAGATAATTTGATTTCAGGCTATTGAGAGATTTCCTTCCTTTTATCTTTCAGAAGAACAGGGCTGCATGCAGCTAAATGAGATCCGTAGATTACAGTAGAAGAAAGGCTAATAAAACTGCATACCTACGTTCCTGGGTAATAATGAATGTTTTTTAATTCTAGGGCTCCAATCTCAGGGTTTATGAGGGCATTTCCAATTACTACTCTTAAGATCAATGCAAATAAATGCATCAAAAGGAAATAACTTTAACCCATCTGAATCAAATACTTGTGTGAATCTCCCACAGCATTTTACACCAATAAACAAACTGGCATTGCTAGGAAAAAAAATTCACAGTTCTGCAGTGTTCAGAGTAAGCGTCTTCCCTGTGGTTCTCTTACTGCTTTCCGGAGAAAAAACAAACCAAAAAATCCTCTCTGGTTTTTCTAAATGTGTATCTTGCCTAACTCACGGTCATGTCTGGTGGGTTGTGTGGCTGCTCTGTTGCTCCACCAGGGAACTGACAACATCAGTATAAACAGGAAAGGAAAAACGTCAATATTCATGTTTCATTCTTGAAGCTACTAAATCAAATTAATTTTATTACCTGCTTACCTACCGATCCTACTGCATTGTTTTCCCATATTTCAACCTCTCTCATTAAAAACAACCAGACTTCGACCTTACATTGCTTTAAACCAGGAACAGTATCAATGAAGAGATTAAAGCAACACAAAAAGAGGAAGAAACAGAATGAGGCTCACTAGCTCCAATTCCCTCCAGTAACATCTGTCTCATTCTAAATCAAGTATTTTTTTCACCGAGCTAAATTTGGAAGCCTGAGGCACTAAGTAAAGCTACTCCATTAGATCAAAACTATAGATCTGCTTTCTGCAATTGTATGTGCAGATTCAAAGATGGCAGTGATAGACCCTTCACTGTTCCAGCATCTGTAAATTAAAAATGCAATCCAAGTTCATTTTACCCTTGTAAGTTTAGGATGCAATCCAAGTTCGTGCTGATTCACACCACAGCTTTTTAGTGTTACAAGGCAAACATGCATTTGAGAACCAATAAATAATATCTGAGCAAAATAAAAGTATTAAGCTCATCTGATGTCTGGAATAATTATCCAGTTCCTGCATACACATGTGAAGGCAGGAAAACCAGCTACATTTTAATGACAGTCTTGGAGAGACTCATCACTCCATATGATGGATTTTGGCACGTAACATCTCTCAACAGAACGGTCTTTGTTGCCCATTGCAGGAGTGTCCTGCTCCTGAGCGCTGCCGCCTGTGTGAGGGGCCGGAGCAATGGCACAAGCACTGCCAATGTCACTTCTCTGCTTTCAGGTGCAAGACACTGCTGAATCTCCAAGGCAGAAATCTTCATCACTCAGAAGCACTTTCTTTTCTATTAGCCAAGCATATTGGCTTCTTTGGGGTTACTCTAATAGTCAAAATAGCCTTCAGAGAACGACGTTCAGGACACGTCTCGTTCATATCATTGGGTAAATCAAGACACCATAGTAATCCCATCGATCAGTCCAGACTCAGGCGTTCCTTACTCACTTAGATCTTCACTTGCATGAAGCAGAAATGCAGTGCTGTGCTTAGTCTGCAAAGTGTTACAGTCGTACATTTATCAAAAATTATTGAATTAGAGGTTCCTGTCCTAGTTCCACAGTTTTAAGTTTTATCCTGGGTATTTCCTTCTTTCTGCCCCTCAACTGTTCTACCACTATTTTAAAACAAATTTTAGTAGGCCTTCAATAGCATGCAAACTAATGAATTTCTGAGAGATGTAAAGATAATTTAAAAAAATAAAAGGACAATGATTTAAGAACATACATAATGACAAAGCAGCAAAATACTCAAGAGACTTGGTGAGCAACTGCAGAAACACAATACCTTTTATAGTGCTCCTTTCTTGTCGTGGCTTTAAGACAGAAATTCTCCCTTGGTTCGATGATCACTCTGTCAGAGAAACAAACAAACATAACAAAAAAGACATTTTTATTCCATCTAGGGGAAGTAGGAAGAAGGGATTATTTTTAAATCATTTATAACATTTACATGTTGGAAAGCTATTAGTTGTATGTCCCCTTGGTTCCCCTTCCCTGCCTGCGCCATGCTGGTGTGCACAAAAGTGTTACTTCTGACATCTATCCCACCATCACCTGAAACCCCAAGAAAATCCCACGGGACTGGAGTACAGAAAGTGAACTCCATAGGAAGAGCCTGTTTGGCTAACTAGCTATTCCGATCCTCTCGATTTCTGTCCCAATGCCACCCATATGTGCACATGTCAAACATTTCCAAACTTAGAATTTAATCCAATATATACTTAATTCCCCATTGATTCATAGATTTAAAAGCCAAAACTGTTTCCTTCATAAGCATACCCCATAGCATTTTCAGTCATCCAGGTCTAAATACCAATCTAGTGACTCTAAAAATGTCAGCTGTGGCTACATAAATACACTTCATCCCGTTTGACATTTTTTTGTTCTAGCAGCAGGAAATAAGAGAAATTAGGGCAGGAGGACATTCACCTTTGAAATTCACCCGAAAGAAATCAACATTTTTCAACATCTCATTTTTTGTTTGAGCTTCAGGTAGTATTCCCATTACAGCATTTCTTATCCTAGAAATTTCATATACAACTAACAGGATGCTTTGTCTTGGATTCCCAGTCTCCTCCTCTGTTTCGGAGGCCAAGACCATTTCGAGTAGATGACGCCAGCAGATCCTCCTTGCTTAGCTCCGCTCAGGCCAAGGTTTACCCACAGAACAGACGTGCCACTGCCCTGCCACTTCCAGCTGGCAACGTGGCTTCATCATTAGACCCTTCCCCTCCGGGCCCCCTTTGCCTGGACGGCACAGTGAGGCCAAATAAATGTATCAGTGGTCAGTAAGGAAAAACACGTCAACCCTTCAGATTTACTGCAACCAAACAGGTGCTAAAACAAAATTATACATCTCTGATATAAGACGAGGGTTTCTTTGAAGCCTAATTTCTTGTCGCTTTTATCTCATAACAAGAACATGACTACCTCCTCTAAGTAGGCTAGTTTTATGTATTTTATTAAAATAATCTCCATTTTTAAGGCAGAAATAATTCATGGTTTATGTTTAGTGTCACCTGGAGCAGACAAAAACTACTGAAAAAATACTTTGCTTGATTTTTCCTTCCTCCTTTTCCACCTCTATTTTTTCTTTTAGTTGATTCAGAGTCAAGAAGTCAAGCAGCCTAAGGCATTTGTCTTGACCTGGGACATCCTGGGTAAGCCCCAGATCCACTACACCCTTCACATACGGCTGAGGGCTATTGAACATTTTTTATCATATAATGTGGGAAGAAGCTGCATTTTCCTACTTCACAAGATCTCATAAAAATGTATATATAAAATATCATGAGGTATCAGGTACTTCAGAAGAGAAACACACTATTACTGGTCATCTTCTAGTGATAATCACACATGTATAGTCTGAAATTTAGTGTTGATTATCAAGAAAAATACACTTATCTTTTCAATACAAATCTAATTGTTTCATTTTACTCTTTAAGCAGAATTTGTTGTTAAAACATTCAATACCTTGCACAAGCAGGAAGTTTAGCAAGAGGATAAGACCAGACGACCAAGGCAAGTCTGGAGGCGGCTGCGGTGCCAATACAACACATCCAGCTGCGGACAGGAGAGCGACGGGGCAGCAGGAGCGGCGGCGGGAACTCCACACCGCGCGGGCTACCTCCTCGTGCAAGACGGGCGCTGTTCTGCCCAGTCCTGTGAGCGACAGGCCCTAAGGTGCTGCCTGGCCAGAGCAAGCAGCTGATCGGCTGCTGCTGACCCACCATGCCGTTCCCGTCACGTTCACACGGGTGCAGTCCAGCTGACACTTGGAAACCAAGGACTGGCTTATACTGGCTGATGCCAGCTGAGAGCTCAGGCCCAAACTCCTGGGCAGCCTGGAGCTTGCTGAGGCTCATGGCTGCATTGCAGAGTCCCCTTTTCAACCCTCGGTGGCTGTCCATTTGATAACATGACCCGTGCTGCAGGGGAGAGGGAGGGCGCGAAAATCCACCAGCTCGGACCACATGACATTTAATACAACACCTGTACTTCATTACAAAAATGCTGCTTCATTCCAGTGATAAACTTTTATCGCTGATTTTAATCAAGCATCTTACAGCTCTCAGATGAGAAAGGTGGAGAAAAACCCGTAATGCCTTTTCAAATTGCTTATCCCTCACTTGTAACTAATTTCCCCAGTCACACTGTTAGAGATCCTGAGCGGTTTTATGTTTGGTCGCCAACAAACAACTTAAAAAATGAGATTAGCCAATTAGTCTCTAGCTATAATAACTGATTAAGATAAATATTTTCAGAATAAGGAACTTAACAGGACACCATGACACTGCCAGTGCAAAATGCACATGAAAGGAGAGCATCTATCAGCAAACAATTTCTTGCCATTCAGGGCGTTCCACAATTGCATCCCAACCACCACTTCGTTCGTTTCCTACTCCAGTGAACATAATTAGGTATTAAAACTTCTTTCTAATGTGGTGAGCCTGTGAGTAGCTTATTGGACTATAGGAAAGCTTAGGGACAAATTTTGATGCTGCACCATCGCAAGCGTATGCAGAAGTGACAGATCAGTATTTTTACACAAACAGCGTGATGGAAAGTACTGTAGCAATCTCTCCTACCATTTGTTTTTCCTAATGTCTTATCTTGCATCATCCGCTGAGCCTGGACTGTGCTGGCAATCCACTCATCGTACCTTCTCGGTCCCTTACTCAAAGAGCTTCTGAACACGCACCCAGTTCTTGAAAATGATGACTGCACGGTCCGTTGTGCGCGAAGTCGTCTTCGGAGAGGTAAACCATGGGTGAACCCACTGAATTCAGTGGATTTGCCTGGCCTGTGGTTCACACCACGCTAACCTGCTCGTTAGCGACGTGGAGGCCGCGCTACACAAAGCCACTAATGAAATGCGCTCTGTGGCGCTGAGCGGGTTCCTCGCCTGTGCATAGAAATAGGAGCAATTAAAGCTGCCAAGTGTGAGGCAAGTGGTAAAGTCCAAAACAAGTGAGAGAGACAATAAAATGGTGCGGATAGACAAGCAGACTACTTTTCAATTCAGCTGTGATACTACTATAAGCACGTATTGCAAAATCTTGCCAAGGGCATGAATGGAAAGCCTGTATCTTTGGCTCCTTCTGTCACTCAAATGAGCTTCTCTCTGGCATTTCTGGCACTAAAATAACTAACAAAGAATCTGGATGATGTAATCTATTTTGTAGCGGAAAAACTACCTGCAGATTCATAGCTACAGCCCTCACCGCACACTGAAAGCCCCCGATCAGCCTTAATGGGCTGACGTTTCTCTCACTCACAGCAGCGTGTCCCAGGCAGCACAACTTCAGTTCACCAGCGTTACACCAGCGGGAAAGAGCCCAGCAAAGAGAGCTCACTTGGTCCCAAGCTAAATTTGGCTGTCCGTGCTTTGTCCGTATCGATTGCAAGAAGCTCATACCCTCCAACTGTATGTTCTCCTCGGCAGGGGCTTTGTCACAGATAAATCACCAGAAGTAAAAGGAGAGCTTCAGCTCTGAAAGAATACCATTCATGGTATTCTTTGAGCTGTATTTTGCATCTGCTGTGATTTCATTTTCTTAACCAAAAGATAAGGAGGTGAGGAGAAGGAATTTTTTTCCCTAAGCTCCTTCTTCCTTCACTTTATATCCTCATTTGCAAAACTGCTATTTTATTTCACAGAGAAATGTAGGATATTCTGACGGACAACACAGTTCTGCTTTTACATAAGGTATCAGATGGCAAACATGAGTACCTACGTTACACAGCTCAGCAGATGGGTATATACTCAGTCAGAACATGAGAGAGTCATGGGAAGGGAGGGCTCTCCACGGAAAGCTGGGGTGCAAACACAGCTACCAGGCAGCACTGACCAGCAACGCTCTGCACTCATTATCTTTCCATCAAAAGAAGCGGACTACAAGCTGCCTAATATTCTAATATTTACACTCAATTATCTTTAGAAATTTATTTAAATTTATTTAAAACAGCATTATTTTTGTGTTACTTCTGAGCTTTGAGTTCCCTTATAAACTCCTACTCATTCTTAATTATAATGTAACTCAGCATGTTAGCGTCAAGCCAGCGACCATTAGCTAAACCAGCCGGTACAGACACGGACAAAGTTCGGACAGCAGCAGTGGCAAAACGCCCAGAAAGTTACAAAACCCCTCTGAAGAGCTCAGCCAGCGGGGACAGAGCCACAGGCCTTCCCAAACAGATGCTTCGGCTAACAGCAGGTATTGCCAATAAATTTTATACAACTATTACAATAGCGGTAAGGAGCCCATGCATCAGTGCCCAGACATGTCACAGATAAGAACGGTGGCTTTTTAAAATGTCAGGACTGAAAACGTACAACAGCCTATAAAACGTTGCTCAAGTCGTTGCATGCTAACAGTGATGTAAATCATTTATTACGGAGATGATGGCTGAACGAACTTTGGCAAACTAGATGCACCTATTTCCTCGACTCCGTTAGTGTGTGGGTAAAGACATGGCGTATGAAAAGAAAATTTATGAAATATAGAACTACAAAAGCCAACGTATAGTGATTCACTCCGATGTGCTGTGATACAAGCAAGTCAAATTAAAGCCAATCCTTTCTACTGAAGGAAATGTCACAGACTTTTGTGCATTTAGTAAATTAATATTTATAAGAAGCCCAGACAGTTTAGTGTTTTTAATATAGGACTAGGATTTTCTCCTAAACATCAAACAGAACTTGCATTAAAACTGTAGTTTCCTGATTGCTACAAACCTAAATGACAGTATTTCCAAGGCTTGTTTTCCATCATGTCATACAGATTAGCAACTGTACACAACTGGGAGATTTGCAAACTCCCCCAAGTAGCCATGAATTATACATTCCTAACGCTTTAAAGTTAATGCATAATAACCTTCCTATCAAGAGCCTGCTGACAGCTGCTAGTACTATTTTCCTAATATTTCTCATTACAAACATAGACATCTAGGAATGGAAAAACAAGCAGGTATACACAGAATCTAGTACCACACAGCTGCACATATATATTACACGTATATGTAATAAGTGAGACTTTGCCAACATTGTTTCAGGAATTTATGTAGCAATAAAATTGTAGCTGAACATCTTTCATAAAAAATGTAATTTAAAATTTTACAGCCTAATACACCTAAGAATTCATCACACCCAATTAAAATGCAGCACTTGATCACCTTTTATGCAAATTTTGAAAACGAATTCTGTTATATTATATGCTAATATGGAGTTGCGTTTAATTCAGCTGATGAATGACCCAATTTTGTTTTCCAGTGTACTAAGGACATCCCAGTCGAACATGACAGCTTCTCATGGGGTAAGCAAAGTCACCTTATATGTATTACAGAAACAGGATAAATTTATTAATTTTAAATGGGAGGCAAAGGTGATCTTCCAAAAATTTGTAATGAAATTTAATCTTGAAAAAAAAAGAAGAAAAAAAATTAAATCCTGGTTTTAGTGATAATACAACATTAGTGCCGGTAAAGTTCACAACAATTGCGGGAAACTCTGGTTGCAGCTGATTATATTCTCCAGGGGAGAAACTGCTGTCACAAAGCAAGCCAGGCCCAGTTCCGTAATCGCTTCCATGGCTGTTTAGCCTGGCTGGGCATCGCACGGTAAGGCCTGTGCCTGCTGCTTAAAAACCCCGAGACAACAGCACTGAAGGTACTGACCGAACACCAGGAGCCTCTTAATAGGCTTTTGTTTCTTGTTCCTAGAAGTTGTGTGTGCGTGACTATATGATTACCCAAAAATCAAATCTTTATCATCTTCATGGCCTGGCTCTGAAGGGGGTTCCAGCTGAATTCCTGCTAGGTTCCCACGCCTCAGCTCAGCTCCTGCCAGGAAAGGAAGAGACGCTGGCCCCCAGTACGCTTACAGGGCGAGCAGCACGCCCAAGCAATCACGGACAACACGAGAAGAACGGCAAGTGCTGGTGACAGAGTTACGTTGAAGATACTGCTTTAGGTTCATGCTTGTAAATAAAATTCCACATTATTTTTTTAATCTAGGTTGAATCACCCACCTGAATCACCCACCATATACAAATTTCAGTAAGTTACAACTCCCAAACCAACATCTTTACTTTGCAAGGACCGGCAGTGAAAAACCATTCCTCTTTCAAATACATCTGCTGAAGAATGTTGCACTTAATACAGATTTTGACAGAGAGTCAATCAGTAAGGTTAATTTACCATTACATAAGATCTGAGTATAGGTTTAATTTCTTTTCTTACAGCTGACACTTCCCCCCCCCAACATTACATTATATGCCAACTTGTTCAACTCCAAACGTAAGCTTAACATTAAACTAATAAACCTGAATTTGAGTAAGAATTATTTTAGATTTGAAAAATGTGCTTTGCAGAAGAGCTGTTTTCTAAATAAAACAGCATTTTCTAGTTACTAGTACTAGTAACCGTATTCCTGTTAATAACTATATTATACAGTGAATTTACAAGATGAAATTTTAACGCTTCCAAGCAATATAAACACCATTAAAGTGGTTTAAAAAATATGAACATTCAGTTCAGCCATCCCCAACCATAAAAAATCATGAAAAGCCAGTTTGCTTATTGAAGACTCTTAACTTCAGCGTTACACATCTTCCTAGCCAGTGAAGAAGTCCAGTTAACAGTCTGGAGGGTGAGAAACGGCTTCCGAGCTTGATTTCCTAATTCAAGGTTATTGCCCCTGCACAGGGGACCAGCAGGCTCCAGCCTGAACAGAGCAGGAGGACAGAAGACACCAAAGGAGACCAGGAGAGAGAATAAGAAAGGAGGAATCTCAAAAGTCAGGGAGAGAAGAGGAAAGAAGGCAATTGTTTAATTTGTGGGTGAACAGCCAAGTTCAACACTGACTGCGAGACACAAAATACAGCAGACTCCAGCTGTGCATTTAGCCAAGGGCTTGTATTTTAATTTCTTGAGGCGACCTATCCAATTCACTGTCATATTTAATTGAAACAGTAGATGAAAAGAACTGAGAAATTAAGCTCTCCCATCTGGCCCCTATTTGAAAATGTTTTGATGAAGAGGAGAAAGGTCTTGCCTAAAAGAAGAGGGAAGTTTAATACATGCGTGTCATGGCTACGCTACTGGGTTTTAAACTCATTTACTGTACAGTCAAACTGTAATGTTAAGAGTGTCTTTAAATTTAAGCTCCTTCAGCATGGACTTCCCAAAGCAAGCTGGAAGTTTTTGTAATCTATAAAATTATAAAATCTATAATTCAAAAAAGAAAACTGCAATTTACAATGAATATCTTACTGTACTCACAGAAAACAGATTAGCTGCTACAGAACAGCCCAGTGCTGTAACAGTTCCACGACGATTACAGTAAGCAGAAGCACGCTGCAGCCAGCATGGTCAGATGTTCCCGGCTTACCTGACATCGCTCTAGCACGTTAATTATGCGGCGCTGGCTGCCACTGCCTAACGTCTACTGGCTTGGCAATTAAGCTGGCAAGGTCTCAACTCTGAACAAAAGGCAGCTACCAGATATTTTGTCAAGCTAGGAAATTTCTTACCGAAAATATGTACTTGAAAAATGTCCAGTTCTTTCTGAGCACACTCTCTGTGCCGCAATAGAAGAAGAAAACGAGCCTGAAAGAAAGCTTAACAGCTAGCAACATTTTGTGAATAAAATTATAGGGTAGCCTAGCTTAAGAACTGTATTTTCTCCATAAATCTGCATTCGTGATGATCAGTCTGACTAGTCTATGCTGACAACTACAACACTTGAAGCAGTCACTGTTACAATGGTACCTAACCCCTGTAACTGGCGTAAGACCTTCTACCACAGATATGCACATTACCACTACATGCTAACAAAGTTAAAAGAAAGGAATGTAAAGTACAGGCAAGACTGGAGAAATCACATAGAGAACAAGAGCTTGCTGAAGGTCAGAGCCGTGAGCGAGAAGCCAATCTCCTGAATCTCAAAACTAATCCTTAGCACGAGCGATGCCTTCCTCTCGCCCTTAGGAAAGGCAGGTGATTGAATGAGGCCTCAGTCACATCTCCAACTCTTACAGTTATTTACATGACGCAGGACTTGGTTTTTTTTTTTTTTTTTTGAACAAGAACACAGAAAACTAGCTTGAAACAACTGGAAGTCCCGTAGCAAACCTGCGGAATCCATAGCACCCTCGTGAACGGTAGGAGATGCACACATCTTCCAGAAAGCGGAGGCATGCGTATGCAGCTAAACCTAATGAGCGTTCCCAGACTAACAAACTACATACAAATGGTTAGGGAATCAAAAGGTACAACTAGTCAGATTATTTCAGACGGGCTGGCATTTTTTTTGTTGTTTTATGTTCCACAGAAGCATTAATTTCACTAATGAGATGTTGGCTAGTAGCAATTGCAAGGATATGCAATGTGTCACCTGGGTGACAGTGAAAGAGCGTAGCACGTCTGTTTGACTTACGCTAAAATTACGCACATTCTATTTAATTGCATAACAATGTTTCCATTTGTCTTTGTTGAAAAATAATTTAGGCAGTTCTGCTTATCAATGATGACCTGAAGGGAGATGGTCACATGAAGCGAAAAAGTAGGATCTCTACTCAGTCGTGCACACAAAACAATGTTACATTAGCACAGATTAAGATTACTAATATAAATTGCTGCGATAAAGCAAGGTGAAAATTAAAGGTGAAGTACTGTAGCGATCTAAAATGAAAAACAATTGCCAGGGAAAGATATAAATAGCATCCAAACTCGCTGCTCTGTGAATGTAAAAGAGATGGCTAGGAAAAATATCTAAGGATAGAAGAAATCAATCATTTGCAGTTGTTACAGATCAGAGCTTAGTAACCTTTCCTGGCAAACCGGGAATTCGCACACAAAGCAGAGGTAGCTTACTGAAGGAGGAGATACGGAGAATATTTGTATTCCAAGTCCCGGAACCCCTACAAGCTGTAGGCTTCATTTTAACACACCCAGGCTACCAGGCAGTCGTATTACTGAGGCTATTTATAGATACACCAACTTACTCAAATACTTGGCTACAGGTTTTTCAATTCCCAGGACAAACAAGAGCAGCTAAAATGTGCAATATTAGCTTCCAGAAGTACGCGTTACCACATTCGCAAAAAGGTTATGTAAGTACCTATAATCTTATGTTAATTGAAGCATGGTAAATCCATATATTTATTGACATAGCTTGTTTCCTAGTGCTTTCAGTTCATAAGTTTAAGGACCGTAGAATCATAACAGTTTGTTGGCTTTAATTGGGTCTTCAGACACTAAAAAGCAATTCAGCCTCTTCTTTTAAAAGAAGGATTAAAATGTGAAAGCAGTAGGAATTTGGTTATCCAGACACTTCTGAAGCAAAATTATTTGCTTTGCCATACTGTTTCCTTTTTTATGGTGACTGCTCTCATCTCTTTTTCATGTACTACTGTAGCTCTTCTGATATAGAAAAGTTATTACAATCCTACTGTAAAGAAATTGAAACAATTTCTTAGACCCACATGGTTTCATATTTATCTTTAAGGCCAATGAAGGGATATTAAATTAAACCATATTCCTAAAACTCTGACATCTTGCTGATTTCAAGCAACTTCTCGTTGCTTTTTCTAAGAAATATTGGGGGGGATGTGCTAGAGAAAAACTAAACAAGACAGCGTGTTAGGATTCTGAGAGTACAAGCAGCCAGTATTAAAAAAAAAATTAAAAAAAGAAAAAGAAAAAGGCAAAAAAAAAAAAAGTAGATTTATTTCAATAGTTGCCTGTTTTTTAAAACCCGCAGACTCAGATCACTAGAAACTTGGCAATTACAGTAAACTGCTTGATCTAGTTCAGTGACAGCTTGACCTCAGAGAGTCCCAAATAACTGCATTTTGTTACTACTGGAGACACAAACAAGAGACCAGAGATGTCTTTGAAAGGCCAAATTAACCAACTAAATACAGCAGTGGTGGTATTGAAGAGCACAGCACATGCTAGAAAGCCTAGCAATGAAACATGCTGACACCAAATAAATTTGTGGGAGGGAAGAGCACCGAAACCCTGGCAGGGGAAGGCGCTCAGGAGGCCCGCATTTCCCCTGCGAACACACGCAGCGGTGCCAAGCGTGAACTGGCGGTGGAAGCTGTGCCAAAGCGCCTTCGGAGCTAAACCCAGGGAACTGCCAGCGCGCCTGTGGGTGCCGCCGGGATCGCTGGAGGTACCCCTCTCGGTGCGCGCGCCTCGTGGGGCTGCTACCTAGATAAATATTAGAAGGTATGAAGTAGCAATGGCCTAATTAATATTAATTAATATTTTTGATACCTGATTTAGTGACTGCAGAGAACTTTCTTTGCGGCTAGGAAGAGTTAAAACAAGGAGAAAAAAAATACGCACAAGCAGGGAAACAAGGAAAATAAGGTTTACCGTGAAGAAAGCGCACACTGGGTCTGTCCTACGGAGCTACCACTTGGTCAGGAAAGGGGATAGGTAATTAATAGAGGAGAAATACACAGGCAGACAATTCACATGTATTTGCACCATGCTATAGTTCCTGCTATTCATGTTTATAGTAGGATTAATACACGTTGCTGGTAAGATTAGTGAGTGTGGGACCGCATTGCTTTTAAAATTTATGTATTACAAGTATGCATTTGATATACGTGTTGAATCAGTTTTTCAGTACCACATAACCTTTCTCCTTTTGCTCCCACAATGGAGAGAAATAAAATGAGAAGAAGAGAGGCCAGAGAAGCTAACAGTGGCATAGCATTTGACAGCGTGGATACACCGTGCAGCGCTCTTGATCTCTCTGGTCTCAGATGTAATCGAGATATTGTGCCTTACAGAACCTCCTTCGCGAAGCACGCTGCTCATTACGGTTCAAGCTCACAGGAATGGAGCAGGCAGACCGGGGCGTCAGACGACATGGGAAAGCAGTAAAAAGGCTGGCAGATCTAATTTTAGTTCTGCCAGCCTGGACAGTGTCCTCTTAACAAGCACCAAGTGTGATAACACTGATGAACGGGCCTAATCGTCAAAAATACAGAAGCAATAACTCTATCGCACAAGTCTTATTTGCATCTTAAATATTTATAATCTTCAGATTTAAGAGACAGAATATGGCTGCACATCTGCTCTTTTAATCTGAACTCATGCCTTTTAATGCGAACAGCTAAGCAACTGCAAACCCCGTGCTCGCGACGCTTCTGTGGGACTCTGCAAGGCAGCTCCCAGTCCGACGCCACCGTTAGAAGGCTGTGGCAGACCATGAGCGCTCTGACGCTAGCTTTCTCCTCTCTCATTATATTATTCCTCCTGAATGATTCAGTGATGTCTCTGGTTTCTGTGGCATCCAAAACGCAGGAAAGGATTGATGAGGCCAAAAATACTGGTCTCAAAAAACCTCTCAGCTTGACTAGTTATTTATTGGAAAAATAAAATATATTTCACACGAGTACCCTGGAAACCAGGAAGATATTTTGATTTCCAGTTACAACAGTGTCACAGGCTGTAGATGATCTCAAAACATACAGAAATGAAATGGATCCTATGAATATAATATCAGATATAATGACACCGTATCAGCCTTGCAAAATCGCACAAAAACATACTTGTCTGCGACTTGCTAGAATAATTGTAATGAATGAACAAATAATATATTACTTGGTGTCAAAAAAATGTAATCACCCTGAGTAGGCTGAAAAAAAATTTGCAAAGCTTCTCTATATTAAGCTGCTCATATAACGCTACTACATCGCCACAATAAAAATAAAACAAGCTGCTGTTCCCCCTCGGCCTCGTCTAAGTATTCCTTTTTGGTCCCTGAGAAGAGGAGATGGGCTTTTCTGTGTGTCCAGAGGCCACCCAGACACTGAAAGAAAGCACAGAAGCTAATATACTCTCCACTGAAACCCTGCTGTTAACATACTTTGATTAATAGTACCAGTTTTAATAAAATAAAATAAAATAAATTTTATGTTATTATAAAAATTTAATTGTCCACAAAAGTGTCTGTAAATTTTGGTAAAGCTATAGCATATATTTTCTTAAAGTTGGTATATGCATAACCTTATTATTAAAAACCCTAATAGTCTCTCCAACTGTTAACCATGCACAGCTCTATATGAAGGCAATGGGAAATTAGATTGTCCAAGAACTACATAATTCACTCTGGATGTTAATTAAAAGAAATCACCAAACCCATGGAGGCTTAAATCAATAAGAGAATAAAAGTTGACATTCAGGTGGGATCAAAATCTAAGGCTAAGGCCCCAATAAATCTTAATATTACTCTGCTGTGTTCACTGGTGTTGAGACCTACAAATTGTAATACCTTTTCTGGTGGAAGTCACAATCTAACATTCTTTTCATGATAAGTTGTTTAAGAACATGACTGAGCTTTCATTAGGTCTCTGCAATTTACAGTTTTGAAGGACAGATTTTAATTGTATGTGTGTCAATCATAAACCCATCCAATTGTCATGGAAACACAGAGTCATTCCAATGAAGAGTCAAATGATTAACTTGGCTGCTGGAACAAAAGTTTTATTGCTGCAATTTACTGAAACTGTCTGCTTTGCATATATTAGGCTGAATGGAATCACAGTAATGGCCATGCTGCTGGACACAGTGCTCTGCCAAGACTTTAAATGGATTTGATACTTAAATTCTTTGTAGAAAACTCGCATTATTCTGATTGTATTTAAGCTAGCAGGATGTTATAGCGCATACTTCAATTTTGTAAGACTCCCATGTTTTTGTCCACCCTCAAACATGACTAATTAGGTTAATTGGGTCAATTGAGAATTTCAGGCATAAGCAAGGCATATCAGGCTTAATATACTGCTTTGACAAGTACGTATTGTGATTCTTATAATAGCAATTAATGTGATATCCCTGTATCTTTGACAGGTGATTTCCAAGGCAGTCACAATAGCGAGGTCATAATTGCTTTTCCAAATCAAGAAACCCACTTACTTGGCTACCATTCCTCAAAAATCTGCCCGGTGATCTGTAATTACGGCTGTCCTCACAAGGGGAGGCCTGGTGCCTCCGAGGCAGTGCAGCGCTACCAGTGCTGTTCTGCAGACTGGGAGACGAAACAAAGAGAAACTCGGACCCAAGCTCACCAAGTTCCTTAGGTACCTAAATCCCCACTGACGGCTG
This sequence comes from Platalea leucorodia, assembly GCF_965183815.1. Lineage (NCBI taxonomy): Eukaryota > Metazoa > Chordata > Aves > Pelecaniformes > Threskiornithidae > Platalea > Platalea leucorodia. The sequence continues at coordinate 1,409,456 of NC_138834.1, forward strand.
AGGAGTTAGGACTAACTCATCTAAAGTAAAACAGAAAGCCAAGTAACATAGAAAACTTAAAGGAAGCCTATAAGCTTCCTTATAGGTCTTCTCAGATCTTCCTATGTTCTCCTTTCTTTTTTCTAGGTCTTTCGGTTCGTACATTACCGCCCTGAACTCCAGCCATTCTTCTTCTTACAAAGCTATGCACATAGGTTACGTCTCCTGTTTCCCTGTTCCTGCTTTGACCGGGTTATCTGTTTTTTCATTAATATTCTGAATAAATTACAGAAGGAGCACATACTGTTTAGAAACTGATGAGCACATACTAGTCAGCAACTGAAATAAAAAAGCCACGTTCCTTATTTATACACACTCACCACGCAGCACCTACAAAAAAGCAGGCGTGTTCCTTGCTGCGCATGGATTGCACGGAGTATGTGTCTGTCAGCTGCAACGCCGGGTCAACTTTCAAATCCTGAACAAATGTTTTAGCCCCTGAAAAAGGGGCCTGTAAAAGCAGTGGTCTGCTATCAAAAGCCCACCCTTTCAATAGGCTGCAGTTATTGACACTTTTCAGTCATTCAGAGCACAAATGCCAGGAGGATGCTTGGTCCTTAGTATCCGTAATGACATCATCATGCAAACACTTAGCCTAACTTTGACTGGGAGCTCAGTTTCAGGAGCTGGCTGTTGTAATGACCATATAAAATTAAATATATTAATTTGTATGCCTATGTAATCTGGATACAACGGAGACACCACAAACACAGAATTCTAGCGTTTCTTTTTACATTTTCATTTCTCAGCTGCACCTAAGTCCATAATTGTGAAAGACTAAGAGGAATTCGAAGAATGTGCAGTAACATTTATTCATATATGTCAAAAGGGTGGCATCCACCTCTCTCCCCAAACGTTATGGAAAAGAAGAAAGAAAACTTTATTATAGAGAAGACTGTACACAGTGGCAAACAGCATCTCCAGATGCCAGCTTTATTGAACTGAAAGCATGAAATATATTAACCCCTTTTAACCTCCTTCTGAAATCTATCAGTCAGTTACGCCAGAAGCAAAAAGACCAAGTAAAGCGATCTGACATCTTGCTACATTCCAAACTGACAATTTGGAAAGATAATTAACTGACAGAATTCTTTGTCACAGCCCTCTTAACTCTAAAGTTTCAAATCCCTAAGAAAACTCAAAATACTGTCTGATGTCAAAAAACCAAGTATGCTGAATATACAAAAAGCAGAAGAAATTTTTATAATTCCATTCATCAGTAAGAACTTAACGAAACGCCACCATTAACATCATAATGCAAATATTTCACATTAATAGAGCTTTTTCAACTTGAGACCTCAATGTATTTTCCAAGGGAGGTAAAGTTCTCACCAGTAATTGCTACTGGAGACACACCATAATGTATCCAAGGCAAAACGCACAGCAAAACCTGGGATTAGAAATAATTTTTTTACTTTTACATCCATATTCCTATTCTTTGATCACCATGCTGACTCCTGAGAATGGGATAGTTCAAAAGGGAACCAAGAAAATGCCATTAAAACTCAAACCTGTAGATAACTACGTATTTCCACACGCATTTCTGGTTTCCCGCGCACACACGTCGGTGTGTTCAAACATCTTTGAAGCCATTTTCAGAGCCTCTGTGAAAATGGAGTAACTATGGTCCTCATTAACTGCCGTTGAAGGCACGTGAGAGCCAAGAGACTGGGGCGGTAACTCGGCCTGCCCCTGCCCTGCCTGACAACGACACCGAAGCTGAAGATCTCAGCTTCTTCCTTCTTAGCCTCATTCCGGCAGGTAAGCATACAGGCTCCACACGTTAATGAGCACGCTTCATATGATAACGGCACTGCTGAAATCTTATGTAATTTTAGAAGAGGAACAGGTTTTTTCATGCAGTTTCTATGTACCTTTAACTCAGCTATTTCACTTCAATGTATAGAATATTCTTTTTAATTTAGACACTAACTGTAATGATTTTTCATATCACAGAAATGAAAAAGATCACATCAGCTCATTCTGCTGTACAATTAGACAACCTTAATTGGCTACAAGAGAATTAGACTGCAGAAACTATCCCGGCTAAATCTGGAAAACTGGGGACAGACGAAAAGGATGACGATTTTGTTTCCTGGAACAACGTAACGCAGCAGCATATAACTAGAGCAAATACTTTATCCAGTACAGAAACAGGCGTAGGTTGGGCTGTGGGGGTTGGTTTGTTGGGGTTTATTTTGGGAGGGGGGGCAGCCTTCCTTCAGGGCTTTTTGGTCTGAGGTTTGAGTGGTTTTTAAAAGAAGTGACAGAGCAGTTTCATTTCTATCTTGAAAGTACACTGAAGCAATAATAAACTCCCCGCAGAGCCAACGTGTGAAGAATAATCTGGCGTGTTGCTCTTCACAATTAAGTCAGCCACAGTATCTCCCCTCTTTTGATATACCACCAGTACTTCATGTTATAAAACTATTTTGCAAGAAATCTCAATAAAAATGACCTTTTTTGGTGCGTGCAACGTAACACAAGGGTTTGATGGAACCCACGGCAGTGATAAACAGCTACCCACGCCCCAGTCGGGACAGCTGTTGCCAAAGGTGGGACCAGACACAGTCACTCTCTCAGCTACGGAAGTGGAACGTTGGAGTAAAATAAAAGCAACCAAAACAGTCAAGCTGTATCTGAAACTGTGGGACTTTTAAAAATCACAGTTAAATGCAAATAATTAAACTAATTTTAGGGGGTAGAGGAATACTTTTTCCATGATTTAGTGAAAAGTGTCCCCAAGTGAATATCTGATCATTTTGTGTTTCCACTTCATTAAAGAGGATGCAGCTAAATCAGATGAGGTAAACTGGGTACAGTGTTCATCCTGAATCACATCCAATAATGTAAGTTACCCAGTCACAACCCTGACATTTCATTCCCCTGCCTACAGCTCTACCAAGTTTTTACATCTACTGTAAAATTGTGTCATCTTCACGTTAGTCCTTCTCTATGTAAATCTGCTCTTCTGAGTCCAATTGAGAAAGAAATCAGATCATTAGAGAAATCCTCTTTATCCAGAAACACATGAACAAAGCTAAAAATGTCCTTCTCAGTGCTGCGTTTTCCTTTCAGTTTATTATACCAATTTACTCAGAATCACTCACCATCAGCAGCCCTTGGACTTAAATTTCCCCACTCTTTATTAATACCCATGCTGCCCAGGACAACGGGTACTAGCGAAGAGTCTCGTTACACAGGGAACTATTCCCCTTTGTACTTGAAATTTATAAATAAATGTACAGAAGGTGTCAAAATGTGCTTTGAAGAACAAAGCTATGGCAGTTAACATGTTTTATCAAGTAATGAGAAAAGAATGGATGCAGAATTGCACCCTGTACTCACGCCATTAGTCCTACTGGAGCTGGGAGAACCGGCCACGTGAGTGCTACTGCCCTGAAGCCACCGTTTGGGGGGTGTGAAATTTCATGCTACAATATCTAAAAATATGTAGAAGCTGGAACAAATTCAACATCAGTGCAAGTCTACTGAAGTATAAGACTGGCCTTAAATATCCCAGCTATTCCAGTACTCCGGACTCCTACTCTCTAACAGTGGCCAATAGCTGATGCCAAGGAAAAGTACAAACAGAGACAAACTTCCAGTAGTACTTTCTCGGGATGATGTTACACACAGAAGGAATGTAGGCTGCTACCCTGGATAATGAATCTCTGTTCTACTACAGCAGAAGCATCTATAGTGCAGCCCGAATACTACAGAACTGCATAGGAAGAGCTTTGTGAACTCCTTGCAACGTGGTGCAATACAGTGGTTTGCCGTCAGATCCCTGAACGCGGAATCTTTCAGTCAAAAGATCTCTTTTGCAAGGCAAGGCGGGGAGCGATACAATCCACAACGGATTGCAAATTACAAATCTGGGGGATACCTCTGAACGCTTGAGTACGGAAGGGATTCGTTTTCTGCATATTTCCTCTACCGCATTATACTAGTTTTCTCATGGAGAAATGGGCAAAGTGACTTTGGATTTATCCTTCCTCCATCCCACCACAACGCTGAGCCCAGAGCTCCCTCCTTTTTTCCTCTTAATCTCCCTCTCGGTATTGTCATAAGCTCCCATGACAACCCGAGAAGCACAGAGTTTTCGAAGGAAAACTTGAGGCACATTTTGGAGTATACTGTATTTTTAGTAAGCTAAACAGAGCTAAGCCATATGGTCCTACATTTCAATGTGATATAATCTGAAACTACTTTTTATTTATTTTTTACAAGCTAAGACAGTCCTCTTTACAGTATTTTGCACTTCAGGTGGGTCTTCTAAAGCTGTCTGTTTTGCGTGCAACCAACTTTTGATAATTTGTTCTGGGTGTTCTCCAGGACAAGAAGGAAATGGGTGCACTGCAATCTCAGGCATCATCTGGGACTTTCAGAAGGCAACAAAGCTCTGAACACATCCGTGACTGCTGCACGCTTCACCATGGCTGCAACTAATCCAAGGCGCTCCCCTGCAATATGTCTCTATATTGAACTGAGTCCTGCTTCTGTAAATACAGAAGAACCAAGTTCAATTAAGCTGACAGAGAAAGATTAAGTTTGGATCTCAACTCCTAGCCTTCATGATAACTTCAAAATATGAAGCAGTTGGTTATAAATCCCAGTCTCTCAGACCTAAGTGCAGTACTGGCCCACGACGAGGCATCAGAGGTACTACAAAAAAACCAAACAACAACAAACCCCCATAAAATTCACCTAGCACTTTTTGGGGTATTCAATAACAATTTCAAGTCTTTGTACCTATTTTTAAAAACAAAATGACTGAAGGGAGATTTAAAAAAAAAAAAAAAAAAAAAGTCACATTGTGATTTTTGTGTGCTAAATCACCTGTTTTTCCAATATATGTAATATATGTCCATCTTAGGCAGTGTCCAACATATAGTGGTCCAAGCAGGTAAATGTTTGAAAACTATGAAATTCTGTCTCATTTTTGCCTGTCATTTAGAACTTTGCTTGCTAACTGTTGATTCTGACTCTCTAAAATTGGGATAATTCAAAAGTTTAATGCAACAGTCCTTGCAAAATCTTGTTTGAGAGACAGTTCTTTGAAGATACAAAAAAACCCAAATACTATTTAACCACTGGAATTGTCCAGGAGTGACTAAGCTACAGCTATAGAAACAGGCAGCAAGCGCCTAAAGCAGAATTTCACTCGTTTGGATTGTTTACGAGAGATTTAATTGACAGACCAGCAGGTTATTTTGCTGATCTCACTGTCTGTACTCTGGTTCCGCTCACAGATGAATCAACGATGTTCAAATCTCGTTACCTGCCTCTGTGGCTTCAAAACATCTGACTGTGAAAATTATTATTTTATCCCTTTTCATTTGGTAGGCTAGCTGTGTTATGCACAATATTGTCATAAAGAGATATTATCTCCTCTTTTAGCAATTCAATACACCTATAATTAAGAATTATTTATTAATATCCCTGTACCTGTCAAGCCATTAACCCCGCACAACACAAATGAAATTAGATCTGCCAGGAACCCTGTTAAGATAGAGCAGGATCAAGATTAAAGATCTTGCCGCTAATCTTAAGGTGTCTCTTTTACACTGGTCACTTAACATTTTTTGGGCAAACTGCCACGAGGAAGGTCAGCCCGTAAGAGCAAGCAACCTACCTTAGAAACTGGAAAAACGCCAAGCCTTTCTTCGGGCTAGTGCCTGAAATCGCTCCAGTTCTGGCGTTACCAGCGGTGCGTGGCAGCGGGCAGGCCGGCAGCGGGAGGCATTGCCTGCGCTGGGTAACACGTGCCCTCTCCTGCCAGACCCAAGCAATATTCCAGGACGGCTGGTGCCTGCCTGGATGAAGGAAAACTAGTCCCTCTGCTCGGAATATCAGTGCACATTACTAGAGGGTTTTTATGATTACTTTTCTATTAAACATTCATGTACAATGAACTGTTCTTAATGCTGTAGAACATACACTGAATACGTATACTCCAAACAACCTGGCATTTTCAAAGCGGTCTGGCCTTAAGAGTACACATGGGAAAATCATAGGACAGCTAGGAGATATTAGACTTAGTCATCCAACCGTCCATTAGATGACCAAGATAGAGGAAAAACAACAGAATATAAAACCATCTCTTGGTTTTAATATTTTTAGTTCATGATGAGCATTATTCTGTAGGGTTCACATCCCAACCCCCTCACCCCGCTGAAGAAGCAAAGTAAGATTTTCTATGATTTAATTCAGTATCCATTTAGCTCAACTGAAGGACTGTCTCCATAAAATTCACGGTGCTCTCTTTCTCTATAAAATTCTGCCACTCATGAGCAGACAGAAAAGCAAAAGCGGGTTAGGACAGAAGGGATGCTGTTTAATATTAAACAGCACAGCTTTAATCGATTAGTGTCTTGAAGTAGGCTCCACTGAGCAGCCCAGTAAATCTGGGTAGAGGTGCTTTGAAACTGCCCTCCTTGGAGAAACGGACTTGTGGAGCATCTGCAGAACTCGTATTGTGCTTTTTAACCTTATAATTACAGCAGGTTTAGAATAATTGCCTCAAAATATTTTATGGGACTCTATTTAAGCCATTTAATTGTTCTCAGTAGTTTTCATTCTATTTCCACTTCCTTAAGTATTCAGGCAAACAATTTTTCCAAGAGAATGTTTACAGAAACGCTAGCACTGAGTAAAAATTCAAAATATATTTGGAAAGGCAAGTTTTGAATCACTAACAAATTACATACGATGCATGAATCTTACAGCTCACGTACCTCATCAAGTCCAGACCAGCCTGAATTCTGAGTATTAAAAATAGGCTGTGATTATGGAATAGAAATAGACAGATGCTAAGAAAAGAGAAATTGATACAGGTAAATAAGCACTACCTGATATAAAAAGTAAATGTCCCGTTACTGCTAAGAAACATCTAAGGCAAAGAGATCAAACTGACTTGTGAAATATTGGACTTTGAGACAATAATATGAGGACACATCCTAGAAGAAATAAAGGAGTGGAAGTCCTCCGACAAAGGACAGATGTGTTTGTGTCTCCTCCTGATCATACTGCTGGGTAAAATGCTTTTCAGTGCCAAAAATGGTGCCAGTCCACTCTAACCCAATAATGAAGCCTTGCTACCCCGAACTGATCCCTTTGCCTGAGCCCGGACGGAGGCATGGGCAGCACCGCCCGTGTCCCGACTAACCAGAAGGAGGGGCTTTGAGGTTTCCATGATTTCTCTGCAGATTAAAGCACAGAGATCCAAGCAAAGATGTCTAAAGATCTCTACAGGCAGAAGTGCAAGGGAAACGGGCAAAATAGGAAGCATACATTGTAAGTATAACAGAAAAAAAATGTATCTGTTTATTGGCTGAACGGCTCTGCAATATTTTAAGACTATATTTTCTTCCTTCAGGTGCAAGAACTGTAAGCAGGCACGACCTCTACCTGTCACAGTTCCAAGAGATCTCGTACAATCTCAAGCGTACTACAGTCCCTCTTCTTTCCCCTCTCCTGCATCCTTTCTGCATTTTCCCAAGGACATTGCCCATGTTTGCACATCTCCCCATATGGAATTACAGCAAGTAAACGTAAACGGGAAACGAATCCGCTCCTGCCGAGGGACATGCTGCTCTGAGACCAGCGGGACAAGACCTGGTTCCCGGCAGGCGCTGGAACACCGTTCACACGACACACTGCAAGTGCCACTGTGAACGCACCATAGCGCTTCATTGTGAGTTTTTGAAGTGTTACTGCTTTTTACAACCAGCACAATTCTTGTTCTGTGTCCCTTTTTTCCTCCCTTTACTTTCCACAGAGCACCAGAACTAACTCAGTAGCATTTTGTTAGAGGAGATTTGTTGTTCCAGACTGTTTTCAGGTTCTGTACCACCCATCCGTTTCACCAAAGCACCGGAGGATTACCAGCCTTTCCCCAGCTTATTTTCCCCAAGGAAAAATGAAAACGACAAAATGTTTCTTGCTTTACCTGCTCCCCATCGGTGCAGAGCTCTGCAGCTAAAACGCTCATCGGAGCCAAAAGCTTGGGCATGACTGAACTCTGAACAAGCGAAACATCAATTGCTTTGATTTATAGTCCCAGGAGACCAAGTCAATCACAAAAGACTAAAGTAAAATTAATTTACCATTCAGAGCTGTCTATAAGACACGTCCAGCCTGAAAAATATAAAAAACTAGTATGAAGTAGATTGTGTAATTGCTTCCATTGGAATAAAAAATGGCTTAAAATTCCATCTTCACAGTGATCATATATCCAGAACATCCTTGCTCCATGCAGACATTAAACCTAGGATTCCACCCCCATGCCACGCCACTGAGTACTACAGACGTAGATGAACACTGAATATACAGCATCTTGAGCTGTCCGAGATTTATGATATCTCTGTGACTGGACTGACTATCTCTGGCAGCTGTTTGGGAGGCACAGCATAAGGCCAGTTCATCAGTTCAAACCTTGCTTATAAATAGATGCTGCAGATGCATTTCAGAGTAGATGCTGTAGACTATTTTCCATTTGAGAACTTTGCATCTTTTAGGTAATGCACATACATAAATACAGAACATTCACATAGCAGCTTAAGAGATGCAATCTGGTGTATTTTAAGCTACACAAGAATTTGCAGTTTTATGACAGCATCAAAATGGTGTTAGATTCAGCTGCAGGTTAATATGCAGCGCCCGATTTTCATTTCTGTGGTAGGCGGGATGTTAAGTTCACGTGGCATGTAGATCAGAAGGTAAACTGTTAAGGATGAGAAGCCGTTGTCAGACAGCATGCAGCGCAGCACAGCTGGCAACCTCCCCATCAGCGAAGCCGCGTGGGAAGGGCCGTCTCAGTCATGCCACAGGTATCCAGCGTTCAGCCACTCAGACAGGCCCCTACATCACAAACACCACGGTCACTTCCCAAAACTAAATTGTCTCATAAAGTCCAGTCATTCAATATTGTAATTGTATTTCTGTGGCTTAGCTTGTGGCGACAAGGAATGAAGCAAGCTGGAAGAGAAGGCTAATGGTAAAAGGTAAAGTTCTCTTTTATACTGAAATCTTTTTGTTATGAATAATGGACCCAGAAAGGAAAACAACGATTGATGCACCAGGTATAGAACAAGAACTTCATCACTTGCTGAGGTCATTTAGTCTGTCAGTACTAAAAGATTTGAAAGCTTCTAATTTAGTTCTTCACAAAAGAAGCTCCCTGCTGTTAACAACTTCACAATGAATTTTCAGCATTTAACTTCAAATCAGTACTGTAGCTTAATACTTCTTCCTCAGGTACTAAGGCAAACACAAAGCTCAAATTCTGGACAGAAAGCATCACCAGCTATTTACAGTTTAGGCAATTTCTTTGTACAGATAATAAATCAGAGTACATATCTCAATCCAGCAAGTGAAGTCTGAGTACAGAAATACCTTAAATATTAGTTTATGCACTCAGTGGAGTTCTGCTCTAAACAACATCTACATCAATCTAAATCAAGTATCGAATTGATAGATATTATTTTAGGTGTCTTTTCCTTCTGTTTTAGTAGGTGTAATGAGAACGGTGGTCCAATGATATTTAACAAGAAAAAAAACCACAGCTGAGTTTCTGCAGTGACACAGAACGCAATCAATCTGCTAACACCGGACACCTGAGAAGTTCACTGTGTCCATAAACCGTATTACTATGTGTATGCGTTAGAAACATCCATATTCTTGGCTCCTTACTCCCCTATAAAACAGCAGAGTGGAATCACTCTCCTGAGATTCATAAACAGATTTTGATTTCATCCAGGAAAATCTCCATCCTTCTCTTTGCAACAGAAAGTTCTCCCCCCACAACCCGTTCTTTGCAGCTTCAACGTACCAGTATGCTTCGTGGCTTTGCGGATAGTGCAGTAAGTTTCCATCACTAGACGCATAAAAAACCCCAAGCCCACAGCCAAGAAGAGATTCTGAGCGTTACTGACAGCTTGTAAGACAAAAGAAATTAAGACACATTTATACTAAACAAGTGTATCTTTTCCTCCTTTCTTATGGGTTCTATAAAAGGTATTTTATTTCACTCCATATATGCTATGCTTATGTATAATGCCAGTTCCATAAGCCCGGACTCAAAGAGAATAACTTTTACTAGCCAAAGAAATCAGCCCTGCGTATGGTCCGGGAGATTTGCCAAAGAGAAACAAGCTCCATGGTAAAGGTCATTAGGAATAAGAGACATTCTTTGCACGGTGCTGAGTACAGAGACTAATCCACTCCTTTTGGTAGGAAGGATGCAGGTAGGGGATGAGCAGGCATTAGTTCCAGACTCTTCCACTCCTGCTTTTCTAAGTCTATTCAGGGAATCATCCATTTTGACCTGCTTTTCTTTTGTTTTTGATGTCACGCGCTACAAACGCCAGCATTATGCTTACTAGGACAAATCCATTGCACTGTGCTGGAACTCCTCGCGAGCAGGGTGGGGGATGCTCGCGGTACGGGCAGTAAGTCAGTTGGCTGCTGTTATCATCAATCAAGCATGAAGGCTCTGCTATTCTGCAGCCGGAATTCTTTATCTAACTGATTAGTCATACAGGCCAACTGTATTACAGTATTGCTTCCCAACTCCCATGACAGAACTCCTCCATTTGGAGTATTAAAAAACCCAGCTGATGAGCTCAATGTTGCGTGAAACACGCTTTGGGGAGGAGGGAGAGGATGCAAGGCAGCAGAGGACGAAGAAGAGAGACGATCCCCTTATCCCCACACATCTTCATGCAAAAAGGAAGTGAGTGAAAGCCTGCAAATCAATTCAAAAGCAAATAAAGCAACAAGAGGCCACCAAGACAAAGACCAGAAAGCTATTTTAAGGTTCAGAGTGAATTAAATATGCAAAGAAATGAAGCATAGCAAGGAAACAACCTTACTGGCAGAATTAGCCTTTCTTTTCCTGTTTGTAAGGCAACTGAGAAAGGCATTTCAGAAGAAGAGTATCAATAACATAACTAGGTTGAATTTGCTTTTTGCTATGCTCAGGGAGGTTTTCTATTTCAATAGTCCTCCTAAGAAAAAGAAACAGACCCCTTAAAAAACATTCCCCAGTTATTTTCTCTATCACGTTCTGTATTGTTCCCCATAGAGACCTTATGTCAAAGGTGGCCTCTTTTGACTTCATAGAAAAGTTACTACTCAGCTATTTCTCCCATCCAAGAAAAAGAAAAACACCTTGCTCAAGAATCCGATTTCTGGACTGTAATCTATTTCACTCTTTTCCCATACACCCATGCCTGCTTGCCAGTAAAGCATTAATTCAGGGACTCGACAAGAAGCGATCATATTTTAGCCCAGAATCACCCATCTTCCTGCCTCCCTGACCTACACGAACCTGTTTTATATGCTCATGTAGTTTCTACTGCATTTTTCTTTTTAGCTGAAAGTCACACTTCTTTACAAAAACCTTTGAACATAACAAAGTCTGAGCGCATCACAGCCAACAGCTTAATCTGAAAGGACGAGCATTCACCATAATGATCTCCGCATCGTACAGCGGACAGGCACCAAAATAAGATGCTTTACCCATAAATGTATACCTTTGGATAAATGCCTCTCACCTTACACCCTTACTCCCTTGCCAAGCAAAATGTTTTCATTTAGAATTAGATCCATACTGTCTTAAAAGCAGAGTTACCAATCCAGAGATGTCTTTGTGTTTCCTTTTTTCCCAGCACCTGGCACCGCTCCCCTGTTTTAGAGCTTTTGCGTACCCTGTCGCATCCCCATAAACAGCTGTACCCTAAGTGACTCTCAAAGAGCTTTTCTCTCCAGTGCAACATATAGAGCACCAAATATTGTACACCACACCACGTGTCTCTTCTGCTGTTTAAAATATTCCACTCTTACCATACCTGCTGGTTTCAATATTCAGAAGTTAAAGCACTTCTGAGCAGGCACCCAGTGGGATTTCAGAGCAGAATGTAAAGAGGAATTACTTAGGAAAAAAAGCCTGCCGTGATGGAGTCCTGCAGTCAGAAAATGCCCTCTCCCACCAAATGCTGAGGAGATGAGAGAAACAAGAAAAAACAGACGGGCCTGCCCTTCCACCCTGGTCAGATAAACCTACAAAATACACGTTCACAGAATTGACTGTAGTATGTGCCAGATAAATAAAAACAAATCCAAGTACAATCACTATCAATATTCAAGACAAATAAAATAAGCATGCTCTGTATGTGGATATTCTGTAGCAGATTGCGCTGCTGTCTTCATACACTGATACAGATAAAGACAATTGCAAACAGAAATAGGAATATTTTGTACTTTATATTCTTTGTAACAGGAGCTGACTTTTTTCGGTTTAATATGCATCCATAGAGACCTAACCACAACTGTCATCACAGCTAGATTGTTCTCCAGTGAGTTTCTTGGGAAAGGGCTGACTTAATTTTCCTCATTTGTACCGTGCCAAGCACAGTACGGTCTCAGTCCCAACTGAGGCCTCCAGGCACTGTCACAACGTAGGCACCAGACGAGCAAGTTGATGTGCTCAATGTAAAATTCCTCAGTTTTAGTAGGCAGCGTGAAAGATGCGAGGATAAAGCACCGCAACAGTGGTAAACAGGACTCGATTGTACTTTTAAAATAAAGCAGGTTACTCCTGCTTTTTACTGCTTACTCCTCCATTTGCTCTCCTGCCTCTGTTACTACCTCTACCTGGGGATATAGTTTACATTTATTATTTGTTCCAAAAGGTGCTTAGCTTACCCCAGGAACAGCATAAAATAAGAACTATGTACAGTGGGACAGAGGGTAAGAATGATTCCCCCCCCCCCTTTTCTTTTTTTTTGCTAGCATTGCTGAATAAAAAGGCTGAAACATTTATTTTTCAGCCAGTAATGACAGGATAAGTGTCAGACGTAACCCAAAAAAGCTCCACTAGAGCTCTCTGCAGCTTAAATCCCTGTTAAATTTATTCATATTTGATTCCACCCTCAGAAAGCCAGTCATCTTCTGAATTTTATTGTTTATATTAGATATAGTGAGTCATGGAAATAAAGTGACATGAAACCACATTTACGCTAAAGAAATCATCCCACATCTTTTCAGATTCTCTTTCCTGCTATTTCCGTAGCATACCTCCTATTGAGTCTGTGAGATTGATTACCCAAGCAAGGGCTACGCGCTTATTCTTGACTCCAGTTATTTAGCTGCTTACATTCTCATCCTGGCATGCCAATTTAGACGAAACAGATGCATTATCCATCAGTTACAGAGTCTGAATGAGCGTATACAGGACTATCTATCTGACCTGTGCCTATAAACACCAAAGTGACATTAATGCTAAGCAAAGATAATCATCTAAAAGTGCCATCGATTTCCTTTTCTATGTTTGCATACATTCTGAATACCCTGGAAGAGAAGGCTACCTCTCTGCATGTAAGAGGTCAAGGGCAACCAGACGCCTAACTCGAGCACCTCGGGCACTATGAATCCAGAGCGGAACATCTTCCGAAAACTGACATTGGTGTGTTTAAGGGATCAGGTTGGCCGTAGACTATAAGAAGGAATGCATCCTATAAGAAGGAACACATCCTGCTCTGCAGTTTTGCGATCACTACTTTTTCCAGTCAAACACTATTTCTAATCTAGTCTCCCTACTACGGCAAAAGAGAAAGGTGACGAGTACTTTGGGTGACTGAAGGAATGAACTGGGTGACTGCGCAGCTGACAGAGGAAGTTATCTTTCCCAAGTAAGGTCCTTCACCAGCTTCAGACTGACAGGCCTGCAGTTCCCCCAATCCCCCTTGCCCTCCTTGTAGGTGGGCGTCAGGTTTGCTAACCTCCATCGACTGGGACCTCCCTGGTTCGCCAGGTTAGATAAACCCTGACCAACGAGGAAAACATAAGACAGGAATTATTCGGTGGAGGTGTGTTTAACCCATGAAGAGCTCAACTCAAGAAAATGCCTTTGCTAGCTAACACAGTATCCTCATGCAGTAATTCAAAGTTACACTGCAAGGCCAGTAAAAAATGCAGGGAAGTTCCCTTCCTTGTTCATCCAGCTGCCCCAAGTGGTATCAAAAAAATTTGGACCCCACCTTTGATATGCTTCAAACTAGTATTGATATGAAGCAAATATCGAGTCACAGCTGTCCAACATTTGCCATTCTTAACTTCATATAAACACAAGATCACGGTGGATTTACTGTATCTTCACCAACAAAAGACCAGAATTGCCTCAAAATGTTCTATACACTTCAACATTAAAATTTATAGCTTTCAGAAAACTTATGCCCAGCTAGTAAACTTCAACTCTTTTTATCCTATACAGCAGAAGTGATTACTGTGCACATCTTCCACCAAACATATTAACGATGTGATTAGAAAGAAAAGAGACCACTTTAACTTTTTGTAGTAGCTACAACTGCAAATGCAGAGAGGTGTTCTGCATAAAGTAGCTCTACAGCAATCTTTCAAACTGCAAATTTCATCTTGCTCCATGCATTCTGCATGTATCAACTTTAATAGCACCTGATCTCATTTCTTTCTTTTAAATTTAACTAGCTATTTATTTAACCATCTATCATTAGTTAAATTCATTTTTACTTTATTTTTAGAGTCATCCTACTTCTCACGCTTTTGCATGTTTTTTCTAATGACCCTAACATAAAGATTTTTAAATTACAAGTAAAGAAATGGCCGACTCAACATTTATAATACTTTTTAGCTATCATGGCATGAAAAACTCCTGATTGTTTTAGCATACCAGTTTGCAATGATTTTACTTGCTATTTATCTTCCCGTGTGTGTGTGTGATCTGAAACCTGTCCACTGGAGATGTTCCCAAAAGCCACAGCCCCCCGCCTGGCCACTCTGCACAGGTAGGAATCACAGCTTACAGCCATAGTAACTAGCGTACCACCTCTCACTGTTGCGTTTCCAGACTCAACGTGTTCAAGTTAGCACTGTATGTTAGCCATGGAGAGTGTGAGTGCTCATCATTTGAAGGTGGTTTTTTCCTCACCGTTTAGCTCACGCTAAAAGGGTTACAGTTTATGGTTTATGACTGAGTCAAACCTAACAAAGCTTCAAACTCCTCACATATGCCCAGTCTTACAAGGATGTCATAAAAGGTTTAAAGACACTGCTTTGAGCAGGGGTTGGACCAGATAACCTCCAAAAGTCCCTTCCAACATAAATTATTCAGTGATTCTAAGACAAAACACACCCTGGCCTCCAAAGCCTTCAGAAAGGACCCACACCTTTAGGCTTTATTCCTCTGAATTTTCAGGAGGTCAAATGCTGACAGAAATCGGGCATTAGCAATTCCTTTGAAGTCAGTGGAAATTACAGCCCCTCATCCCTTCAGTGGGTTTTGGCTTAGAGATTTT
This sequence comes from Platalea leucorodia, assembly GCF_965183815.1. Classification (NCBI taxonomy): domain Eukaryota; kingdom Metazoa; phylum Chordata; class Aves; order Pelecaniformes; family Threskiornithidae; genus Platalea; species Platalea leucorodia. The sequence goes on from NC_138834.1 coordinate 1,424,833, forward strand.
AGCGTGGCTACTAACATGAAGACAAACTTTGATGTTAAAATTCCGGTGTACCTTCTTTTACTCCACCCCTCCCACCCCGTCACGCACTCACGCACACCGTCTCCATCCCCAGAGCAGCCACGCTTTTTCACCCTGTTGATCTGCCCCGCAAACACCACTTCCTTTTACTACGAGCCAGCAGAACCAGCGCCCAGGAACACGCACTCTGAAAGGCTGGCTGGCTTACCTCGCCGTCACTCCACGTTCCTATCCACCTACAAAGCCAGGAGTTACTCATCGTGCGATAATCTCAAAGCTATATACCTGCATGGAAAAGAGCTAGTACACCCTACTAATTACAGTTTTATCAGGAGGCCGTGAGCATTCTTACTTAGAACTAGCACAAATACTGATCTCTTTAAATGTACGAGACAGAAAGAGCTCCCCCTGCTTTTCAATATACAACATTTGCTGCTGTGAAGCTTTATTTTAAAGCCAGATACGTAAAGGCAAAATGAGATAACAAGCAGTTTCGGCATTGTTAATTCCATGCCTAGGCTGCATAAAGTCCGAGCTGATCATTCCAAATTAACCTACCTTACCGCAACAGCAGCGTATGATAGTCAATAAAACACATCAAGCAGGAGGAGTCCTTCCCGATACCTTTTAACTGATACGCCAACATGTAATTAACTTAACTGAAATCTGTTTGCGAGTCTCAAAGCACAGTATGTATCTCCAAAGTATTTTTGCAATTACAGTGCACAAATAACACATTCCAGTTCAATTTCCACTGCCATCCTTTTATCAGATTTCTGTATGGAAATTCCACCCAGAGCGAATACTGCTCCATGCTGGCCACAGCACAATAGCCTCATGGTTACTACTGCGTGTAGCTGCTAGGGATGGAGATCGAGACCAACAGAGGGATGGGAGATGTCTATTCAAAGTAATTCTAGCATTAATAGAGGCAACAAAGGATCGTCTCTCTCTGGACTCGCCAGGATCTACATCACTGAGACAAAGAGTACGTTGCCAACTTCTCAGACAAATTGCTCCCATGAAAGACGTTGCTGCTTCGGAAGCTCCACAGGAGAATGTAGTTAATCTCTGGCTCTCGCTTAGGGCTTGTTTATTTGCTCAGAACAGGACTTAATGTGGCAAGTGTGAGCAAACTTGCGCTTTAGGAGGAGCTGGGAATTGTTAACAGGTTCCCTCTTATTTCTTTGAAACATTTCGTTCTTTATTTGTTACAAAACACCTAAGAGAACAACTTTCTTCATTCATTACTTACAATTGTTCCGTCTGTTGTGACACAAGAAATAAAATTTACAAATAAATTGAAAAGTTTCATTTTGCTGCTGCTTCTGTAAGTATTCCAGGCTACACAGAAAAAGATATAGTGTAGCTTCTTGCAGCTACATTCCTCTGAATCGCAGAAGAAGGATGGACTTTGCATCAGATGATGCAAGTTTTTGTCACTGGCACTGTTACTGATTGCCTTTATGGCTTCATTTTTATCTCTGTACCTTAGTTCTCTTATTTATAAAATGAGAATGCCACCCTTAGAGGTCTAGCTCAACTGTGTAAAAGTAGAAGCCAAATTTACTTTGATTTCTATTGCAGCTAATTATTTTTTGAAATATGGTACTTTCCACTTTCCTGAAAGAATTAAGAGTAAAGAAGCTAACAGGCCCTGAATGGTGCTAAAGCTCTGTGTGTGCACCAGACCCCAAACGTAATTTGCTCCTGAGTGTACTACGAAATCAAATCGTCTTCTGACCATACTGTGAAATGGTAATGTTCTAACATCATGTTTGATTTACTTATTTAATAACAATGCAATCAATGGACAAACACAATGTTAGTGTTTGTGTTGTTTCCAGGAGAGGAAGAGCAGGATGTAATTGCCCATGATCTCATTCATCATCTTTAGTTCCAGTCCTTCAGATACAGCCCTATACAATCTTCAGGGACAGTAAATGACCATTTTTTGGTCATTAGCTACGAGTGGGGAAAATCCTGTACACCTGAAGCAAGTTCTGGAACAAGTTTTCAAGCCCCAGTTTTTGAATCAATAAAGATAATGAAAAAAAATACAGTAAAACAACACAATATGGATCTGGGAAAAATGTCAAGTGCTTTCTTTGTATTTTCAGTGCGTAATTAATGCCATGCAGAACTTCCTCTGCAGCTGGGATATACTGTGACATCTCTGAAGGGGTAATCATGGGAATTTAGGTTTATATTAAGTCTGTTTAAGAAGTATTGTAATGAAACAAGAAAATTTAAAGGCTGAAGGATCTGAACATGAATTAAACATTACCCTTAACTGATGTAAAAGAAAAATGTTTGTTCTTGCTGTTGATTTCACCTACTACTACATGAAAGGTGAAGGCTGAAGGTGTATTGCTCTTGTTTTGATTTGGCTGTAAGTCTTGATGCAATAGATATACCTCCCCACATGTACAATACTCATTTATTAAGCTTCAGAATCAATTCATACCACTTTCACGGGGACAGCTTATACTAAAGCGGTGGAGGAAACTGTTCTAACAGCATCTCACTGCAGAATGTCCCCCTGAGTGCTCCACTATTTCACAATCTTCAACCACACTCGTAGTGACTTCATGCTTTCAAATAAGCATGATCTTTAATCCTCCCAAACACAATCCCTTCCCCTTCCACTTGTCTATTTCAGACCCACGCAAACAGGGGCAATTACAGCTTGTGACCTCCTGACCAGTAGATAATGCAACACGGTCCACTATTAGGGAGTCTCGTATGAGGGTCAGCAAGGCTCAGGGCCGGGTCCTGCACTTGGGGCACAACCACCCCAGGCACCGCTGCAGGCGTGGGGAGGAGCGGCTGGGAGCTGCCCGGCGGGAAGGGGCCTGGGGGTGGTGGTTGACAGCCACTGAACACGAGCCAGCAGGGTGCCCAGGTGGCCAAGAGGGCCAATGGCATCCTGGCTTGTATCAGGACCGGTGTGGCCAGCAGGAGCAGGGAGGTGATGGTGCCCCTGCGCTGGGCACTGGTGAGGCCGCCCCTCGAATGCTGTGCTCAGCGCTGGGCCCCGCACCCCAAGGCGGCCATGGAGGGGCTGGAGCGTGGCCAGAGCAGGGCAGCGAGGCTGGGGCAGGGGCTGGAGCACAAGGCTGGGGAGGAGCGGCTGGGGGAGCTGGGGGGGCTCAGCCTGGAGAAGAGGAGGCTGAGGGGAGCCCTCATCGCTCTCTGCAACGGCCTGAAAGGAGGCTGGAGCCGGGGGGGTCGGTCTCTTCTCCCCAGGAACAAGCGATGGGACGAGAGGGAACGGCCTCAAGCTGCGCCAGGGCAGGTTTGGGTTGGGTATGGGGAAAAACTTCTTCCCCCAAAGGGCTGTCAGGGCCTGGCCCAGGCTGCCCAGGGCAGGGGCTGAGTCCCCATCCCTGGAGGTATTTAAAAGCCGGGGAGATGTGGTGCTTGGGGACATGGTTTAGTGGTGGCCTTGGCAGCGCTGGGTTAACGGTTGGACTCGATGATCTTAAGGGTCTTTTCCAACCTAAATGATTCTATGATTCTAGGGTTTGTGTTATACCACAATACAGATACAATTACCAGCACTAATAATGTTAGTTATTCCACAGCATTTGTGCTTGAGTCTACACTAGCTACAGCATCTTTTTGTCTGATTTATTCTTTTACAGTTACATAATTCTCTATTAAAATCGGATTTTCTTTCAGACGTGAATATAGTTATGGTTCTCAGGTAGTTGGGCTCAACTGAGAGGCACCTCAAGCTTCAGATACTCTAGGACAGGTAGAATAGCAGTACGTCAAATGGAGCTGAAATTCCTTTTTAAACTACTCCAGAGGAAACTGATGAAGGCCAACAGAGATCCCATGAGATCTGAACGGTCAGTAGACCCAGTCAAAAAGACCGGTTCTACAACCTATGCGAGAGATGAATTCATCAAGAAACTGTGTGGCATTTCTAAGCCAAGGCATTCATGTTAGGGCCCTTACAACCCTTTGCCTTTAAGGCTGTAGAACCATGAAACTCATGAAGGAGGAAAGGCAAGGACACCTACAGAGTCTGTAAATGGCAATAGAAGGAAGCAGCCAATTAGCGTATTGGTACAGTGATCTAAATTACAGCTAAGGCTGCAGAGGCTATAAAGGATGCTGTATAAGTCACTAATGACTTACGGTGATAGGAAGATGATAGCCTGGTAAAAATCCTGAGAGGCAATAGCCAAGATGTACTGAGATGATATGAAAAACACAAGACAAATTGCATCCCCATCTCGCTTCAATAGCCTGCTTCTCAGGAGAAGAGACTCCCTTTGTCCTTCCTTTCTCTCTCCTCGACACTTCTGGGTGTCCTGCAGCTTTGTAACCCCTCGGGAGACCTGTGTTACACAGCTCCCTCTACCACCCCTAAGGCAGATGGTATTCCCTTCCTACGTCCATCAAAACCATGCCTGCAGGGAAATGCTGCCGAGGGACAGGCAGCACTTTCCAGCTCTCCTTGGAGCTAGCAACTGGCTCTGCAGCAAGAATATATTCTTTTGATTAGGAGAAAAACTCTGGTACTGAGCTGACCAGGTTTTGATTTGTTTCTCCAGTGTATCATTATAGCTGGAGATAGGCAACTATTTCAAAGAGGCACAGAAACAATTATGTCCTTGGTATGCGAGTCCCAGAAGCATCTATTGCTATAATTTTCTTTGTCACATATCTGCTTTTATTGCAACGAGACCTTGAGTTAGAAGAAGGGGGGAAAAAAAAAAAGAAAAAAAAAATCAATAAGGGTCATTGAAACTCTGCTACGGCCAGATGAAGTTCCAGATTTCACTGGCAGCAGGCGTCATACCAATTAAACAATAAAACACTACCTATTAAACTCAACCTGTAGTCAACACAATGGTCACTGTTCTGCTTACACTTAATTCTATGAAATCACTCATTTTCACGTGTGACTTTCAGAATATACATTTTACCTGAAACACAGCGAAGGTGGCTGTGCACAGAAGTAGGACTCTGCAATCAGTAGCAGTGAATCACTAGGTACTTGAAGAGAGAGAATTATGGTCAAAAGTGGAAAATAAAGACCACAGATTCATAGGGACTATTTTATTCTTGCCAAGCCGCCTCCATTTTTTCAGTAGATCCACTTGAATTTCCCCTGAGTTCTAGATCTTCAGTCCAAAAAAGTATCACTGTGGAGCCCCTACAACGCCCCAGCAGATGATCCCTCCAAAGTATGACACACTTACTGCCCAGTCACTAAATGCAACCACCCTGTTTGTGCAAGCAGTACTGCATGCAATTGATATGTGCATAAGCCTCTCTCATCCATTATACTGTAACACTGAGGCACCAGGACAACATGAAGAATTTCAGTTACATTTCTAGGGTACACTCAGTGACAACGAAAGCATTGGCATAATACTCCAGTGATCCACGAGTAGGATCTAGCACCTCTGATGGTAAAGGCTGACAACTGTAGTATGTGTGGGATCAGGAAGAGTGAAGGAAGGAGTTGACTATAGGTTGACTCCAGCAACAAAAACGCAGGGACTTGTATTTCATTCCATTTCTTAAAAGACATCGGCAGGAAATTCTGACCAAAAGCTCCAAATTTTACCTTATTGCAAACATTTTCTTCTCCTAAAACCCGTGTCTACATTTACCACTGAGAAATTAATAAAAAACAATTCTAAAGAACATAGAGATGTATACGAAGCCCCTGCCTTCCCTCTGCACTCACATCACTGCTGCTTTCTGGAGGGCAGTCTCTGCCCACGCCCAAGCCACCTGGAAGCCGTACAGCCATAACTATGAATCCACAGCAAAGCCTGGGTGCAGCTGCACTCAGAAGTCGCATTAGCAAGGCTCAGTGCCATGCTAAACATGTCTGCAAAGATTCCAGATAGGAACCGGTGCCACCCAGCTGGCTTTGCCATAAAAACAACCTATAGACTTGCCTTAAGAAGCCTGTGCAGCAAGCAGTATGCTACTAGTGTTATAGATTATGACCATGCACAAAACAAGCTACAAATGAAAGCCATGTTAATTTTGAGTCCCATGCTTGTTTCAGTAGAACATCAGTATACGACTAATTTCAAGCTCTACTGGAAATGCAGGAAAATCGCAAGCCCTTCTGACAAGCAGAACAAAGCAGAGGCTCGGCCCTCCAAAGAGGTTCTGAATATGCATGGTTTCAAGGGACTCCTCAAGGAAATAAGGTGTCAACACACGGAGAATCCTGCGCAAAAATTACGTCCAAAATGGTATGGAGGAAAAGTTTGAGAGTCAAAAAATAATGGGAAGTAAGGTAACTTAAGTGAATGATAATGTTCTTACACTTACAAGATATTTTCATTCCAGAGGATCCAAATATAAACCACTTAGTGATCTACAAAAAGCAAGAATGTAGACAATGTAGACCCTGTCTTGTTAAAGTGATCGCAGCAAGCTAATACTTCAGACAGCATTACCTGATCTGGAGATGAAGTAAAGCTATAGGTTTCCACTACTGATACCAGCTTCACTCTATGCAAAACTGTCACCGACAGTATCAGGAAGACACCTGAATAAGAGATTTCCCACCCCTGTAAAAGAATCAGGGTTATTGGCAGGTAGCTCTGTGGGGATTACTTGCAGAATTCGTCTCTGTCTCTCATTTCAGTACTATAAGTTTAAAACCAGCGTGGGACTTTTGATGCCTTTCCGCATAAAATATGGAGAGGGAAAGAGAACAGATACTGGAAAGATAATAATGCTTTTTTTTTTAATTGAGGAACTGACTTTATTTCTGTTAGTACAGTGACAGATGTGCATTGCATACCACTGTCCATTTATCTACTTTCTAACTACAGTATTCAGCCACTTAAAAAAAAATGAGCAGGTAAGCCAGGTAAGCACAATTTTTAACTGAGTGAAATCATTCTTATCTCCCTGTATGAATAAGGTCAGTAAGAGCTGGAAATTTACCTTGTAGTAGAAAAGTAACTCCTCATTCTGTGAAATAGCTTCTTCTAAATGCAAGTGAAGGATAAGGCAATAATCAGCAATCCATCTGAAACGCTAGCTATCTTACAGTCAGTGATCCTACAGCAGATTTTGAAACAGAAAACAGATCAAGCCTCACGTCACAAACAAATCCCAATGCAGATAATTATATAGCAACTACATCATAGGCGCAATGGTAGTCAACCCCCAATGACTGCCAGCAGGCACTGAACCTTAATCTTTAGCATCAAAGCACCAACACTGGTTCACTGGAGTTAAATGAGTAATTCTTTTCGCTGGAACTGGTAGCAGTCGCTTCTTTGCTAGTCAGATCAGCCAACTGAGAAATCACAAGACAGGCTTCACCAGCATGTTACACCTCTAGTAGATCCAACTGGAAAGAGCATCCTTGTTTCCTGCCCTAAGCTACAGAGCAGCCCTGCTGTTAAACAGCTTCTGTGTTTCACCCAAAGCTGGTTGCACTTCAGCTGCAAATCAGTGATCGCTCTGCATGTTTTATATATTACAGGGATTAAAGGGGGGGGGGGAGAAAAAAAAGTAAAAAATTACAGAAATTGACTCAGCACCCTAGTCAAATTTTGCCAATAAAAAGTTGTGTTTGCCCATTTAATTCTGCTTACTATGAAAAGACTGGTTTCCTGCAATGCTACTAATGTAACCTACCAGCAGCTCTCCAGTAAATTCTACACAACCTGGATGGCTACAAACCAAAAGTAAGGTTTTAAACATTTCTGTATTTTATATGCTGATTAAACTCTACTTACAATTATTTTTTACAGTAGTCATTAAAGGTCGGATTTTTATAAGCCAAGAATTCTCATGTCATAGGTCACAGTCACTCAGTAAATTATAGGATAAGCACCTTAAGTGATTATGCATGCACGCAAAAGTCCATATTATTTTTAAAGATATTGGTTCAATTAATCAGACTAATATAATTTGAATCCCTTTAAAATGTAGTGACTGAAATTCTTTAGTATTACAGGAATTTGTCTGTGTAACTGAATTTAACCTGTATGTATACATTTACACACAATATAGACACTATGTATTCCTCATATACATGAACAGTCCAGTGAGACAATCTTAAATAATAGTATTTTCTACTAAATGATTTGACAATCAGGTATTTACAGGAAACCAAGATTAGGATATAAACCTTTAAAAATTTTGCATGATTAAGTATTTTAAATCAAATACTGCAGTCAGAAATCAGGTAGGTGACTGTTTACCAGAAAAAATATTTTCACTATTACAATTTATCAAATATCTCTTAGGTCACTAGGATTTGCATTCATTTTTCATTTCCCAGATTACATGCATGATTATTTCTTACCTCTTTTCTAAAAAGATATTTTAGATCATATGAGTAGAAAAAAGGAAGACTACTCTGCAACAAAGAAAGAACTGCAGGAAAGCAACAACAAAAAATTGAAGGAAATACGCAGGTCATCCAAACCCGTAAGGGGATGATCGCTGCTTACCTTAAGAGCTGCCTGCCATCGATAACGTCCTAACAGGTTACATCCACGGACCTGCGTACGGATCTGGAGGGAGTTCCCTGAATATGGGGTTATTATTTCAGGAAGACAAATAGAGGGCACCGAACGTACAAGTCAAACATCCAGCTCGGCACTTTGCAGGCAGAGGTCCCAAGCCACCAGCCTACCCCTCATCCACCCCCAGGTGACTGGTAACACCCCGGCCTTTTGTGAATAAAGACTGTCTAAGAGGGAAGGGCTTTCATGATCAAGGGATCTTCCTGAAGTAGGGATTTTTCTTCACAACAGTGAGGGGATTGTTTATGCTAAAAATGTAAAACCAGTTTGGTTCTTACGAACCTGTCTTTAGGTCAGTCTTTAAAGGAGTTTGCAGTATTGACCCCCAGTACTTTTATTCTCTTATAATCTCTTCAGTACTGTTTCTTCCTATTCTTGGAATACCTAGTATTATCCAACAGGATCACAGTGTCTGTATATAGATCATTCTCTGAAAGTTATGAGCTCCAGAATAAATTATTCTGTAACAGAATTAGCTACTGCAGCCTACATAGGACACTAATCTTAATTGAATAAAACCTGTGTAAAGAATAAATTTACACTGTCCCAAATGGCTCAGAAGCACTGCATCCCAGACACTCAGGTTCGGCAAGTAGCCGCTAAATCCACCGCTGCTACTGAAGAATCTGTCAGGCATTCACAACGTACAACAGCAATAAAGCATCTAAAGATACAAATACGCAAGCTCTGGAACTTACTAAAGGACCCAATACAGAGCTGCCCCCCATTCTCTCGGTCAATGAGCACTAGACTCCTAATTTATATCAGTGGCTTGAAAAATCTCACTGGGTACCTACCTGTATCTTTCGATCCCTAAATATCCTTGCAAATCCAGCTCATCCTTTTATACCCTGGCTTTCCAGTGACGGTGTTACTTTACAGACTATTTTCCCCTCCACGCCATATTACTGCTGCCTGACAAAAAGCCATTAACATCCAATATCCGCTACCCTGCCCTCACTGTAATAGGTTTGTACTACGGCTGCTTTCGCTTCTGCAGATGAACTTCACCAACATCCATGCTCCAGGATGCCTTACAGCGTGTAGTTTTTCAGCCATCAGCCCTGTCATAAGGATCATACAGGACTTTGACCTCTAGTGGACGTTGGATGAAAAAATAAAAAACCCAGAACTACACCCACTGATGACAAACCCAATACTACATTTTCAGTACTGTTGCCTGATACCAGTAAAGAGAGTGTAACAATTGGACCACAACTGTACGGAACACAGAATTCATCAATTGCTGTAGGCAGGTTCTAAGAATGGGTAGCAGCCTTTACAAATCAGAGGACAAGCTAAATCTTGTTTAAAAGGGCTCTTCACACATGTTAAAAACCTGTACCGAATATCTGCAATATACTGTTAGCAGTAGTTCTTTTACCAGTGCATCTGTTTCAGGTGTAGTACACCAGAAAGGAAAGATCGTTTTCCAGAACGGAGTTTCAGCACATGGTTCGCACAGCCGTCGCATTCAGCCGCATCTCATACCATAGCACGAGGTACTGGAGACCAGAAGTCCACACCCAACCACCAGCTGAGCAAGAGGAATACAAGAGCTTTCTGAAACAAATACTGGTTTAGAAAACCTGCAGATTTATTTTGTCATTTATCGTCTCTACATATTTACACAAAAACAGTATGGCCATGTTTCCATGTACCTGTTAGAAATAAATAAAGAAATTAAAGAAAAAAAAAAAAACAAAAAACAAAAAACAAAACCCAACAACCTTCAAGTGGAATCGACACCAGAATGTCACGGGCCCTATATCAGCCTTATTTAAGAATTACATTTAGAAATTGATGAAAAAAAACACAGCAGAGCCACAAGCTCAGTAGCTATAGCAACATGCTTAGCTTCTCAAAAGAATCAAATAAGATAACCTGCCCTAAAATAGATGCAAAATAGCTGTCGTTGCACATGTGTAGTTTCAGAGACAGAACATAACCATAGAAATCAAAATTTTTCAAATGCACAATGCTCCCTTTTACAGAAGTCAAAAAGCTGCCCTACAAGCAGTGGGTGAGAACCGAGTTCAATTCCTTTACTCTCGGTGTTTTAAAAGCTAAATCGTTTATCTCAAAGCTTAATTGTGCCTTTTAACAAATTAGACTTCACTGGAAATCATTATCTGTTTTCCCCCCTTCTTGTTACAATTCAAAGGCAGCATCTGTTAAAGAGCAAAAATGAACCATTTTCCCCTCATTACACAAAGAGTAAAAAGTCATCCCAAGTTCACATTACTTCAGAAGGTAATTTCTGTTCATCAGAACAATTTGGTATGTGTTCATTCCTTTGCATCCAGTTTTGCAGGCTAATTTCCTCAAACATTTAGACTTAATTTGGTTTGTAACCATTAACTATGATCATGTTGCAGAAACTACATGTTTCTTTAAGTTAGCATTTCATGTCAGTACTGCTAAAAATACTCTCCGGGTTGTATCTTTGTTATACTGTGTGACCATATATCCCTCATAAAGCATTACACCAAGAAAACAAACCCCAGCCGTTCCCAGAACCCCCACAAGCCGTCGATCTGATCCATGCCTTAGAGCCCAGGAGAAGCTGTCTTGCTCAGGCTTTCCCCCTCTGCAGGGGAAAAGAAGGTCGCTTGTCTCTGCCCTCCGCTGAAGGGGTGTTTCAGAGCCGCAGCTGAATGAAGCTCCATAGGAAGGCAACCAAGGCGGCTGCATCCCAAATCATTAGCGGGGTGACACCCGGCCGAAGCCGCGCCACTGGGCCTCCTTGCTGCAAACAGCCCGACTTACATCAACCGCTCTTTTGACGCCATGAAGGGCGGCGACATTGAAGTACAATACGTAGGGAGGAGAACCGCTCGCGGTACGCCATCAGAAACCACCTCTGGAGCACAGCCGTTCCTCGTGAGCCAGAACAGCAGCTACCTGCCGCCCCGGGACCCGCCGCACGGAGCCCCACTCTGGACAGACTCTCGCCAGCAGCCCTCCGGGAACAACGCTGCACCTGTTTGCTTGTCTGGGATTTATTTTTTTTTTAAACCTCCCTGTGCTACAATTAAGACTGCAAAAAAGAGATGGCACAGACATCAATTTTGCACTGCAAGGGGCCAAGTCAAGTCAATTAACAAGAAAGTATTAATACTGCAAGGCAGTGTTTAATTTGGGCCTTATTCACAGAAGAAAAAGGAGTTCTAAACAAGTCAACTAGCAACAAAAATGTCAGGGTGAACTTGGAATTTGAGCTTAACAAAAAAACCTCACATAACAGCAAAACAACAGATTTTAGGAGAACTGAAATAAACAGAGACATTCTATTTTTTAAACAAAAAGTTTTTAAAGTGTAAACAGTGGCTTCTTGTGAAGGGCTCTTCCCCTGCTCTGCTTAGTCTGCTTCTGTTCCCAGACGACTAGAATACAGATTCTGCAGACGTAGCTTTCTCCGGAATTCTAGGTGTTACAACCCTTATCTACATCTTCCTTTGTAAAAGCTTACAGGTACTATAACTTAAGAAGAAAAGCAATGATGTGAGCACAGGTTACACAGAAAGCTCTGCCCCTTCTGGTAAGCACACAGGTTCACGCCCTGTTTTCAGAGTGACACATCTCTCATTTTCTCTGACACAAAGTAGCAGTTTATCTGAAAAAGAACATTTGTTTGTTTCTTTAAATCTGGTTGTAGGTAAGAGCAGAGCATACATCAATGCAAGCTCAAAATAAAAATTCTCTAACTGGAAATAGAGGGGCAGTAATTATTTTTTTCCTGAATAGTTTTTCCTTCAGCTTCAAAGTAGTACCAAAACTATTGTTCCATTGCTGTAAAGTAATAGATTTACACATGTCAAGCAATACTTTACACTGGCACTATGGAAGTCCAGAACAAGCAGATCATGGAGCATGTTTACAGCATGACACCCAGAAATTTAAATCTGGAATTTCCATGCCTTTAATAGAAGCAATGTAGCTCACTCCACAAATTTAACTTATTGCTCCAAATTTCAAGACTAGCAGTATTTAGTTTAAAAAAACATACATTTAAAAAGTTCTTAATTTATCTTCCATATGAACTTATACTTGCTCAATCCCTGACATTCGGGGTACAATCCTATAATAAGGAAATGCAAAATACTGCAGTGAAGACTGTTTCATTCCTTTGGAAACAAAGAGCAAAGAGCAGCCCAGCAAAGGCTGGAAGCAAATAGCACTGCAATAGCTCACTTCACTCCACTGGTAGGAGTTCGGGCTTAATTACGCAACGGTTTGGATTGCGGTGTGTAGTCTTCCTTTCAGTAAAGCAGCATACATCACTACACTTCAATCCCTGATAGCTAGAAAAGAAGGGACACTTCAGTCGCTGCTGCAGTATAATCCACACACATACTTGTAACTTAGGTCCAAGAGTCCTCATCCCATCTTGGATTTGTTTAAATGCTTTCATTTGGTCCATCCCGTTTAAAGAATCGCATGAAAGTTCATTGCTCATTTGGAGAGCTCGTTTTATAATATTGGACAAACACTAGGAGAGGGATGCAAACCTATTTATCAGCAAGGAGGAAACTATGTTCAATTGCATGCAACTACCGCTCGCCAGGCCCAAATTTGTTTAACCCAACTATTCCAGTTCCAGCTGGCTGTTAAAAGAAACATTTAATAGTGCAGATTGGCAGTATTGCCACAGTAAAGTCGGCGCTTAATGCTAACCATAAATTAGGCAAAGGCCCTTTTAAAGTCACCATTGATTTTTAACTGCAAAATTAATTTATTTGGACTGAAGGTACCACTGAAGTCCCCATTGTTGGCAGTACAGTTGTGAACTAGCCTGGTCTTCGCAGACAAGTAGTCCCAACCCTTGCAGAATCCCAGTGGAAGCAAACAGGTTTGGATTTAATGTTGAATAACTTTCTGCCAGCGAGAGTTCAGAAAACCCACTGTTTGTAATGGACCATTATCTTCTGCGGATGTATGATTGCTATAATCTGTCTGCTAGCATCAGCCACGAGCACGGTCTTTTTTTTGATAGAAATCCAGGACTCTGAAAAGAGGCCTTTTCCTGCCTGGCTCTGCTATGTCTTTAACAGAGAAATACACTGAAACGCTCAGGGAGTTGCTCGGCCCGTGATTTGCCTAACAGAAGTAGGGGCCCATGCACTTTGAACCACGCGTACAGCGGATCTAACATTTCCATCAGCATCGGTGTTTGCTTATTTGCTGTACATACACCGCTCGTATCAATGCACATGTGGAAAATCCAGTGTGCTCTGACAAAGCAGTGGGTATTGGGAAAGAATATGAAGCACATATGCAGCAGATGTAGTTAGGATTTCCAAATGTCAGGAAGTCCACAAATACAGATGTGAAATCCTCTTTAAGAAACAACTTACCACGATTTTCATTAGATATTTGTTGAAAGTGAATATTGCTGATAACTGCAGTATCTGAGCATTTTCATGCAACAGTCAGCAAAAACTGTCCTATTTTCATAATGCACAAAGAAATAAGAGAGTCAGTTTTATTATCAAGGTTAATATACACTTTCTGCGACATGCAACAGTAACATTGAGACCAAAAGATAAAAAGGTGGGATATGATTAAAAAGATTTTTATATATATGTATTTTTTTCCCCCAGGAGCTGGAGGTGGTACATGTTACCCAAGACTTACATAAGTAGTCTCATGTGGCTCCTTGGCTGTTGCAGAAAAACCCTGCAACCAAATCTGCTTTCAGATAACTTCAAACATTAGCAGTGTATTTGAAAGTTCTCGACGACACGTCAAATACAACAGATGATTGAATTTCATCAGCACTGCGTGACCGCAGGAAGTAACTTCATCTCCAAACCGTACCTTTGAAGCTCCCTTCTCTTTAAAAGAGGCATTAGGTTTCGGTGACCTGCGCTTTGGGAAAATTGTGGGCGGGTTTCCAGATAAAAACACGCATCATTTCAAAGCATTTACAAGTTTACCTTCCACTTCAGTTTTCCCAGGGGGATGAGAAAAGCAGATTTTTTTAAGACAAAGCTATGCATCCATAATGCTAAATGGTTTCAGCATCTTAAACTGTAGTGACGGTTCAGCTGAATTAAGGATGCACAGCTATAATGTTTTAAAGGTCTTTAAAGACCTTTGTGTAATCTTCAAAGACCTCTGTATCCAGAACTCCTACGGACTTCAGCAAGTCATGATTTGGCTCTTCAGTTTTCTGTAAGCAGCTTTATACGAAACAAATTACTTATATGAGTCTCAGGAACATTGGTGAAAAAAGTATCAATCTTGATCAAATATGTTTTTTCCATCCCTCACTTAACACCTCTCAATCAATGTCAGCACTATTGCAATTGATCTAATTTCGTGTCACTCACTCCAACTATTATTCAAAGATTTTTCTCAGATATACTTCCTCAAGTGGGAATCCGGGCAAGGAAGTCTGTGGGATTTTCTGTTTTCTAATGTCAAAAAACAAAGAATGACAAGAACTCACACTCATGATCGATTTTAATACCCCTGATACACAAATGAGAAAAATATATATTCCTGACCCCCCTCAAATAGCTCCCCCCCCCCCCCCCCGTATATTTGGTATACATAACATTTAAAAGAGAAATAGAATCAACTGTTTAAAAGATAATAGAATCAACTATTAGAGTGAAAAGAGACTATCATGTAGTCTGTTAGCTCCCAGTATTTCATACACTGCTAAGCTCAGCTCCCAGCACTGGAGAAGTCTCTATAAAAAAGGAAGGGGGAAGAAGCAGTGAGTGAAAACTCTAACCGCACTCTTCTTCTAGAAGCTCATTGAATTTGTCAGCTGGAGAAAATGGCTCTTTAATTGTAAACAAGTAAAACTAAACAAGTCTGAAGAAAAATAACAAAGCCACGCTTAATAACTAGAAGTTGCTCCTCCTCTGTATTCTTCAGTATAAGTTTAAGCAAAAGACAAATTCAAACACTGTACTGACCCCTATCGCTTATTCTCTCTCCAGCGCAAGATCCAATGAAGGCATCAAATGATATCTGATCTCTAGCAATAGCTAAGAAAATGAGACATAACGAATAAAGACAATGACATTAGCAGAACCGTAAACTGAATTTTTAAAATTAGTTGTCACATGGGGACAGGCACGGACCATGAGGAAGGCTCTATAGAAACCTATACTAAGCAGGACCCCTCTTTCAGGTAAGCTCTTTTGTTTACGGTGTTTTGGGGGCAAGGAAAAAAAGGAATAGGAACACAACAAACTGACACCCTACTCAAGGTGCAAAACGCTCTTATGGCCTGTGCAGGGTCCAGTTCCAAAACATCAGGGAAACTGCCCTGGGTCGGGTCTGTGTAGGGAGAACTTCACAGGCTGGGGTGACTCCAGTTACAGCACGGTGACATTGTCTCTCCTCCTATTCTTTATTGCTCCGTGAGTCAGACGCAGTCTGTCAAGAGGACACAGGCCTAGCTGGTTACCTCCATCAGCACGTGCGGAATGGGCAGCAGGCAGCTGCATTGCATCAGGAACGTGTAAGATACAGACCAATTGCTGCACAGTCATTAGGAGTGAGGAAACAAATTAATTGATCAAGATATCAATACTTAACAAGTCCGACTGTAGTTACTAAATCATGCTACAGTTTAAATTGCCATATCCAAAGTGCAAACAACATGCACTTGTTATTTTAACACTCACAGGAAGGTGCGTGGCTGTAATACCACTGCTGCAGCAGCCAACAGCGGAAGGATGAAGATGCGTATCATATAGTCATTCCCTTCTACTTGGCTGATTAACCTGCACAGACGCCTCTCAAAGTAGAACATCCCCACAAACCTTTTCTGGGTCAACTAAGAGTTCTTGTCTTTTTCTTTTTTTTCTAACCACAGGTAGGTCTAACAATCTAGTGCAGCCCCTGCGATACAGCCAAGGTCACGGTGGCATGGGAACAAAGGCCAGGAACCACCTTCCTGAGCCAGCTGCATCACCGAGGAAAACTTCATATACATCTGAGCACTGAAAGTCTGTTAAGAGAACCACTGAGATTGACTTAAGTAAAGTGTCTTAACAGTTGTCTTTATGAAAGCACGAGAACCTTCAATACTGAAGAATGGCCATGGATTTCTTCCTCAAAACCACTTTTGGTAAGCTCTGCATCTCACTAGCCCTTCTCTAAGCTACTGTCGGGATATATGTCAAAAACAGTATTCTAGATAAGCTGCCAATTGGCACAGCATAGCTACATTAATCCGTTCTCGTTTGCCTAATTCAGTCTAAATGCAGTCTGAGGTCGTGACACACTTTCAGCTGGGAGAAAAAAACAAGACCAACCTGGAATTCCTAAAAGACTGATTAACCTTCCAGAGAGTCTGGCCCCAACTAAGTATAAAGCAATAGAGGTTTAAAAAAGAAATATGAACTTGTAAAATGAAATCAACGGGTCTCTGGAAGAGTACTGTTGAAAGAAAGTTTAAGTTTTCTAAGTAAATGTAATGTTTCCATGGACCTGACAATTTTGAATTTACTGTTTCCTTTACAGTTAACAGGTTTATGACAAAAATCGCAATTACATGAGCAAAAATGTAGCTTCTTTTACAGATCCAGCATATATGTTCACAAAGATACTAATGACAGCTGTACAGGAACGACAGGCTGTCCACGCCTAGGTACATTTGACATGATATGTTTTTACAAGTTAGGAAAAATTTAAGACCATTCTTCCGAAATATAGAGCACAGACAACCAGGTACAAGGACAGTTGATTTTTTAATGTATTTTTCATATAGAGTACTTAGTCTGATTGAAATCTTCACAATTAAACAAGGAGGCTATTTTCTGTGAAACTTAATCTGCTTATCAGTTAAATATGATCCTTCTTGTTAGAAACTTGACAGATAACCAGGCCCTGTAATTTTACAATCTTTACTAACATATTCTACAGCCAGTTAAAGACAGATTATCTTATGCTTCATGTTAAAAAAAGATCCGTATGATATTAATCTTTCAGCTGTGCTACACCGCAGACCTCGCTGCTGACCGTGCCACTAGTACAGGAACATGTCAGTCCCTGCCTGTCTCCCTGCTGAGAGTCCAACTGCGTACACTGTTTTGTTCAAACGCATTGCTGAGCGGGAAAAGGCACATTCTTCCCTCAACAAGCAAATAGGGAAATGCACTCCAGAGCAGTTACTCCAATGTCCAAACAGTATTTCTTCTAGGGACACATCGTATAGAATTAAATTTTCAGCAAATTAACATCAGGCATTGGCTGTACCTTCAGCAATTCCTACATAGTTTTTATCCTCACGGTAGGCAAGGATTTGGCAAAGTCTTCTCTTCCCGTTCAACACGGCCCTCTCTCTTAGCCAAGCAGATGCATCTTTGTAATAAATCAGTTTTTGCTGTTAAATGTATTTGTTTCGTTTTAATCAGACTACAATTTTTTCCACCAAAATGAATAGTGTAATCTTAAAAGTTTAGATCAAAAGACCAACTGCAAATTCTTCAATCTCTTGCAGAATATAAAACTTTTAACTTAAAAGGCTACTGAAAGCATTTTAAAATGGTTTCACAGACCATTTACCTTGGTTTCATAGACAAGGAGCAAGCAGTTTGCAAGATTCTGTCCAGAAACGACTGTTTAAGTTTAAGAAACTACCTATTCAAGAAAATAATTCCAGGGTCCAGTAAAACTAAACAGGGCTGGGTTTGGTCTAGATTTAATGTGAAACCTTCTGTTACAGATTTTAAAAGCGTATGTATGATCTGGCTTAATCAAGTCCTCTCCTTAACAATACGAAAGCAAACAAAAAAATGTGTTTATACCAAAAAAATGTGTTTATACCAAAAAAATGTGTTTATAGTGCTTTCTCATTTGAGTTGCTTAGAAGAAGGAATTCATACATGATTTTTATGACTCTACAGGTTTCTTAAGTATGAGCTTGTATATTCAATTAATTTACTGGATATGCACTACTACCACGTGTAATGTAATGACTGACCAAATAAATCTTAACAGCTGAATTTGCAAATCAGTTTCTTTATGTCAACAGCTTTGTCATGTCAATAAATACAGCACTAAGATAGGAGCAAGGATTATCAGGCATCTTCTGCTGTCACTTACCTGAGTATAGCTACATAACTTGCCTGAAACCATCAGGCAAGATTTACACTCAGCAGTCAAGAACAAAAAGGACCTAATGTATCATAGCTGTCATCAGGTAAATGAGAAGAATTTGACATGTCTTGAAGAAAAGAAGAAAAAAAAAAAAATCCCTTTTGAATCAGAGGAATATTATCTGTAATCTTAAAAGTTTACAATAAAGCAGCCAGCAAACCTTGAGAAAGTAACTTTGAATTCTGAATTAGTGAGGTGATTTCATCAAAGCTTACTACCCTTCTGCAAACTGACATAGTTAAACTTAATTGCTGGCTCTCGGCTGTGCTTAAATGGATGGCTAAATGGATGGGTTCCAACAGAGTGCTGTCATCCTACCAGTGAAATGAAACCATCTTGCCTCTGGCAATGTAGACCATTCTGATATTCATGACAAGATGTGAACTGTTTCCTCAACATCATGTAAACAGGTTTTAGCAGGGATGTGTCAAAGTCTCACACTGAAACTTAACATGAGAACAAACTTCTGTATTTTCGTCTCCTGTGGCAAATTAAGAGTTAATACAATTCTGGAAAAAGCCACAAAACTGAAAAATACGCCATTTTAAATAGCCTTAATCTGTCAGCAGTAGACAAAGTCAAAATTCATTTTCATCTAAAAATGTCTTTCAGATTCTGTAAGTACCATACTATGCACATAAGCTATCGTAGCTGTCATATCAAGAGCTGGTATTTTAATATTAATGCGATTCCTTACTTTTATGTTCCAGTGGTATTGCCTTGAAGGCAGATGAAGTAAAACACACAGGTATCTTGAATAAAACCTTCTCCACAGGTAGAAGGTAGTACCATTACTTAATATGTGGTGCTAAAGCAACATGCTACGTCCCACAGAGAAGGTAAAGACGTTGAGCCAATGCCGTAGATCTCACAGTTTATGGGGATAAAGAAAAGCTCAGCACAGTGCTTACTACTGTGCGTAGTTCTTTTGAATTCAATGGAATCCTTTGGAAGAGGAAGCAGTGCAGTGCAAGTAAGTACAGAGCATTACTTTAGACACCTGATATAATGAAACATTGAAATGCAAAGATGAAAAGAATAGAGGCACACATAGCGTGCTAGGAAACAAGTTGTCTTTCCAAGTTGCATATTATAAATATGTGTGTATTTCCAAAGTTATACAATCATAGTTATAATTCTTTAATAAATGCATGCTTAGAAGGACTCGCAAGAGGGGTGCAAATCAAGTAAAAAAGATGGACACTCAATGTAAGTACTTAAAGGCTTCGGGCATTTTTATCTGAAACTGAAGAAAGGAGTATCCCAAGCTTATTCTCTTTTTAGTACTTAAAGCAGCAAACCATCAGCTGGAATAAAGCAAATTTAACTTAAATTTTTTTTAACCATTATAAAGCTGTACTTCAGATTGGGAAGCTTCAAGCAGAGTTACACAGAAGAACAGCAAGCTGTAAAGCAGGTCTGCTAAGGACTGGAAAATGCTGTTGAAGAAACCAGCTAGAGTTTCTGGGTTCTGTCTCAGATAATTCACCTTCAGATTAATGAGCATGCCAGAAAAGATGGAGCTGCAGCTAGACATCTCAGGGACTCTTCCAGGATACAATCAAATTTAGACTGGCTTATGAATACACAGAGAGTAAACTTACCGTTCCTACAACCCACACACATTACTGAAGAATTCTAATGACTTTATGCTTGCATAGCCCTCTCCAGGATCCTAGCTGGGAGTGTTAAGGAGAAGAAACCCTAACTTTGATTGCCAGATGGGTATGATGTGCCTCGCTGCTACCCTGGCTGCTGCTGGCAATCTGCCTGTACTGCCTACCTGCTTCTTAACGACTATTTTCTCCAAGTCAAACGCAGCCAGGTATTTAAGGCCAGCTCTCTATTTCAAAAAAAGATAACTGTCCACCTGCTCAAGCAGCTGAGTAACCTGACTGTGTATTACCTGCTAGGTATACCGTTTTATTGTTACAATACCAAAGAACGAACGAGAGAGAGCTGTCAAAAGGTCTTCGTTAGTGCTATTCAAACAATGCACCCGAGCAATGATGTTTACTTTCAGAATAATAATTTGAGATTGGAGAATCAGTGTCCCACTGATATCAGAAAAACTCAAGCATAATGTTCTTTAAATAAAAAAAAGAAAAAAAAAGATGCTAGATACTTAATTTCTAGTAAAGGAATTTAATTTTATTCACAATCTTTATTTTTGGTCAAAAGTGATCATCAATTCAGAAGATCTGAAATGTAAATTAAGTTTACTGCACATGCTAAAGCATTGCTGGAAAGAAAAGCAGCAGTGCCATTATTACCCTGGGGCTGACCACCCACAAATCCATGCAACTTGCAGCAATACCATATTGGATTTTGCTATCAGATCGTTCTGTGTGTTTTCAGGTTAGAAGTGGCCAATTTACTTTTCCAGGATCAGAAGAGACAGATAAGTGAACAGTTCCCAACACAGCGGATCGGAGCTCCTTATCACACTTACTTACACTTGCTCCCTCTATACAAATCAAAACGAAGCCGTGTCAGTACAACACTGATATACATTGTTCATTGTCAGCACTGTTTAACGATGCCACTTCAACGCTGGCTGTCGGCCATCAAGCCAAAATGGAAAACATGCTAAACATTTTTATTCTAGTAATACCATTGTGTACTTTTCTCTTCCTGGCGCACGAACATTGGACTAATTATGGCTATAGTACACAACGACAATGAAATACAATTTACAGAGTTGTTTTATTTACCCTTAAATTCCTCAGTTTATTTGGAAAGGAAATTGGAATTGATATTTTCAGTTACATTTTCCAAAAATAGTACATTGTATCAAGTATGTTCTGTACATTAAATAAAAACATGTTCAATTGTTTTAAATTAGTTCACTGTTCAGTGGCTGAAGGCCTCTTTCCAGGAAGTAGAACTGTATACATAAAATGCATAACAGAAAGATTATTCTACTTATTAAGTTAAAGGTTGGGGTAACTTTTGAACATTTATTATAAAAAACTAGGTACCTTATAGCTACTTTCCACTATGCACTAGAAAAGTCAAGTGCTTTGCTAAATTCAGAACTCTGTTTTCCTATCACCTATCCTATGAAATCATAATTTAAAATAAATTAATACTTCACGTCCTTTTTTCTAGCTAAAAAGAACAGAAGTAGTGCCAATATGCTTACTTTGAATGAAAAAAAAAAAAAAAAAGTTTGTTCCATGTAACATCAAGGTATTTTATGATGTAATAACACATACATAAGTATCCCACTGAAACTGCACCTGATCACCTAATTTCTCAATCTAAAACTGCACTTGCTGTTACTTAATTGTGTAGCTAAATCCCATATAGTGTTAGCAGAGCTAGAGTACATGCCTGAAGTTAGACACGTACTTGAACTGAAAAAGGCTATTCAAACACAAGTACAAGAATGTCAAACCCGAAATATTTACCTATACCCTGTATGTACCCTCCTGTGACAGGGTCTCTTCCAATATCATAGAATATCATAGGGCATAGAATTATAAAATGACACATGAATTTTTTCATACAACTTCTCATGCTTACACAAGCACAAATTTGAAAGCAGAACCTGTTTCTTAGATCTTAACAAGACACGAAAACTATTCCCAGAAGACTTCTTGCAGCATATGGCTGGACGACTTCTCTGGCAAAACATCTTCATGCTGCTCTGTAACTCCCCGCAGAGACGTCATTCCCTCGCCTAGGACCCACAACCAAGCCACCATCCTTCCTGCTCATTCAAGAACGCAATTCCTTTGCATAGCTGGCCAGTCCTTATGACGTTAACCGTAACCAGCAATCCTAGAGCTGGGCTCATAGCAGCAGGATGAAGCACAACTACGCAAACACTAAGTGCAAACGTAGGTATCTGTGCACTGCACAACTGGCCCCAGCCTTAGATTAGTAAGCATGCCAGCCAGCTTCTGTTGCCTGGTTAGGACAGAGACAGGCACACATCAGCGAGGAGACAGAATAATTCCTCTCTAATTGCTACCTCTCAACGCATCATCACTGAACTTCGAACTGGAAGAGAAGATAGGAGGAAAGATTGACCAGTCGCTGTTCTCCACTGGCAAGCCCCAGCACAGCCTCCCAGCAACACCACGGCCCAGATCAGCGTTCCTCCCCAGCTGTGCTGCTCCTGGAGACTAACCGGCTTGACTTTCTGCAAGTCAGGAGCACCAACATAGCGCCACAGCAGCACCCACACCGTACCACCTCCCAGCGACGAACAAGCAGCACACAGGGAGGACACACTCCCTTAGAGGCTGGCTCTTCCAACATCTCGCTCCCGTAGACTTTCCCAGCACAGTCAGAATGGATGGTAGAGAAATGCTGTCAAAGTGAAATTATTTGCATGGCTTGGTTCGTGTTGAGAGGGGAGAGAAGGCCTAATTGCCCGTGCAAACACACCCTAAGGCTTTGTTCCTAGCACCTTGCCGTGAGCAAGAGCGCGTCCTGTCTAGCAAGTAATTAATGCCCGGAGGGAAACTGCCATGGACTCCATCACAGTTCCGCACTGTACTTCCCTCATTAACACCAACTTCCACTGACTTTCAGGGAGCAGATAAGTAGTTCCAATATTCCCATATTTGTTTGAGACAAAGAACCAATAGAAAATTCTCACTTATGCCTGGCTAGCCATAATTAAGAATTGCCCAGGTAAACTAAGACTCAGGTCACCTAGCCAAGATAAGATGCTTTTGGATTCCAGCATTACGGAACTTTCTGCCTTAAACAGTTATAGAAAAGCCAAATGGAATTTATTTTGTTTCAACCGAGTTTCACAGAAAACAACTCAAACACTCACATCTGCCTTGGATTACAGCTGCTTCAAAAACTGAGGAACATGTGTAATTCTATCAAATCACTAACAATGAATTTGGACACTCTGCGGGGTGGGAGTTTTAAAAAAAGCCAAACGCTGATCTTTACTGGTTCAAGAAATTTTCTGAGAATCCTAAACCCCATTAGAATCACAGCAACTGAAGACCTTTTTTGTAGCTTTACATCTTCGACATAATACATAGAATAAGACTAGCCCTAGACCTTAACTTGCTGCATGCGACAACAAATACAACAGTGTTAATGAGACAGTGTACGTGTATCTGGGTCGACGCAGGCGTTCTTGGGTTAGGGCTGGGCCAGCGAGAGCAAAGGATTAAATCGCAAAGAGGTAGGAGACTGGTACTAGATACAAACCACGTCCAGTGGATTTCTGAACAACAGCAACTTATAACGTGCTTCTTCAGTTTAAGCATAGTATGTACTTATATAATTACAGGCTAAATTGTAAATTAAATTTATTTGTCATAAAATCACTTCGAACCAAAGGAAGTTGCAAACTGAAATACGTGAAGTTAGTCTTTATAAGAAGTTCTGTACTGCTTAGCTTCATTGCTGTTTAGCAGTTTGGTCTGGGAAAGACCAACACACAGCACAAGCCTGCAACGTGTGTACAATTGCATGTCTTACTGACAATTGTCACCTCCGTTGCAGTTGTGAGCAGATCCAAAGCTTTTCTTGCATGACAAACCCCGGAGTTCTCTTACATAACAAATCCCTCAATCCCAATCACATTAGTGACGTACTACGCATATTTTTTCCACATAACTGCACACCTGACACTTGCAAAATCTGGCTGAACATTTTTCATCTTATATCCCTATTTATTTTAAAACACATACTGCTTTTCAATATTCACAATCTCATTAATTTTTAAAAATACACTTCTGTTTCCTCACTCCCTATTTTTTGTTATGCCGCATTTAAATTAGTTTCTAAATCTGCTATGTAGATCATCTCATTTATGACATTCATATATACATGCTCACACATGTATGATTAATGCATTCCAGAGAAAATAAAAAAAACCTCTTAGCATAAAATTACTTATGAATCTCCTCGAACACTGTGAGCCAATTACATTTATTTTTACATGTTATTTATTTGTATGTATGTACACACACACTTTCACCACGGCAAAGATATCATTAAAAATGAAGAGTACAAAGAAACCCATCCTTTTATGCTGTTCACCTAAAACATATCGCTGTCTGCCAAATGGAACTTGGTCATTAAACACCAATTAACTTAATGTCGCTGAATTTGACTGCAGGTTGTGCAGACTGCAAGTAAGCACGTATCACATTTACAGGTAAAAGAAAGTTCCAGAATATATATACATATATATTTATTATACACCAGATTTGCTGCGGAAAATGGTTTGGGGTTTATATTTAAGTTGCATAGCCATAGCTTCCAGAACAGGAAAGAACTGCCGAACTGCCCTCATTCGTTTCACCTCTAACTGCTCCCCACGCGTGTCTGTCACACATACTAAACAAGGCAAGATGTGAAGTCTGTCTTGGTGCCACTTTCACTGCCTTACAGGACCACATACTATCGTATGTATCGCGGGCAGCAATACAATTCTCAGGTTTATAGCAAGTATGCATTCTTTAAGCTTTCACTGTTCACAACATAAGCCTAAGCTGAAAAAAAGTTGCATATAATTCTTGTGCATTTTTTTCCAAAAGAAAAGTGCTAAATGAATATTAAGAGCAACTATAATAACAGACACATCATGAACAGTAGAGTTGCACCATGAGGCTTCACTAGAACTATGCAGCACTGAGCCACGCAAACTAGATAGAATCATAGGATCATTTAGGTTGGAAAAGACCTTCAAGATCATCGAATCCAGCTGTAAACCTAGCGCTGCCAAGTCCACCACCAAATCATGTCCCTAGGTGCCCCATCTACACATGTTTTGAATACCTCCAGGGATGTATAAATCTATTTCCCAGACAGGAAAGAGATTGTGTATCATCCAGAGCAGGACAATATGTGGTCATTTTCCTCTGGCAACATCTGTTTTAAAGGAGTCCAGCTGTTTTGTCCCCTTCCCCCCCACCTTTAAGGTGGGCATGTACTTTAATTCATGTTACATGTAGTGGCAGACAACTACAAAACAGAAGTGGAACTGGTCTTTGGTCCAAAAGGTGTACAGAATAAAGACAGACAAATGTACAATAGAGCCATACCATTAACCAAATTCAAGAATAATAATTCTTACTAATAATCTGGCATTCTTACCATGCTTTTCAGGAAAAATTTAATGATTGAGCTGTAGAAAGGTCTCATATTATGAAGACCTCATTACTTTTATGGAATACCACATCGTAAAAGAAGAATCATAAATAATTAAAATTATATTACATTTGTGAAAATAAATAGACCATAGAATATTTTGTGATGGAGTGCTCTTGATTATTTATGGTGTTAGTTCACTTACTTTCTGGGAGTCTTACTTACTAGCCTGAAACATCCATGTATCAAAACCTTGTGCAATTTGTCCAACAAGGGGTTTGTACTCAACATGAGCTAGCAGTATCATTTTGCATCTTATGACTTCTCTTTTCAGAATCTAATACTCTGACCCCAAAATGTAAGCTTTAATGTCAATTTAAGGGCATACCAGATTCTCAATATCAGCTGGGATAAGAATATACACTGGCAATATTTTAAGAGGAAGAAAAATTGGTTTTGGAAATAATGTCATAACACAAAGTCATAATCATAGCACCAGCTTCAATAACATCATAGGCACTACAAAATTGGATCTCATGAATCACACTGTAGCTTACTGCCTAATCATATCATCATGCATCAAAATCCTGTAATATAAACTTAGGCCATAACTTAAGGACTGCAGCAGGTCCCCTCCACCAGCAGACAGTATGACCTTCATAACAGGTTAGAAAATGACCGGCCAGACACACAAAACAATTTCTGAAGCAGGCGACTATGAACAGAACACTGTAAATGTAGACAGTAAGTTATGCGTGAACACTTTATCTTTAAAACATCATTAGGTTGACATTTTTTATTCAATAGGAGAAATTAATGTTTTGATTTGCTTTTCTTTACTGTGAAATATAATAAACACATGCATACATTCTTAAAGAAAATTATAAAGCAGGTGGGGGAAAAAAACAACATGTTAATTGCAGGTTAATAGACTCATTTATACACGGTTGCAAAATTCCAGAAATTAAGCTGAGCACTGCCATACGGAAGAGTCAAACCTGTTCTCAAACAAAGGTATGTTCCATGTACTGTTACAATAATGGCTATAGTCTGGATAGCAGAAGCTTAGGTCTCTCTGTTGCCAATACTGTGATATATACAAACATCCACCTTTCCAAAGCAGCTACCAGATATAGAGCGTTCAAATCAGGAAGCTGCTGAGCACCTATTTGAAGTCAGTAAAAATTCTCCATTAGCAATGTTCTGCAGCTTATTGTATCATGCTCGAGCATTCAGAGACCGGTTCTTTTCTTCTCTTCCTTTATCCCCACCCAAAAAATATAGCGTGTTCAACTGAGGCATGAAATAAAGCTGAAAACGCCGCAATTCACTGAAGGAGTAGAAACAGATATAGCACAGTTTGGCTGCTGCCCAACTCAGGAACAAAAGACGTGCTTGACTTAAAATACCCAATTCAAACACTGTTAAACTTCAGGAAAGTTTCAGTCCTATCCCCACAACTTTAACATAGTCAGTGGCCTTATGATTTAAACATGATTTAAGTCTAAGATCTGCTTAACTGCAGACAGCTTCACAGTAGTGGAAAATACTACTTAACAAAAAAACCAAAAAACAAAACAAAAAAAGAGACAAGCCTTCTCTAGCAAAAGACTTTTAAGTCATTGCATAACAGTGTGTTCAAAAAAGGAAGAGGAAGACCATGCTCCTGGTACATAATTAAAACAATACTATAAGCAATTTTCTCTGCAATTTTAATATGACAATAGTAAAAGACTTAAGAAGCAGGCATTCAGGAACATGACATTCTTCGCATAGTCCTTTCTCAAGGCCTTCAGAGTTTATTTTTATGTAAATTTGCAAAGAAAACTAAGCACTAGAGTGCCCATGGGAAAAAAAAGGCAAAGACTAAACTAAATCTGGAAAATTTAGAATGTGTGTAATGGAGAATTGATTAAAAGTTTTAGTTGGTAGCAAGTACAAGCAGCAAAATAATAAAGCAATTGGATGTTAATCGTAAATTTGCACTGATTATAGGAGGTATATTTTTCTAAATACCTCAGTGGCTAAATAGAAATTGTACTTAAATAAATGTCTTACATTTCAGGATGTGAGGATCCTGTTAACTGTCCTCTCTAAAGGTAGCATTATAAGCCAAGTTAAGTTAGAAGATGATGTATACACTGCAAGATAGTTTTAACACCATCCTGTAGCTAAATTTGTCTCTTATACATGAGTCTAAATCACAAGCTCTTTGAAGCAAATGGACAGCACGGTACATTGAAAGAGCAGAAAAAAAGTGGCCTTCCAAACAAATGCTAACAGAAAGCAGTTTAAATTACCTAAGGCAAAAACATGATATGCACCTCTATATCATATGTTATTACCAAGAAAAAAAAATTTACAAGTTTAAATTGATAACACAAGCTACTAAATCTAAAAATATTCATCCACTTTTGAAAAGCAGCCTTTCAGAGCTAGTGATAAGGGGAGACAGGCATACAATTGCTGCTAAACAATAGTAAAAAGGAACTATAGCTTTAGGACGGAATACAGAGACTATATTTTGAATTCAAACTCAGAACGTTTGAATCTGGTCAATCTCAACAGGCTGAACACCACTGTTGTTGTATCAAGTTCCAACAGAGAATTATAATAAAAATGTATTTATCATATACCACTTCCACAGACAAGTATTGCCATTATTCTACAAACTTAAATACATAAAATCTTTTACATATTATTAAAGCAGCCATTTAGCCATCACTGCTATGCTTCTTCATATTTTTCTCCTGTTTAAAAAAAGTGTCATTAAAGGCTCATACAGCATAAATGAAATGTGTAATGCTGCAGCAAATCAATGGAAGAGCTAGGGACAGAATGCAGACCTCCTGGCTCTAAATCATTCCTCTCGCTCACTAGACCATGTCTCTGATTTCAGCAAGTCACATTGTATACTCCTGGCCAGTCACTAGGCTTTACATGAAAATCCCAAGCATTTGCAAATGCCTTGGGCAGCCAGGTTCCTCCACGGCAGACTCCAAGGCTGCCAGGAGCAGTCTACAAGCGCGCTCCAGGAAGAGACGTTTAACAGGGGGACGCACCCTGCAGGAGTTAAAGGGTGGACTCAACACAGGAAAATTCAAAAACTAAAATGCCTGCACAGCAGTTCAACCACGGCCAGTGAATGCACATCAGCGTAATGCAGCCAGACACCGCCCCCTCCCTCCCTGCCGGAGGTCCAGGCTAATAGTTACAAAGATACCAAGCCAGACTTATCCAGCCCAGCCCCTATTTCCTAAATACACCATCTCAAACCTTCCCACTCACCTCTCTCTGTCTCTGGGAGATCCCCATACCAACAGCCTCAGCAGTTTCTGGGGCACGAGATTCTCAGCCAGAGTCTGCAATTGTTCTCAGTCACGGCTAAATCATACGCTAGGCCCTAGCCACAGGCTACTAACCCTTCACAAAGCTAAGCGGTCTGTAACAGGCTGGTTAAGAAGGCATGTTCAAAAGACTTTAGCTTGCTCCTCAATTAAAACTCCACCTTTGCAAAGGCTTTAGTTATCACCAGTCCAAAGAAAGCACTTAAATGGTCTTAAATCACACTTTCATCAGAGGCGACTAATGCAATAGTTGCAGTAATTCCCCCGAATCCCTTCTTCATTGAGAGACAAATTGAAGTTTATCCAGTTTGAGAAGTTCTTCTGATAACTTTGGTGACTTAGAAGTGCCCTAGGACCTACATTTTAATTGGGTAACCACTGGACATCATCCAGAAGACTCAGTTTAAAACACCCTGAATGTATAGCATTAAGTAGACATCAGAAGGAAGCTGGACCTAGTCTACTACAGGACGGAAGCACACAGCCTGAGTACTGTTACACGCTACCATTATAAAATCTACATGTCTGCTCCAATAAAGCCTTTTCCAGAAGAGGCTTTTAGCTACCCTCAAACGGCGGCAAAAAGGTGCCAAAAACTGCAGGAAGTGTAGCTTGTCCTTGCTTGAAACTAGGTAAAGCTCTCCCACGCTACAAATCAGTTTACACTAATGTAAACTGGAATCTCAAGGTAGATGCGGCTTGATTATATCTTCAAACAATTTAATTAACAAATTCTGCAGCTTATCCCATCTTGTGCATTTGTGATAATCTGGTAGAGCCAGCTTTCCTATTAGGTACCATTTACACATTCCAAGGGTTGTCCACGATGAATCGTCAGCACAAAGTCCCTGCTCAGTTACACCACTCCGGCTTCTCTTTTCTTGATAATAACGTGAGAGAAAGCCTGGGACCAAGCATTAGAGTTCTGATGAGGTTTTTGTTTGGTTTTTTTGTTTGTTTCTTTCTTTTGTAAGAGTAAGTCAATTTACTTTAAGAACATGTAAAAGATGAATGGTGCATCAGTAATAATATTTTGCTTTTCCATGTGCTTAACCCTGCTTATCTTTCTTTGGACAATAGGTTGCACTGCCCACAAAGATCAGGACCTTGCAACTCAAGACAGACATTGTATTACTGTCACTTCTCCAGAAAAATCTATACTAGCATCAGAAAAGGGCTACTGTTTTCTGAGATGGGGGAAGAGGAGAAAAGCAAGAGGAGGATTGATCAAAGAGCAAAAAGCATTCAAGCACAAAAACATTCTCGGAGAAAAATTAAATACACACAGCCTTGGTATCGCATTGGGTTGGGGGGGGATACCGTTGTGGTTGGAAACTAAAGAGTTTCCTCAAGTTTTAGAGCAAGAAAGAATGATTATTCCCTGAAATTCGAGGATTATTCTCCCTAAGAAACTGTCAATTAGCATAACTTTGAACCCAGCAAAACTCTTTCTGACTACCAGATGTAACTATGGCAACAAGATCCAGGAACCTACAATAAATATGATACAGTGTCAATAACCCAGTCTTTTTCATGTAAATAGATAAAGCACAAGGAAGACAGAAGACCATTTCCAATGCTTTAGATTCAATTTTTAGATCTCTTCAGTGCTAGGAATGTTAGCACATTCCAATGACTAGTAATATAAAGAGCAAGAGAAAACCAAAGGGAAGGAAAACAACACATCTCTCATGGAAAAACTATTTAGGAAAGAATAAGACCACATTTGTGGGCTTTTTCCATTAAACCTGTGAAATTCTATAGACAGATATGATCTCTATTAAGTTCTGTAAATAGGTTTGAAATTGTTTCAGAACACCTACTCAGTTTAACGAATAACTAAGATCTTTCTAGTAGAATTTTGAAGTCAATCCTAAAAATAAAATAAACGGAACAGAAAGCTTTCTAATTCTCTTATTTGGCTACATCTCCCAGTTGCATCTGTAAAGGAATGGTATGTTCATATAGGGGAATGTTAAGTCAGAGCTTTATACAAAAGCATTTACAATCATGAATCCTTGCCTAAACATAAAGTTAAGTTCCCTCCCCCATTCAGCATAGTATGGGACCTTCATGGAAAAGCATAAACGCTTCCTTCCCCACAACTTAGAAATGGCTGATAGATGGCACAACAAATGCATCATCATCCAGAGACTATTTGGATCTTGGAAAATTTAAAAAACAATGGATTCCTATCACCTAAAGCCTCCCTTCTCTGAAAACTAAAACAATACAATACAGCAAAGAAAATCCATGTCCTGTGACTAGGAATATAATGCACATAGAGCACAAGGCATGCAAAGTGGTGTCAAAAAGTTAAGCTCGAGACCAGAAAACATAGAATGATGTTGTGGGATTGAACATGGGGACAGGCATAAAGCTAGAAAATAATGAGGAAGCTGGAGTGAAACAGGGAAAAGATTCTTAGAGAAGAGTAAAAACGGAACACACAAATTCAGGAAGGGATTGATGATGGAACGACAAATCCTAGACAAGATGCAGAAGTGACACCAGGGAAATGAAGGTTCATTACAAACAGGAGAGTTCTGAGCTGCAAAGCTATCAAGTCACTGCCTACCAAAAGGATCCTAATCCAAATGCCATTTCTGCCTCCCCCTCTGTCTCTCCAATTGTGCCCAGCTATGAACAGCTGACTCCCTCCTATCCCAACAGAAATAGCTTGAAGCCACAGGACTAAATCATGGCAAGAGCTTGAAACACATGCCGGCCTGGGGCAACTGAACGAAGACAATAAAGATTATTCCATATATATATATATGGAATATATACTGTCCTCCTGAAGACCTATATATATATATATATATATATATATATATATTCCATATATATAGGTCTTCAGGAGGACAGTCAGTCATTTGTCACCCTCTTGCTGACTGCAAGGATTTACTAAAGCATCTTTGCATCTACTAACATCCTACAAGGGGCCACTGGAGTTGTGTATTGCCTCCAACTAATTGCTGCACTATTTTTCCCTCAGGTCAAATATTCCTTTAGGGTATGGATTGCCTGATGCAAGTCAAAGCATGCAGAATATACTGTCTTAATATTAACCACCCATTCACGATACATATTTTCAGAAACAGTATAAAAGGATAGGAGCTAAAAAAAAAAAAAAAAAAATTAAAAACTTCACAGCATTACATCAAAAGAGCCTAAGATTAGATCTGAAAAAAGCCTCAGTTGTTGAAATATATATAGTTTAACATTTTTACATTTCTTGCTATTCAATTACCTATTTTCTTATAGTGAAACAGATTATCAATAACTGAAAGCACAATTCTACTTATGTTCTGCTCATGTGTGCTCCGCAGCCCCGACGTCCTGGACCATGGCCTCATCAGAACTGAGTCTAAGTGGTTTCAGCTTCACACCATACCTGGACAGACGTGCAGTAAGTTGCCTTGAGAACCCAGGTGTCATTCTCCCCACCTAGCCAGTCTCGGCTATCCATCCCAGACAGTGTATTCTCTGTACACCCCAGTCAACAGAGATCCCACTGCACAAACAACAAAAACCCCAAAAACCCCACCCAAAGCAACAACACCCAACAAACAACAAAACCACCACCACCACCACCACCCCCCAAGTCTAAGCTCAAATATCTTGCTTAAAACTACAGAGAGAAAAGTTAACTGGAGATAATATACTATTTCATTTTATGTCCTAACTCAGGCTGTGTGAATAATTGATTTCTCGGTTCGGCAGATCAAACTGAATTTGAAATAGCTCCTTCTCTTGCTCAAACCCTCTCCAAATTTCATTTTGACATGACATGTTCCATTTCAGTCTCGTAACAAAAGCTGTGAAATGAAGGCCAGATTCACAAAATGGAGAGGAGAAAGAGGACTTCCCTCTTACAGAGGAGCTCCGTGTGGCTCCCCTGGCGCTCGTCCCCGGGGCCTACAGGACAGCCCAGCCACGGCAGCAGCTCCCTAGCGGTGCAAGGAGCCGCCCTGACCGCCCTCCCCGGCTCCCACTGTGCCGCACAAGTACCAGTGAAGAAGCGGGAGAGGCCTTTTTGGCAGCACGACCCACGAGGTTAGCTCAGATCTATCGCAAAACTGATCTCTCCATGATCAAGTACTGCATTCAAAGCGAACCTTCTCCAATTAAGAGACCAAAGGAGACTTACCTTAGAAGCAAGCACTTAAGTCATCTTTCTGAACTCAAGAGTCCTGCCACTCAAATCTAGTCTTCAGCTAATTCAAACAGAAGATTTGAAGCAAGCTGGGACATTTTCATTATCTGGTAACAACAGCAGCAGAAGAAACTGAGAGTACCTGGGGCAGGAAGGCCCGCAGTAAGCACTTGCCCGAGATGGAAGAGGTATGATTTACAGTCTCAGTGCTGAATCAGGTTTCCCGCATCCTGGGCAGTACTCTAACCAGCACACTTTTGGATAAAAGGGAAAGGATGTGTCATTTTCTCTGGTTTGTAAATCTAAACTTGGTGTTTTTCTTAGCTGAAACATCAACTTTTTTTGCAAATAGTTTCAGAACCTATGAAATTTCATTTTTTAAGGAATCTTCCTATTCGCCAAAAACATTCCCTGAATTGTTGTATAGTAGTAACATCATATTAAGCATCATTGCTGCCCAGCATTTCACTCATGGATGAAGTGCCCACGTCTATAGGAATGAGAGAGTTACAAACTGAGATCTTGTGTTTTCAGGACATGCCGCACTTCCCAGTATGAAATGACAAGGCAGGAAAAGTCCATTCCCATATGGAGGAGGAAGGAGGAACCGGGATAAAAGTGGAACACCAGAAGAGTAACTGAAAGCCTCCTGCTTTCACCCAGGTGCTAAGCCCGGTGACAGCGCTCAGAGCTGCCCGGGCACCTGACAAACACCAAGGCTAGATGAATACATGAGAGTTCTTTTTTTAAACTTGGTCATGGGGCTTTTGAATTCCCCCACAACTTCTTGAATCTATTTTTGTTGTTAAATCAATAAAAATATTAAAAGGAAGAAAGAGAAAGCACATTTAATGAAAGGATTGCCCAATACCTTATGCGTGGAATACCCACAGGACTCTGTAAAAACACCTTTACCCTTATATACCTCATACTCCTGAACTGACATGTTAAATTAAAAAAAATTTATGCTCCTAACTTTCTGAGGTAATAACTTTATTACTCAAATAATATCTCTGTTCCTCATAAGACCAAGTGATTCAGCCAAGGTCACAAACAGTCTATGCCTCTTGACACCAGATAACACTTTAATTGTGACAGTTAGCATGTCTACGTTTAAAGGCGAACCATGCCAGTAGAAACTCGGAACGAGGAGCTGCAGCGTTACCAAGAAACAAGAGATGGACTGGAGCTCACTGGTGGTCTCTGGCTCCAGGAGCCAGAAGCATTTTACACATCCTTCTCTTAAGGCGCCATGAGCCCACACCCCAGCCTGCCACATCTCATTCAGAACCCGCCCGCCTGTCAGGAGATCTAACCTCTGTACTGCATTACACCTCCAGTCACCACAATTAAGTTACGAGGAGTTTGCAATTGATACAGATCCTTTTTTCCAGTACAGCATGTGGAAACAAACAGGCTATTTCTGATGAACAATAACAACTACAAAGTTAAAACTACAAACTGTTCCACACTTGTTTCAGGTTTTTATTCATGATGCTCCAGTTGATTATCTCCACCCTAACAGCAGCGTTCGGGACAACAAAGAATGCAGTTTTCCTTTATGAATTGCTACTTCTGCTTAATTTTTAAAGAAACTCCTTCAACAGCCTGCTATGTAGCTTATGAACAGTTAAGGCAAGTACTATCAGGTTTTGCCAAATTAGATATTGAATTTATTAATAATTTACTGTAACTTTTAGTACCATGGTTAAAAATAGCTCTCCCATGAGCTTTTAGTCCATATCAGATACTGTGGTAATTATCCTCAGAATCTAAATCATTACAATAAAAACAAAATATCCAGACTGAGCAGAAGCAAAGCCAAATTTTAATCTTCGTGAGTAACATTTCTCACTTTCATGCAAATCCCTGCATGTGTATTGAAGGTCATTGAAACAGAGCTAGTTAATTAGAGATGCTAGTAAAATTAAGAAAAGTATCCATGCAAAAAGTGAGGGCAAAGAGCCATCTCTAAGCCTCTCTTTCCACATGAAGGATTTTAAATCACCTCCCTTGCTGTCTTTGTAAGCCCTCCTGGTTTTTTTTGTTTTGTTTTGTTTTTTCTTCTCTCTGCGCTGCCCCCACCTATATACAATCACTATGGAAAATAAGCTCATTACAGTGCAGCATGGGTAAGCCACTGCTGTCAGAAATGGATCAGTTGATCCAGAGCTTCATATTAGTGGCTGCCATTTGCATCACAAGGAAGTGGGAGGGCATCCCCTGTAGGCAGGAGCCTACACCGGGAAGAGATGCAGATCTGTCTGGATGAGTTTATGCTACCAGAACAAATGTTGGTTTTCCCCCATCTTCCAGGTCGTCTTGCTGGGATTCCCTGCTACAAGATGTTAATCTCAATTACTAGGGTTAATATTATACTACATTCTTTTATTTCTATCTGAAAGCTAATTACATGAGAAGTGTGGTTGAGGACTTTATAATCATGGAGTCAAACTCATCAATATCTACACACCTGCCTTCTCTCCAGGAACTGTTAACACATCTACCCCCTATTTTAAGTTATTTTAGCTTTGCCTATATAGACATAACTGCCAAGCAGCCTCTTTGCATTTCTTCATATTTTATTTTGTCAGAGAATCTGGACATGACTCGGCTGAAGTCAATAGAAGGACACAATTAATATGATTTTGTCTCAAGTTTGTCATATGAGATTTATGTTGCCATAACAGAGATTTATGTAGTAATAAAATTGTTAAAATTATTAAACTTTCTACAGCACATCCGTAAAAGGGATTACACACAAATCACCTCATATGGGTGAAAAGCAAAACCTGCTATATAAACATTTCTAGATGGTAAGCATTTTAATAAAATTTGTAGTTCTTTTAAATAAACAATGCCTATCTCCTTTATTGTGTTTCCATGCAGTATTCTGTGTAAATTGAGAAAAATCTGGACCTTCACTTCTTAAGATATGATCAATGCATTCAATTCGTTACGTTACAAGTATCTGGAAAGAGGGAAAAAAATATTTACCTGTGAGTGACACTGAAAAATAACATTAATAATTTCTATCTGTTAAAACTACTTTTTTGTAGCTTTTAAAATGCTCTAACAGATTTTCTGTGTTTATACTTATATCCCAAAGAGGTTCACAAATTACGTTTCCAGTACATCTTTGCAGATCTCCTCCCATTTAAAATATATGTTATTTCAGACCTTGGCAAAGTCAGATGATAAAAATATAAGGAGAGGTGTCAGACCATTAAAAAAAAAAAAAAAAAAAAGGCCTTTAAAGTAACTTTAATAGGCATCTTTAGTGCTCTTAAAAATCATCCCTGTATACAGCCTCATCTCACAATAAACTCATGAAATTCATTGGACTTGTGTCCAACAAAATCCAGACCAAAGTTGTTTTAAAGCTCACATTCAATCAAAATTTGGCTGAGGCATATTCTATTCCAACAACATGATTATATGGAAAGTTTACTTCTTTGTCTGTCTTCCTCACTTACGCTGCTGTTATAGCAGAAAACCAGCAGTCCTACCCCATAACTAACCTTAACTTACCAGACTGTACAAAAGAGAAACACATACTTTAGTAAGAAAACAGATCATGATATCTTTCTTTCATAAATTTATTGCAGAGATACAGAAAAAAAAATTCAAATGATTGCCTCGAGCATCCTCTGATCCCAAGTTTAGACAGTGACTTTTGTGACAGGGTTAACCATTATGACCAAAGCACGTTCTGCAGTCTAGCATACATGCTAGAGTTAGCAAAAAGGAGACTGCAATCCAGAAAGGGACAAATGTAAGGGGAAAGAGAGATCATATTTAGAATTCCTTCCATTCCACTGGAATGGTTACCCAGCCTTTAGAAATTGTTGAGCCTCTGGAAGATAGTTCAAACCAAGATTCCCAAATGGGAGGGGAGCCAGCAAACTGAAGACAAATTTTACGTACCAAACATTCTCTTCTGTAATTCACAAAGCATGAAACTGCCTCATGTATGGTTTGGCTTTGGTCCAAAGCAAGTCTAATTTGCCAATTCCAGAGAAAAGCAAATCAATGTATACGAAGGTGACACATGTAACGCATGTATTTCATACACTTCAGGATTAAAATACATAATTGCTTTCTTAGGAAAACACATTAAACACCATGTTAGTGAGCCTCTTATTTTCAGGAAGGTACGGAATTTGCTTCCTTCCCAGAGCCCTATATAAGGCACCATGTACTACCCTTCCCACTTCGTGTTTCAAGTCACATGCACAATCCTGCACGCCCTCTAATTTCCATAAAAATTCCATATACAGAAAGCACAAAGTAGCAGACACTAAAGGAATAAAGTATCTTCATTGCATCGTTTTGGCCGATCACAGTGCAGCACCGCTACTACAGTATGTCAATTCAACTAACTGTATAAACCAACACCAGTATGTCGACTAAATTTCTTTCCTGTGCATGCTCAGCTTCTCAACATGACTGCTCTACTTTTAGGGATTGATTTGACCGTATCAGGGAGGAAATAACATCAGGGAAAGCACTGAAGAGAAAATAAGCTACTTGGGGAGCCAACTGTGATATATGGAAACAAGCAATGCCATCCTTGTAGCATTTCCAAAAGATGCTGTTAATAACTATTCTAAACACAGTCCTATTCCATGTTAAAATGGTTTCCTACTCTGAAAAGTGTCTAAAAATTGCATGGAATTTCATATTTACTGCTTTGAATTGCCAAAGCAAATTTTGCTTATTTTGCAAACTGAAAGATTGGTTCTTACAGCTAACTTAACAAATTCCATCTAGAGTTATGGCAAATCCATTTCCGATTCATGCACTATCATAATAAATTTTTCATACATATATATATTATCTATATCCATAAAATATCCATATAAAATAAATATCTAGCAAAAATGTGCTTCCTTAAAAGAAACATCATTGACAGTTTAGAAGACAAGTATCTAGTTATTATTACTGGAAAAAAATTGGACAGATCTTCTCTTTCAAAGATATTCATTTTATAATAGAACAAATGGTTCCTTAACTTTTCTTACTTTTTCTTTTTTAATTAATACTGCTTGCCCTTTTTTCTTTTTCTTAACAGCATTACAAGGTTACATTATCAAGGGTATGTCAAGATACAGGGGCTTGCAAAAGTGAATCTCTTGTGACTTCTGCTTGAAAAAAGAAGTGCTGCAGCTTCCCCAAACATAAGAGTCCTTTGCACTACCTATTTAAGAAAATACCCCAGCAAGGTACCAGAAGAAAACGAAAGGTCATTGCTATCGTAAAACTGATCAGGATGTATTTTCTCATTTGCTACCAGGTAAGGGAATTCTTCTCTTTGTAATGACTACCTTGAGTGCCTCTAATTTCCTTTTCAATGTTTTTTGGCAGAAATCCTCACAGATGCAAGACCCAGAGAACACATAAAAGACAGGAAAACATGCATTTCAAAGTGCAACCACACATCTTTAAACAAGCTATCTGCCAATTTTAAATTAAATACACAAAGACCTTACAACAAATTTATGAAAGGAATAAAAAAAACAAGTGGAAATCAAATTTCAATCATTGTGCCAAACCAGTTCTATTCCAGCCTTGTTTCGATTTGTTTTACTCTGTGGTATTTGAGGACATAAAATGCACCTTCATGTTGAACATATCCTGTGACAATGCTACAAAGAATAACTGCAGCCCAGTGACCTTAACTTGACTCATCTGATTGGAATGAAGTTGCATTAACAGCATTCTGCTGACCAACAGAATGAAAGGGCAGTTTAATGAGTTACCAGTCTCTAACAGTCTTTTGAGCAGTGACAACCATCATCATGAACAGATTCATGAACTTCTAGTGAGGTCCCAGATCAAGATTACGATTTTGGGTTGCTTGATCACATTCTTTCCACGGGGGGTGTGTGGGTGTGTGTGGGGGTGTGTGTGTGTCAAAACAACAGGGAAAAAAAAAAACCCAAACCAAACCTCTTCTCACCTGCTGCTTAAAATCTAAGGGAATACATTACTGAGCTTTAGGAGGATTAGGGCTGCGACACTGGAAGTGGCTGGCGACAGTGGTGCAATTGGAGCTGGGAGAAAGACTAAAAATATTCATGAAAATGTAGCAAAGTAAAAATAAAAAGCTACTACCTGGAGTTGTAACTGCCAAAAAGAAGTGTGACAATGTGGCTTGATAATTCTCAGATCACTGGATTCTTTATCTCCTGGGTTCTGTATCTTTCTCCTTCAACTGCCAGCCCTTCCCAGCAGTAGTTCTTCTTGACCTCACAATCCATGAATAAAACACAGTTTCAGTCTTGCACCCTGTCATCCATTCATCACTCTGCTAAGGCCCTTTGCCGGCTCTGTTTCCCAATTTATGCATCGTAAAATTCTGTACACGTTTAACAGAGCAGCAATTTATAAATAGCTTTTATTATACAAGGCAGGCTTGATGCTCAAACAGGAGGTCAGTGGTACTGGCACTTAATTCTTAAACTTTTCCATTCTGCTGTTCCTCCCAATTTCTCGCAACTAGCTATTCTCAAAGAAGAATGTTAATGTTGATTGGTAATTATTTTTTTGTCTTTGATGAGCCCACTTCTTTAATAGTGGGCAATATCTCCTTTTTGTATGTGAAATATTAGAAAAACGAAGAGACCAGGCAGTTATCCCCACACTGAGTCATAAATCAGCCACAGTTCTACTCACTAAGTCCAAGGCACAGATTCCCACAGCAACATATGGATCCTTAGTTATAGTATCATTTTGCTCAGCTATATATTCTGGAGATGGAAGAACCAACTGTAAACAACAAAGCAAATATGCTTCGGTGGTAGACTAGACTGAAGCAGGACCGTTGAAATGGCAGGTGAAGCAAAGGATCAGGGTATGGATTTCACATCTAGAGACCACTACTCTGTACTAGCAGATAACAGCCTTCTTGCATCCACCTATTATGGCTTCTTGCCAAAGTCAATTTAAGCTTACCACTTTCCGCACAGCTGAGAGGAATAAAGAAAACGCTTAAAGAGCTATGGGGCTGTCATCGAGGAGAATGGCGAACACTGCAGTGTGCTGGAACTGATGGCTCCCAAAGAGGCGAAGTCTACGTATTTGTATGGGAAGAGAGGCTGCGCAACCTCAAGGAGCTACACGGCAGTGTCCATGAGCTAGTAATTCCCTTTCCCTTGATTAGTGCTATGCACTGATGGAATACCCTCAAATAGCTGAATTATGGTGGAAACAGAGAGTCCACAGGGGAGAGAACTTGTATGCTAAAAAGATCTTCTCACGGAGAGACATTAACAGTCCTTAACAGCAACAACCTCTTCCTCTCCTGGCTTGGTTCATTCTCTGGCTTACCAGTTCTCTGTGCAGGTATCGCTATACTAGATACAAGTTTTCCCCACAGCACAACAACCTGTCACTATGCTTTATAAAATTAATCCAAAACTGAGGTTCTATAGTGAAATTATCATATAAGTAAATTGTAGGGAAAGCTGATTAAGAAATGTAAGAACTCAAAACACTTGCTACTCAATTACCACTTCCAATGCTACCTAAAATGTTAATGAAAATTATTACTGCTGAGCACTCTGAGACCAGTTTGTTAAGACACCCACTGATAGGAATACTTGACCCTGCACTTAAACATTTGAATCTTTTTAAGGTTCATAGCCCACCCGTCCCCCCTTGAGGTACAATCTGACACACAGCCAAGAGGAAAGGCTGTTCAGAGCTCTAATAGCACAGAAACCCATTTGCAATTGCTCTTTTCATTTGTC
Source organism: Platalea leucorodia (assembly GCF_965183815.1). Taxonomy (NCBI): domain Eukaryota; kingdom Metazoa; phylum Chordata; class Aves; order Pelecaniformes; family Threskiornithidae; genus Platalea; species Platalea leucorodia. The sequence continues at coordinate 1,465,853 of NC_138834.1, forward strand.
CTCTACAAATCAGTCAAGGACCCAAGCTCTTGAAGAAATACAGCTAAATTGGACTCCAGTATTACTACAATTGCTCAGCAGCAAGGCTGCAGATGGAAATAATTCTCAAGGACCAAGAAACTTCAGAGCACCCCAGTAAAAAGACTGATAAAGAGAAGAGGAGAAAAACATGAAGAGAGCCTCAAAAGTGGTTTGTGCTCAGCATGGGCTGAGCCGGTCTCCTCCCTGGGCTGGCTAGTGGGGAGAGCTGGTAATGCTCCACAAACGTCTCAGGCCCCATCCTCTGCTGCACTGCCTTTGATCTGCATATTCTCCTCTTCAGTGTGCGCAGCAAGGATGTCACTGCAGAGCAAAGCAGAGAGCATCAGAGATGGCTCACCAGCATCAACGGAGCGTTCTCTACACTGCAGGTCATATGGGGAAGCAGCAAGAGAGAAGGCTCTTGTGAGCAAGTTCTCCCAAAACTCCATCTCCCTTCTTCAGCAGAGGTGCGGAAAAGAGAAGGGTGGCAGGGACAACAAGGTCAAGCATCATCAGGTTCCATTAAAGTTCTCACTAATGTTCTTATTCAAGAGTCATTAGTCTACTGTTTTGAAAAGAGGAGCTATCTGTGCAATTAGTTTTGGTGGAAATCAGGACGATTCTACCCATCAGAGGAACAACATCCTGAAAGCATCTCCAAATCAAATGAAGAGGGACAAAACACAAACCCTAATTATTTTTTAGGAGGAAACTTGATACATTTAAATATATAAAACATCATGGTTGTGACAGAAAACGACTGGGCTTAGCAACTCTTTTCTAACCAATTCCAAACTGACGATATCTACTTCAGAGTGCAGATGTGCAACTCTTTCCCATCAAGAGGTCACACATTCAAAAAAGGCACACAGAGTAATACTATTACACAGTCCTACGCGACTCCAAAGCTTTGCCCCAATTGCAGCGTGATTGGCAGTACACAGTGAACAGGCTAATGCTGTAGTTTACGCGACTTACCAGGCTTTTGAAAATGCTTCATAAGGGGTTCATCTACCAGGAGTACAAGTTGCTAAGCATTCAAGTTTCTTCTGTATGAGTTTTAATTCTTTTAGGACATGTTAAAGATGCATGCCTTTAGTACTGGTCTGTTTTACTCACTGATACTGCATCCAGTAGAACAAATATTTGTAACTACCCAGCAAAACCTTCTGTAAAGCAGAGCATCTCAAACACTTGACAAGTATCAATCAAGTCTTGTTATGTAGAGATAGTATTTTTCTCATCTTGTAGATCACGCCATTTAATTTCTTAAAGAGGTTGAATAATTTAGGAGAATTTGTCTACAACAGGATTAACATGGAGCCGTTGCAGTTGCTGTACCCAGAAATCTCTGTGCACCGGTAAGGGTAAGCCTCATAACCAGGTACATGGTATTTGTTTATTATTTTGTAAATGTCTCTTTCCATTTTAGAGTAACGCTCTACACTAATGAGACAGCCTCACTGGAAACATTACACTGGAACTGATAAAAACCAAAGGAGATGGGGTCCAAAATGCAGGTTCCAGTAGGCAAGAAAAGCAATAGCTGAGATAAATTCCTGACTTAAGTCCCATGACTTGAACAGAACGCAAAGTGCAGCAATTATATTCAAATACGATGAATGCCATAATTATGACTTCAGAGATAAGTGGAAATATTTGGAGAAGCAGTAGTTCAATGAAAGCCATATTTAAAACAGGGAGTGCTAGACTTTACCTACTATAAAACAAGTCTTAAGGGATTAACAATACTTGTATTTTTAATTGTTTGTCTAACGTATGCTGTTTTGGAATTAAAGAAATAAAACCTCCTGTCTAACACAGTACTATAAAGACATGAAACTCATCTCTCTGAATCAAGGAGGAACTAGTGCCCAAGTGTTTTAAAGGACACTTCATTTTTCCCCAAAGACCTGTAAAGCTGAGGTCTTCAATACTTGCGGTGAATATCAATGATTAATACTGACTTTAAAAATAACAGAGAACAAGCAATGAATCCTTTCCAGGTAATATAATTTCCTCTGGGGTTATTGGAAGAAGGAATTTAAACATTTATTCCGCAAGTTTAAAAACAATCGGGGAAAAAAAAATGCAGTTATTACAGACAAAATTTGATGGGAAGGCTGGACGTGTATAAATGAAAGGCCTTCCTTATAGGATTTTCTTTTTTAAGGTACACAAACTGATGGCAGCAGAATGATACTTTATCTTCACAAGTTATGGGGGCAGAAAATCACAAGAGGCCAAAGTGATTTTCAGCTAATGTGGTATTTCTGAATGTGAGATTAACAACAGCTATTTCTGATTTAATTTGCTTTGTTTTAAAATCACTTCACTGCACACTAATACAGAACTTATGACAGCCATAATTCGAAGGCCGTTCATAAGTACCAGCAGAAAATTCCATGATTGGTATAATCTGCCACTCTGAGCAGGCAGGATAGTATTTTTCAGTAATCTTTACCAAGTATTTCTACAAAAAAAAAGATAAACCTCATTCCAAAAAGTTTAGGATCTAGCACCCAGCTTGCAGTTCTGTGTGTTTGGAACCGGCAGAGATGGCAATTCTTCTGTTTAAGCCAAGGCAAAAGCTAATCACATATATCTTTCCACCAGTATGCAGACTTTGATTTCAAATGATGCCCTATAAGGAGTATACTGAAATTTGTGACAAGGAACAGACAGGGCAGAAGATGGAAGGAATGTGAAGAGAGAAAGGGGATACACAGATTTGTTGTACAGCTCTTTGAAGGCAAGAATAAACAGCAGTTTGAGAGAAGCACTGAAGAAAGGACAGTCAGCAGCTGGACAAGAAAATCATGGAAACGTTATGTTGGATAGACCAAGCGAAGAAATGTCAAGGACTTTGCAAGAGATCTGCAAGAGATGAAGTACAGGCGCAACAAATTATGCTTTTGCAATTGAGAGGACAGTTTGCATTACAGATATAAAAATGAAGCACTATCAGAAAGCAAAGAGTGCCTGGGTGTTAGGGGAAAAAAAAAAAAAAAAAAAGACAAAAGCGCAATGTTATACAACAACAAAAAAAACCCAAACGTATAAGCCCACACAAAACCCCAAGCATCCTAATTAGAGAGAACAGGGCTGACCCATAGTCCCATTTTCTTTCATATATTCAGCCAACAAACTGCAGAGAATTCCAGCAGCTAGAATTGACAGTGACATTTTAAGTCAATGAGAATCTATTTTACTCTTCCTCCCACAACACAAATGAATAGTACTGCTAATGAAATTCCACTTCTATTATAAATTGACAAACACAATCCTGCATTTATCCCTTCCAGCAAAATTTGCCTTTTAACAAACTCAAACTATTCTGAAATACCCTGTGGTGACAATAGGACAAAACAAAATGCCACTCTCTCCTGCACTGCCCTTCTTCCAATTAACTTGACTTCAGTGGACCAAGATAAAAAATTTTCTACTGTATTGTACACCTACAGTTTTGGATGAATCACATTAAAATTTACCATTTTAGTCACAGACTTTAATACAGTCTGGTTATTTATTTGACACTTGATCAAATGCTTCTGACTGAGGATGAGCTTCTAATTCATTACACCAAAATAACTTCCTTTAAAAAAACAAAACCAAAAAATGACAAAAATCCATACACACTGGCTTCCAGTGCTGTCTTCTCCAAAATGCCAAGGAATTACATTATACGCAGAAATTAGCAAAAGTTTACATAATAAAAAGAATTGATTGCATTTTGGACCAAGATGCAAAATGTAATCTGTGCATATTATTCAGAAAAATGACAGAAAATATTGTTATTCCTTTCTTTTTAAGAGAGTTTCCTCAGAAAGGCTAGATAACCTTTTCCTATTTAATTGTGGTATTATTAATTAATATTGCGGTAATGTTATTATATATAGTTTTACCTGTAGTCACCTTTGTAAAACCTCCTTATTTCTTCTAAATATTTCTTCTAAATGACTGCTAAGAGAGTCAAATTTTAGTGGAGAGAATAAGGATTAACAAGTGAGGGTAACGCCACTCTTCCTGTCGAGTTTCTAAGACTAAAGGATTCCCAGAACACTCACCACTCTGTAAAGTGCTTTCTGCTTTCTTTGTCTTGACTTTATGCACTTGCATGATAGCTTCACTGAAAAGGAAGGTGTTTTGGTCAAATATTATCCAGCCCACTGCTATCACGTACAGTAAATAAAACAGAACCTGACAACCAGGCAGCAGTAATTCTGCTCACTTGAACTAACTGAAAAACTTAGGAATTAAACTCTTTGGTCCCTGAAAATTAAGGAAGTATTGGCATGGAAAGAGATGAAAACTTACAGCAAATAATAATTTTATCATTTGTTAAACAGTAGTAACATTTTGTTCCGCAAAAGTACCCATACACTTTTTCCACTACTACTGCTACAACTAACACTAATTGCTGACTATGCCTTCTCACGAAAACACTATACAAATACCTACAACCTTCTCTACCTAGAGAAGGCCGTGAGTTTGTTTCTCCCCATTATGTTCTTAACCCCCGAAGAAGCACAAGCTGACCTTCTCAATTTTCAAAGCTGTCCTTATCTTTACCTCTCACAGAAGAATGGAGAGTCCAGGGAACAGTGAAAGAATGTAAATTCACATCCTAGCTGATTTCACAGTAACTTTCCCATACAGAGTTATACATATTTCTGGTGTCCAAGAGCAGTTAGGCGTCCATAAAAGAGCTGAACTTGCAAATTTTGGCACAGCAAGATCCATTATGTTGGAAATCTTGAATAGGATTTTCACAAACCTTCAGCTCCAGTGATTGGAAGAGAGACATCAGCCAGCCAGCCAGAAATAAGTCAATAGATGAGTTGTATATATATTTCCACCTGCTGGCAGAAAGTATTTACACAGCAGTAGTATGCTTTTACAGTGGTTTAAGTCTGGAATAAATCCAATAAATCAGTGGAGTTTTTCTTGGTTAAAAAATGAACACAAAGCAGCATTTATTCTACAGGTCACTGGCACACAAACATTACTATAGAAAGTCTGCTTTTGATAAGACTGTATACCTCCAGATCTGGAACCCTAATATTAATCTAACTGATGTATAATATATTTTTTTTAATTAACAACTGAGTGCTACCAACACACATGGCAGTTTCCCAAAACTATAAGTAATAAGCTTAAATTACTGAACACAGAAACATGTTATGATGGTGTTAATCAGGTCCAATGCTCAGCAAAATAAGTATTTTTCAGTTGATGTTTATTTGAAATTAAAAGGTATTCTAAGCCAGGACTCAAAGGAATGAGCTGGTAGTCACCACATACCACTGAATTGCTCTAACATGAAACCAACTGTTCTCATTTCTTCAGCACCGACTGTAGCAAAGCGTGAGGAAGTCAATACTACAGTTGAAAGAGGCCCTTTCCAAAGCATTACAGCTATGTCAAAAAAGCCTCCATTGTCTATAAACAGAGAGTGTGAATTAATCTCTGTTCTCCATTACATCAAGAAACAGAGTATTTCCAAGTACAGACACCACACTCCCAACCTCACCTGGGGATTTTCCCACACTGTGCATGCCAGGCTTTCATCTGATACCACTTTTAACACTTCAGATTCATAATCCATCAGCAGTGGGTTTTATCGAGCATATTCCCCGCGAATTCAACGTTCAAGTCACAAACAGCAGTGTGAGCTAAACATTTCATGGAATGGGAGAAACTGAGTCATCTCTACTGCAGTACTGTTCAAGAGGCATGAAGAGACAGACTAGCTTACTAGTTAGCAAACACTAACATTCTGCACTCCTTCATAAAGCCTTAGTTGAAATGTTGAAGTCTCTGCTTTCTCTCCTTTCTGACCTTGATGACATGTGTGACAAGGCTGTTTTCAAACATATTTCCAAAATCAGCTCCGTAAAAAAACTTCTTGAAAGATATACTATTGCATTGACACATGCTGGAAAGCATCTAGCCTTTGTGCTGCCCCCTGTATGTATAAATACCCAGAGAGTGACGTGCAACTACCGAACCAAATCCAAACTTCCTCCAAGAATGCTGAAAATTTTATCTTCGCCACCAAATAAAGTGTTATATCTTTGTGCCAAAATAACTTCCCATACATGTATATAGTAAAACTTGAAAAAACTACCAGCAGATATTTTCACAAATGCCTAGTGCCAAGAGAAGAAATTCTCAAAACAAGAAGTGCTATGATCCATTACAGCATTATGAATTCAATCTTCTGTCCTGCAGCTCATCGAGGTAACTGTCAATTCTCATTCTCTACAGCTATCTTAAGGAGAAGAAACACTTCAGGAAAGTAAAAGAATTACCATACAATAGGCTACAATTTAATTAGAAGAAGGACATGCTGAAGATAATGTCAATGGAAGAATATGTTAATGATCATTTTAATGAGATAAATATGCCCTCATATCCCCAATCAAAAATGCCTGAGATCCATCTTTGCAATGGTAAGCAGCAGTCGCAAGAAACAAAAGTCTCCCTTTCTACTGATGTGGGCGATGCTAAAGCTGCAACGATTACTGGAATTGCAGTCAGGACGGAGAGGAGGAACAAGCGACGCTTTTAGCTTCCAAGACGTATCAGGGCACCCCTCCCTCTGTTTCTGAATGCACTGTTTCAGAGCAGCAATCCCTGCCAGAAGTCTCATGGGACAATGCATCTCCGCAGTTGTTCAGGTGTAACCCTCCAGATGGAGGGAAAATTCAGCTTTAAATCTAAAAGGCTAAGGTGATTGTTTTATTAATGCTCTTGACATTACTATGTAGATATTTTAACAAAGTCATCAGTCTTTTAACAGGAAGACCCTTTAAGTTGTACAAGGAAAACAAGTCTAGCAAAATTCTTATTGACAATTTTCAACAACTTTCTACTGCAAAGTTGGCAAGTCAGACTTGTTCCATTAACATCCCTGTTGAAGCCAACAGCACCAACTTATACACCGTATAGAGCTCTAAGAAAAAAAAAAAAAGCAATGTTTAATCAATGCTTACCATAAAGCTTTTTCTAAAGCATAATTTGAAAGTTTACAGTGGAAGAATAATACTGGAATTATAAGAAATCAAGAAAGTAGCACAAACCAAATAAAATTGCCTGTCCTCTTTTATAAAGTGTATTTGTTAACACCTGAAGAAAGAAACAACAGTTAAAAACAGTCCCCATGGCAGGGTGCAGCAGCTGAAAATGGCGGCATTTCAATTGCATCTGTATCAGTTGTGCAATTTGAAGTTAATTGAAGAGGATATTGGGGTTTTTTGGGGCGGGGGGCATATTAAGGAGCAGGTATTGTAAGGTATTTCTAAGATAATTCTTTATATTTCTTGTTTAATTCTTTTCATCATCTAAGTTTCCTTTACCTGCTTGGAAGGGGCTTTAATGGATCTAAATAAAAGGAGAGAATTTGTCTAATATTTATGCCCTGCCGATTCTATTAGATGTTGCTGTAAGAAATGTAAATCAAGCAATTGGGTCTTAAAGTTTTATTCACTGCAGTTTTAATAGACCATGCCAATATTACTCCAGTATTGCCAGAGATGTCTTCAAGAACACTGAATGAATACTAAGAAGGCCTACTATGACTCTTGCTATGGAAGTATAGATTAAATCCTAAACTTTTAATCTCCCAATTGGATCCACATGGGGAAATTCAGTATGGCTTCAGGGAATACGCCAGCAAAGATATCACAGAGGAGTGACATTGTATGTTTAATCAGAATGGAAACAGTCACCGTTAGATGTTAAAGATCAGAAGGTGCATGTTTGGTTTCAATACTAATGTGTGCAAAGATGTACGACTCTTTTTGATAGGTGTACATTAGCGTGTTTCCACATGCATATACTGTCTACAGATTATCAGTCTTTTGGGTCTTTTTTCCAGAAAAGCATGCAAATTTTGAATACTAATGCATTTTAGATGAAGCAAGTTCTCTCTGAGCCATGCAGTAGAAAGCAAGAAGGCACATAATGAAGTATTGTACAGGCTTTAACCATGTGAAAGTCCACTTTTAAGGCCAACCTTATCCAGGCAATTCAATGAAATTCTACTTCAGACAGATAAGTACTTCTGCAAGACATTTTACTAATAAGCAGGTTATAAGTGCCACATCAAGACATCAATTAACTACACCCTATTAAAAAAAAAAAAAAAAAAAAAGGCGTGCTTGTTTTGATAGTCAGTATTCCAGTAGTTCTGATGCTCCCTAAAGTGAATTATAATTTATTAAACCCTACCCGATCAAACCATAAAACATTATTTGTAGTAATACAACCTATCTTCTGTTAGCACATAGGTAGCTGCACAAACAGTGAACCAGAGGAAACAAAACGGCCACGGCCTGCGGCGCCATCGCTGCGGAGTGCCAGGCTTGCTCTTGCGGCTGCCAGCGTCCTCAGGCGCAGACCTGAGCAGGCAGGGCTGCAGCTGCCAACGCCGCAGCGGCGCCCAACCCAGGCCTCACTGGGGCAACGGAGGGAGCGCAGCTCTGCGGCCGCCTGGGCCACATCGTCAGCAAGGAGCCCTGCAGGTCATAAGCAGCATTGAGGCTCCCACGCTTTTAAACAAGTTACCGTTTTTAATTAGGAATTATAAAGCGATTCCAAATGAGACTATCAGAAATATAAGAAATTAAATCCATGCGTATTGTACGTGAGAATCCAACATTCCTTTTTAAATCCATCCAACACCACCAAAGGCACTAGAATTGTGTGGATAATACTGAAGGCAAAATTAGGACTCATCAGCGATTCCGGAAGGCTTGTATGATCATTAACTAAAGATAATCACGTAGAGGAAATTCTCAGGCATACAACATGAAGTAAGTCATCAGACTTAGTTTGTAAACTAATGTCATGCAGAGACAATAGTAGAAGTTCAAATTCAAGATAAATAAACTTAGTGTCAGATAAAAATAATTTCCAACAGCTACATATGAAAAATCACTAAATAACATCTACATATAATATACACTACATGGAGGGGAAATTCCTTTCTAAAATTACCTAGCTTAGACTTGTTTGTGCTGCAAACGTTTATAAAACAAAATGCTACCTTTGGGTCACTTGAGTATTTGGGTTATATCTTACACTTCCCAGGTGTGCCAAAGAATCTGACATGCCCAAGACTTAATTTTATAATAAACTTAACTACAGACAATTTTTTTAAAAAATAGCTTACTCGCAAGAAATATCAAGTACATTAAGTAGGAGTTTGATTAATCTATAGCAATCCATCAATTAAACAACATTAATTCATCATTCTTGACTGTTCCAGAAAAGATGGTGGAAACCCAAAATAAGCAGACATTAATCTACAAGCAATGAATTAGGGAAAAAAAAAATAATTACAAGGAAAAAAAATGTTTTTAACAGATGGCTCAGGTCTGAAACCTGGCAGCCTGGAATATGTTTCAAATCAAGTCAACTCCGCTTTGCACATTACAATCAAAACTGACCATTTAAATCACACAACCACAGTTCTGGAAATATCTGTTTAGTATTAATTTCTGAAAAGGCAGTTACTTTTAATGTTTCACAAACCATTTCTGGGTGACCATTGGCTAGAAGCTTCTATGCCAAATTCACTGGTAATAGCATCTTCCTGGGGAGGCGGGGGAGTTCTTAATGAAAGTTATTGCACAGCGAATACAGTACCTCACTTTTTGAAAGGTTCACATTTGAAAAAAATAGTTACTCTTTTTCTTAAATGACATCCATGAAAATGTCGCTAATAATATTGTATTATGCTTCTATTAAGAGCTGAGAACTAATACACAGTTTTGAAAACTTAACATCTCTTCACAAAATCGCATGCTTTCTCTCTAACCTGGATCCCTGTTTAGATGACCAGTGATATCTGTGATTGTAGAATTTAGGCCATGTCTACCATTACTCCAGTAAGTATTCATCCTGCAGTTCTCCTCCTTGCCTCGTGAGAAGGCACTCTGTCTGTTCACACCTACTCCCACGTACAATATAATAAAACACACTGGATGATATAAATAAAATAACTTTAGATAACCAATTTTTATCGTGCAATGATTTTCAGAGCTTTAAGTATTTAAAAAAAAAATCAATATGCTGGCATAACAGAAATGGTTAAAACTTCTTTCTCCTACTTAGAAAAAAGGTATCTCCTAATCAAGTAGTACACTGGTTACTTCGTTTTCATGTAATGCTAGCTATAGCAGACTATTCTAAGCATTTTCTGAAAGGAAAGGAAAAGTCTTCACTTTCAGACATGTAACGTTACTCCCACTGAAAGCCACAGAAATCCTACTGCTGACCTCAGTGGGAGTAAGAGGTTGGCTCCAACTTTTCAGATTTTCCACCAAGATGTCTATTGCAAAAAAATGCAATGATATTTATCATTAAAATCCACAAACCAATAACCAACCAAAACAAACCTAAAATTGTTTTATAAGTGAGCAGTCTCAGCGAATGAGTTGCACTTGCAAAGGAACTAACCAGCATTCTTCAGGGCTGACAAGCAATAAACTGAAAGCACCACCATTCTGAAAATGTATGGCACTCCTGATTAAGGGTGACATACTCTTTAAAATGAGTACAGAGCATACCTCACTTCTGAAATGAGCAAATCAGTCTTAGTCATGAACTCTGTAAAAAAGTATCTTTGGTAATGATAGCACAATTACTACTGTTTCTTCAGTGTAGAAGGAGCACGAACATTTTCAAAACCGTACATTCCTTTACTTCACAAATATGCTGCAGAATAATAATAGGTTGCTCATGTATCCACAAACAGCATCTCATTTGATTGCCTGCTACTTTTTTCCTAATTTTGAACAAGTTTGGTGAGAGAGAACTCCTCCTAGTTCCTGTCACTTTATTCTCTTTCACCCCTACAATTATTTTCCTTTGCTCTAAATACTACAAATTTCACCTCAGGATGACTGTTACAGTGAAAAATCTCCTAAGCAATCTGCCATGTCTTCTATATTGTTTAGGACATTAAGGAGCAGTAACTTTCAGTTTTGCTTGTACTATGTAAACTGTACTCCCATCCTTCACCCAAAATTCTGCTTTCCCTAAAACAATGTTAGAAAGAGACTATTAAAAGAAATTAAATTAGAAAATTAAGGCTTTTAAAAGTTTGAATTATTCAATTTTATTCATTTAGCAAGTACAGCTGTCTTCTGGTTTTAGTCATTTAAAAGACCAGCTTTTTAAAATTACATTCCTTTATCCCAAAGTAGATGGGTTTTCCTTGTGTAAGGAAACTTCTGTTTGGCTAGTTATCTCAGGAATGACTTCCCAAGTCATCGGAAGTCATACAAATTCATTAATTGCCTGGTCTTTGACTATGCTGACTGTGCTGTTCTGACAAGAGCCCTTCACTTAAAACCAGTAAGCGAGCAGGAGGGTCAAATGCTGCAGAAAGCCATACACCCCGTCACGCAAGTCGATACCAACTGAATGTATACCTGTGCTACAGCCGTGTGCCACAGACTCCTACCCAGAGAGCTCAGAGAACAACCTCAAATGAAGTCTGATGGCACAACTGAACACAAAACAGAGTGGCTGAGAGCAGGCAGTTAAGAGATGGGAAGCCAGTTCACCTCTTGTCTAAAAGCAGGACAGCAGCAGAACAGAACATTTTCAAAAGGTCCATTTATAGAGTTTTGGAAGCTTTATTATTAGTTACATTATATGCAGTTAATTATGCTACATTTTGATTATACAGACATTTGGGTTTATATGGTGTTTTGCTATTCCAAGCAGACTAATTCAAACTCTTGCACATTTTAGCTATACTCAGTTCAATAGTCCTACCGTTAGAGAAAAAGGCCACTAAAGACTATTACTATAAAATGAATTTAGTCTTTCATCACTTTATTGTTGGCTAAAGAATGACAATTGTGACAGTGTCTGGAGCAGTAAACAGCAAGAAGGATTAGATTAGTAACAATTTTACCTTCTAGAGTTCATAGACATGAACATGTGTAGTCAATGAAAGAAATAAAAATATATGTAAGGAAATTTTGACAACTCTTACCACCCTTTCAGGTGAGTTGTTAGGCCCCTTTCCTTGTTCATAAAGCACAACTCAAAGTTATGGATATCCCTGAAAAACATAAGAGACAGATCAAACTCTGAATAGAAACTCTGTAACTAATGTGACTAATGGCTTGTTGACCTGAGTAATGGCACAACTCTATATACAGCTTCACAGCCCGAACACTTGCCAAAACTGCACTGCTATCCCTAGTTCCAAACAGCTAAGTCAAGACTTTCATCAGGCTCTAGAGTTCCTGCTTCCTGAAATCAAAGTTCATGGTAGAAATTTCTTATCTGGTTTGAATGCTCTAATATGCAGACAAGTTTCTCCTGAAATCTTGGGATCACAAAATCCAAAAATCATGTTTTAAGTGTACAGTAACAAGATGCAAAACAGCCAAGATGTTTCTCCTTATTATCTCTTTGCTTAAATATTTTTTTCTGGATCATACGCTTGATTTCAGTGACCTAACACTTGTTACATACATACAAGAATATTTTCCACAGAAAACATACATACTTGAAGTTACAAGGAAACTGGAGAATTTTTCAAGTCAAGTTAACACGAAGTGTTAATTCCCAGGGAACACAAACACTGTCTTAGGCTACACTCTGCCAACAGTCTTGATCAACTGTTCCTTGTGTTTTTGTATTTTAACTCCAAAAAGAATAAATTTCCAACTGTTTTACCTGCCCTTGTTTCCAAGCTAGTAATACATCCAATTCCATACATACACTGTGAGCTGGAAGTCACACCTTCATCTAAAGTAGAACACTAAGAGCTGGCAGCACCGGAGTTACAAGAGAGAAGAGGGTAAATTTTACTCCGACTTTAAAATCTAAAACACTTTAGATCCCAGATTCCTCTACAGAATTTCTAAAGTTAAAAAAAGGAAGCAAGATACTTGAATGGTAGTACCACAGAATTCTTGATTAGCACTACATCTTGGGCAAGACACAGAGGAATATATATATATGCCCAAGTGTAGCTATACCGCTACAATGCCAAAGCGCCACTGGCCATTGGTTATTCTACTGCTGGCTGGACTGGATTTGTAGGACAGTCGCACTGACCCATAGGGTATCTACCAGCAGTGCTCTAAGGAATCAACATCACAAATAACTAGGGTTTGGGTTGGGGCTTTTGGTTGGTTGGTTTGTTACAGTCCTCAATCAAGAGTGCTCACACACAAGGCCCAACCTGAACCCACTAATACCAGTAAAAAATTACTAACACTCAGGCCCACAAAAGACGTATGTGCACCCACTGGGAAAAATAACTTTTTATATCCGAGAAACCGATTTTTTTTTTTTTTTAAGAGATCTAAAATAATATGAGCAAAGCTATCTGCAGACTGCTTTTATGAAGGAAGACTGTTTTTTTTTCCCCCGCCATTCTTGTAAGCCAGTCAGCATTTGGCTGCCTTACAAAAACCATATATTCTCCCCGTGGGCCTTCACCTTCAAAGGTAAATTTTGTGTTTCATTTCATAATTCACAAGTTATAAAGGCAACATTATGTCTTAATACAGTAATTCCAGTGACTTTAGGATCACACTTGATGAAAATTTATCTAATTAGTAAACAGGATGCTTTATTTATCTTCAACTCTGATAAGTAAATGCTTTTAAGTACTGCAGAACAAAGGAGAAACCTCATCACAAACCAGCAAGTAGAGCACGTACATGGAAATCCAGTTTGTCACACAACAGAATTCCATTAAAAGGGTCATGTTGTTCCAGAAGCAGCACTGAGGGAGATGGTAGAATCATAAGAAATGTGTTAAACCAGTACAAATCCAACCTCAGGCAAGAATTTTCCTCAAAAGTTTCATTTTTATTAGCAATTCAGATTTCGCCTGCTGAGCAATTCAATCCAGAGATCAGAAGCAAAATCTTGCCATTGCTTGCCCTTTCAAAATTTTTTTCTAAAAAATAAAATGAACACACTACTTCCTCTAACCAAGAAGAAATGCAAACAGTGATGACAATCAGAAATAACATTAAACAGACATCAGTGGGGTAACAGTACAGATTTAGAAATGCCACTAGTAGCTTGATTAAGTTTTAAAACTTGCAACAAATCCTAAACTGACCTTTCTAAAATTATTTTTTAAATAAGTATGGCAATTCTGTATGAGCCATTTTAAAAGCTTCTACTCTTTAAAAAAAAGTGGAAAATTATGGGTTATTAAAAAAAAAAAATCACCATTAAGAATCTCACTGATTAAGAAAAACAAGAGCTGAATGGCAAGCAGGATTTATATTGAAAACATGAATTAAACAAGATGTCACTTGAGTTACAAATCTGGGTACTTCAAATCCGCTACCTATACATTCCTGTAGCACCTAGGAAGATTTCGGGAAGAATTATCTATAACTTACATTTATGTACGTTATAACTTTTTCTCTTTTTTGAGCAACATAGCTCAAAAAGTATGTTCCACATTCTGGACATTTTCACTTGATTAAAAACTAATCGCTATTCACCATCTGAAGATGCTCAAGGGAAGAGAAATTGAAGCGTATGATACGTGTGCTGTAAAAAGATCAGACTAGTGCCATTCTTGATGAGAACAATCACCTGCTATTAAAACATGTCCCTAACTTTTTGCAATAACATACTGTTAAAATTGCAAGGGGCGTGGATGTAACGTGATTTTGGATATCTTTGTACAGAACAGCTGAGCAAAACACTAGGTAAGTCAAGCAGCAGAGCAAGAGAACACGATTTTCAGTCTTCACTTATAACCTTGTTTAAAAAGTTTCATCTGCCAAACTCCAGGTCCCAGAAGGTCTGAATTTCTCAGGAACCAAGCCAACATCGAAACTACAGAAGTAGTACAAGTGGAGTTGTATTTTGAACTTGCCAAATAAGTATCATGGCTTAAGACACAACACTAAGGAGAGAAGAAAGGATGGAAAAAGAGCACTTAATCTAGTGGTCTATCATGAGCTTGAACAAACTTCTTTCTGCCAGGGTAGTTACCGAGAACTAATGAGTCTATACTCTGAATAACTGCAGTAAGGACTATCTTAATAAGTCTCTTATAAATATTCAAAAGACCCACCATATTAGCAGTTCCAAACGTAGTAAAGGGTGAAGGTCTCTTAAAGAGCTGCTCTAAGCATAACGCGGCCAATTCTGACTGGAACCTTATGTTGAACCAACGTCGGATGACAAGGGCATGACCTTCTATTGATGCTGAAAATGATGACTTGGTTCAAAAATTGTTTCGTTTTGCTGCCACAGATTTAACAGCTCAGGCTTTGTCCCCATGAGATGAGTAAAACATGCTCATTAGGTAACCTAGTTCCACAGAGACAGGATTTTAAACAAAGGCTAAGCACCTTTATTTTAATATTACAAATACGTCCTCAAGGTACTTTAATGCAGACCAGTTGCAGAGGTGAAAACCAAGCACAGCTCTCCGGTCCCACGACTGTGCCACAGTACCACATTCTCAACGGGAGGATTGCACTGACGAAAGTTACGGGTAACAAAATATGTCGACAAAAAGCAGTGAGCACTGAGCAGAAATACAGCTCAATACACCATCACAGCAATTCTGAGGCTCTTCAAAAATGTGCATAAATAAAAGGAAATCATTTTCGCTTTGCTTATCCAGTCCAACAGGCAAGACAATTATGAATTATTTTAGCAACTTCTTTCAGCTTGTCCAAAATATTTACTGCCCATTGTTTTCATCTTCCTAGTTACAGACACACCAATGCCAGACAATATCTGTTACAATCAACTGGGATTTACTATTCCTACCATCTGTCTCAAGTCTAACCAATAAAGTAATACTGAGCAAGAAAAGGGGATGAGAGGAAGAAGGGAATCAGAACGCCACAAAGATAAGCAGGCAGTTATTTCTTACTCTGAATGCAATAACAAGAACTCTAGAGGCCAAAATGTTCCAGCTGAGCTAACTATAGCTTCCTGCTGCTGTTACTAACATGGTATTGTAGAAAAGTAATTGCAAATATTACTCACAAAGTACAAAATACCAAATAGAAACAAACAAGATAATGGAAGAAACATGTATCTACTGGCAAAGCCAAAACTCATTAGAAGATTATATTCAATATGCTTTGAAGCCAGCTGTATGAAGTGACAGTGGAAGCCTTTAAATTTAAATAAACCTTTTAAAATCCTTTATTTCACCAAAGGCAGAAGTTTGACCTTAAGTGTTAATTTAAATGGATACAACTAAGTCGGTTAAAAAACCCCAAACAAACTGGAGTTTCAAAAACGCAGCTGCTAGTGGTACCCTCAGAATTGCAGCCACGTCCCAGCCTGACCCAGAGCTCTGTCCATCCAGCTCTCCCTTCACACCCTTGCCGGTGCTGGGAGATTCACTGATGGGTTACACTCACTGGTGAGAAGTGTAAAGGGAGATTGTCTTGCATCCCTGAAACTCCTTTCTGGAGTTCCTGCCCTTTGCACCATCAGGATCCTTGCAACTTTGCTGCTTCTTGTAGAAGACAGAATCATTTGAAGGACATTCAATTATTAACCGGCTTATTTTCGCAGACTCACAGAATGGCTGAGGTTGGAAAGGACTGCTGGAGATCAGCTGGTACAATTCCCCAAGTCAGTTATGAGCAAGTTACTCAGAATCTTTTCCAGTCAGGTTTTGAAAATCTCCAGGAATGTAATCTCCACAACCTCTCTGGGCAACTTGCTCCAGTGCTCAGTTCACCCTTACAGTAAATTTTTTTCTCAGTTTTTGATCAAAATAAGACTTCTCCACTTTGTACCTAACAGCATATTAAGCTGTGCTGCCTGTGGTAGTATTCTTAACCAGTGGGAGCTGCTTAAATCAATGAGCTCTGAAAATGACAATGAGATGTATAACCATGAAATTTATTGAACATGCCTGCATGCATTAGTAATGACACGGTATGGCCTCTGGGTCCAATAATGCAGAGAGCTGGATTCCTTCATCTTCCAGCGACTGCTCTAAATTCCCTAGTCACGCAAGGACATACAAAACAGGCATACATTTTTTACTCCCGGATATTACACCTACTTTAATCCAGTTGGGTTTTGTCTTGTTATTGTACATACCCGACAAGTTTCTTTCAATTTCATAGTGTCAAAGATATTTTAAATAATTAGTTTCTCACAGGAATCTACTATCAACATTCCTTGCCTCCAAAAATACATGCAAGCAGTTATTCCGAGGTGGAACTGGGAGAAACCTGTATAAACTGAATGCTCTTGAGATTTCTATCAGAAATCAGTCACTTGATTTCATGTGAAGCGACAAGAATGCACAATCATATTTTTGTTGTTCTTTATTACAAAAGTCTCAAGTGATGTTTGGTGTAAGAAAAACAATGTTAACAGGCACTGAAACGTCAAAGGTTTCCCAAGAAGTCAATTCTGTTCATGATTCTCCTCTTAAAACATAGAAGTAATTCAGGTGTATTCAGTCAAACTACACCTCTGTGAAGAAGAAAGAAATGAATATCAGGCGGTTAATGACTGATGTGTGTGATTGTTATATTTGTGCATAATTCCTTTCTCATTTCATATTCTCTAGAAGAAAATGCCTTGAGAGATTTCTTTTCCCCATTAGAATTCTCCAACTTGCTGCAAATATTTTATATCTATGCAGCTACTAAAGTCACTAAATCATCAATCTTGTACTCTAAAATAAGTCGGGCTATTTCAGGGTCTTCCACCTCAGCTCCTTCTTCATTACAGCTGTTTTCATTCTGGACTCTCCACACACTGTGTGCACCTGTAATCTGTATCTACATTGTATTAGCAGGATCCTCCTAATTAGGTTTAATTTCTTCAAGTGAGAAAAAAGTGACATGCTAAGCTGCCAGTTCTTTGAAGAATGTCCTAGAAGGTCAAATGGTGTGTGTATATAAGGGCTTTGTGATCTGTTTGACACAAGTAAGGTAAGGTTGGTCAACATTTCAGATGTCTTCAGTAATGAAAAGCAAAGTAACTGGTATTGATTCCGTTCACATCAATCTCAAAATGGTAAACAAAATAATTATATTCTCTGTATAGCAGTCTCTTGGGTACATGCAGATATACTTAATACATCTACAGACAGTAGAAAGCTCATCTAAATCAGACACTACGTGAAATTCCAGTTTTCTCAATTGAGCTACTATGCAGACAGTACAGCTTCCGAGATCTCTACATCGCTTATCTTTTGAATTTAACCAAAGTCAGAAACTCTCTGAAGATCAGGACTTTTCTTATAGATTACAGCTTCAAAGTTTGTTTACTTCTGAAACAATATCTCTGTTCTTTAACAGATATCTGTATTACTGTTCTTGAAGCTTTTACAATACCAAAATATGTTGATTTAGTGCTAAAAAAAAAAAAACAACCATAAAAAATAAAATTAAAAAATGCCACTCTTTCCTTTGTGAGACCAGCTGCCTTCCCCTAGACTTCAATCTCTTTTCACAGGAAACAGTTGTGTTTATTCTGTAATTCTTATTAGTCTTTCCCTTCTTTTGTGCTACCATGACAAACTACAGCCTAGGTTTTGGGGTTTTTTTTAGGCCTCTCAAGGGCTAGAAGGCTTCTCTCACAGGCCTTGCTTCCTCTGTCACTGGTGGAGCCACACAGTACAATCACACATACACTAAATCTCTAGCCTACAGCCTCCTTTTCCCAACTGCATTGCTGCAACAGACACGGCTGCACTTGGCACCTGCAAGTTCTTTCATCACAGGGATCAGGAACCAATTTGTTTAACAAACACAGCACTTTCAAAACACAGCAGTACTTATTCATCACACAGGTAGTAAGCCTGCAGCACAAAAGATAAAACCAATAGAAAGCCAATGCATAGTCCTATTTATGCTTGAAATGTCTATTGCCAATTGTTGCAGCTCTCTCAGTCCAACTAATGCCCATCTCCTGATGGGGAAAACAACCTCAAATCTCCGCTCCCTGGCTAGTACGCCAGCATTCTCCAACACTCCCTGTGTAGTCCCTCAGTTCACATAAATCCTTCCTCCTTTTCTAGACATAGAGTCCCGAAATGGTTAGTGTTACTAGAATCCTCTCAAACTGACCGCAGTAAGAGAGAAATGTCACAGTGCTGAGAAAAGGAGCAGAGCGGTATACTCCCTCTTAGATAAAGCTTAGCTATTTTATTTGAGTGTTAGCTGGGATACTCCCTATTTATCTAAGCTACTGTTTAATCTCTAGTGCCTGGTTCTCTGTACAAGCACCATCATCAAGTCTGATGGAAAAAGCAACAAAACACACTATATTAGATTATATCTGAGAAGCAAAAAGATTTCTTTTGTAAGATGCATACTTTTTCAGTAAGCTCTGAAACTTTAGACCTAGCTTGGATTTCTTCAAGAGAGAAGGAAAAAAGTATTAGTCCTACAAAAGAACTGGGAGAACTGTATGTGAGAAAGGACGATGTAACACTAAGATCTAACAGTGAACTATTTTCAGCAGAAGGCAGGAATTGCTAATACCCGTGTATGTGACAACCGAAGAACTGCATCTGGAATTCAGTATGATATTCTAGAGATTCATGTTAGAGAAAGATCAACTCAGCATAAATATGGACTACTGAAACTACCTGGGAATGGACTAGCCGTTTTATGAGCAGAAAAGAATAGTTTGGATTACTTAGCCCAGCAAAACAAAGGCTGAAAGGAGGTAGAACTGTCCTCACTAAACATACCAAACATGCAATTCTCAGAGAGAGAAAAAGAGAAAGACAGGAGCCATTGAAGCACAAAACCAAACCAGTATGAACTAGCTAAAAAAACCCCAAATAAATAAGCTGAAGTATGCAGAAATTTTTAACCATCAGAATGATCAGTTCTTGGGAAGCTGCCATTATGCAGATGATGTTTGAAAGGAAGAAGAACAGCAGAGCTGCCCAGACTCAAAGGAAAGCCCACACAGCCAAACTTCAGCGGAAGTTCCAATGTGAAATCATTTGCTTACTGTTTCTGTGATGACAAAGGAATGATGTAACATGCTGGCAGCTTAGAGAATATTCTTTTAGATGTAACTACTATATATTACTTTATTCTCCTAAAATATCAAAGCCAGGCATTTAGCTTTAGGAATGCGGATGAAGGTTATGGTATCTATATAAATTCATATCTGAAAGAAAAGGAAATAGTATTTTCCTTAAGTATAAGAAAGGGAAGGAAGTGCTGAACTCCGACTACTGTCCCAGACCGACAAGGTTTGGAGGCGCAGCTGACACAGGAAACATGACATATGCTATGTACGTAATATATTACCCAAATGAGTACTATACAGTTCATCATAATCTGATGTCCCAGGAGCAGTCTCTCTGCCCTTAAACACTTAAATCTTGAGAAATAGGGTACTTGGAAGTAAAAACAGCAGAGAGGCAAGTGAAATAACTTATTCTAAATTACCAGAAGGGGAACTGGAAGGAAATTCGAGATCTCCTCCTTGAATTACTATACAACATTACAGTTTGAAGCAAAGATTTTTTGTATGCTCTATGGAGATCTTGCAAAAGACGGAACAGAGGATCTTTATGATTTAACTTGTTTTGACTTGTTTTCTGTCCTTCTAGTTCCAAAGCTTTTCCACTCAGTGCTCTATTTCTTTAAGATTCATTGCAACATAAACTTTTACATCTTATTTTAACATTTGCTGAACCACGTGGCGAGTTCAACAACTAAGGGTTATTCTCTATAAAGTAATGTTAAACTACTTGTTTCCTGATGAAAACATAGAAGGAAATAAATTAATGAAAACCTGTGTCTAGTCTTGTTCTGGCCTCAAGTGGATGGGAGTTTGGAATACTCTTTCCCAATTAAAAAAAAAAGGGGGGGGGGGGGGGAGGCAATTCACACCAGTTACTTTCCAAATCCAACAGTTAAAAGGTCTCCCCACTGAAACACACCACATCCACATAGTAAGTGTAAGATTAAACAGTTATTCCTCTTTTCTTAAATTGAAGTTAGTAATTTATTTAGGAAAATCATGCAGATTATACTGTGAATTAGACTGCATCTTTCAAGCCTGCCAGCTACAGCATCAACTTTATACATATTTGGATACTATGGAAGTTTAAGAAAGGAAAATATAAATATCAGTTAAGAAAACTAGACAAACTGTGAATTCAGTTATTTTCTAAAGGTAATGTTACATAGAAAGCTTGCTGCATTTTAACAAGAGGCATTGTAGTCCTTCAAATATTGATACATAAAATGAGGTTAAAAGTTACAGAGTCTATAGCTTTTGTTTCCATAAAAAGGAGATAATCGTATCGCCCCCCTGACTTAGTTATATCTTTCATAAATTTCAGAACATTTAACTTGTGAAATTTTCAAGTTTTTCCTATTCCTTTGTGGCACAGGGAACTCACTTTTATTTACTTCTATATTCAGATGGAGAATGTGAAGCAAATTTCTTGCTTAGGACATAAAAATATTTAATCCAAAAGGAAGGGAGAGAATACAAGGTCAAAATAATATGGGAAAGGAAAACATCTTGTAGGACAGGGCTTAAGACACTCACAGTTCTGTTGGCCAATATTAATGTTACCAACATCACCACCCTCCTACAGAGAGGGAAATGAGAAGAATTTGCTAAATATAGATAGAACTGTTTGGAAGGATGCCTATCCTTATTTGTGCATTCATCTGTTTAATTGTGGGCAATATAGTCCACTAGACAGCCTGAGGCAAGCGTGGATGTTCAATATTCTCTGAATTATACAATCTCAACTGGAGATTGGACTTAATTACACAGTTTACAATAGTATAAATGGAAACTTTGTATTTTGAAACTCTTCACAGTTGTAAGTACCTCTGAACTTTCTTTACTCAGGTTTGGGAATGTACTAAATGCCGGTCTGCAGTTTTAAACAAGCATGGTGAAAAAGGAATTCTCCTGTTTACGGTATGACCTCAAGTCTTCCAAATCCCATGAATCTGAGTAGCTAATGAGATATCACAAATGTATACAAATATACTTTTATATTTGGACATCAAAAATCCCCTAGAATAAGCAAAGTGGGGGGAAAAAAAAACAAACAAGTTTTACGCTAAAAGCTCCTCTCCGTTTAGTAGTCTAAGGAAATTGACATTTTTCTCAAATTGATCTGCAAGTGCATTTTCAAAATAATTGCAACAATTCAATTCTTTAAACATACTTGTCAATACATATTACCAAATTAATCCATCTTTATTTGAAAACAAAGCTGAAACCACCACATAAACCTAAAAGAAACAAGTCAAGGGAAGTTTATACCTGTGATCCAAACCTTCGGAAGGATACCTAAACCCAATTCCCTTGGTTTCAATGACAACATTGTAAAGAAATATAACGGTATTAAACAGGAACTTGGTGCCTAAATCCCTTTAAGAATTTGGGCCTAAATTCCTAAGAGATCACTGAAAGTCTCAGCCAAGGTATCACCTTTGATTTAGAAATCAGAGAGAGGTTCTCATATATTCCTTTCACTCAGGATTCAATCACCACTGACCTTCCTTCAAAGGAAATCTGAGCAAGCCAGGCTGCAAACCTCATCAGATCTCTGCTACTTGTTAGCAGAAGGTCCAATAGCTCAAGAAATTCCTTAGTGAATTTTCCGTCCTCTCAGTAAGGCTTAGAAAAAGTACAATAACTGTCCAGAAAAATCAAAATTTTGCATTGGGAAGAGAGTAAGTGTGTTCAAACAGGCAGGAAGGAAAAATCCCTTGGAAAACAGAATCCTGTATTATGTCCTGATCATCTAAATGCAAATACTTGCCTAGCATTGTAAAGAGATTAACCCTTATACAATTAATAATATTTAGCGTTTACGTTAATTTTCAATTTAAAAATCACTGCTAACAATACAAAACAAGAATTTTGTTATTGGGCTGTATGTCACTGGACAAGTTACATTAGATCTTCCTGGAGAGCTAAATGAATGTCACAAGCTTCAGTTCTGTTTAACATGAGTTCTTCGGTCCCTTAAAAACTAAGGTTCTTGAAATTCACAGTTATCATACTGCTTCTCTGCTTCAAAACAGTGAAAAGTGGTTTCTGGTGTCATAAATGAAATGACGCGGTTATTTCCTTGAACAGATAGATGAGCATGGGTTGGGATTCAGAAACCCCACCATCAAGACAGTAAGTAGTCTGTAAAATCTGAAGACTGTGTATCACCTGCAGGAACATACCATCATGAAACACTGGTAAAAAAGATAATGTAGCAAATACTCTTCCAAGAAAATATCCTCATTTTGTATAGGGCAAAATATCAGCACAAAACATGTTCTCAAGAACTAGTGGGTTAACTTATGAATAGTATCCTAAGGAAATTGTCTGGGGAATACTGTTCTGTCTGGATTCTTATCTCTCATACTTCGGGAGTTTTATCACAGCATTAAGCAACAAAACAACATATAATAGATGATTACATTAAAAAGAATGTAATATCCTACTTGGATTTTATTAGATTTAGTTCAAGCTTGGCACGGAAGGATTTCACTGAACAGTCCTGATGCTGAGCTTACTAGTGCTTAGTCTTGAACACTTAAAGCACAAACCACTCCTTTTATACTGTGATTGTTTCCACAGCAGATAGAGTTTTGGTATAATGCCACTAAACAGAAGACAGGCAACAAATCAGATCTAGAAGTTAACCAAGAACCAGGATTTTATTAAATAACCTGAAGAGCAGTAAATTTGAAGACACGCATATTTCTCTGGACTGCACTGAGATTACTCCTGTTGACAAGCTGCAGGTATATTTGGATACAAAGATGGTAACACCGTCAGAAATAGAAGGCTGTATGTCTAGGAAGCTAGTGAGCACAATACTTCCAAATTTGAGTTTTCTGTTTGACATTCAAATCAAGAATTAATAAAGTATACATGAGTCTGTGTGAACAACTGAATTTGAAGCTTCATATAGGCTTCACACACCAAGATTATTTGTGATACATGGTTTAAGTTTTCTTACCATGCTTAAAACCCACCAAGAGATTTTATTCTCTTCAGTAATTTTCCATTGGACTCGTGGCTAATCATCTGATCAACAAAATGAACAGAGAGGTAGCAAGTAAGGGAATAAACATATATCTCTGGGAAGCTAGGTATTACTTTCAAGGAATACTGGTATTCCCAAATTCCTGGTCATAATCTGTACCTTCTCTTCAATTTTACTGACTTTAGGCTTGGAAAAGAAAACCAGAGGATAGCATCAATCTTTTAGAATGTCTTCCTCTATTAGACAGAGACACATAAAGATGTATCAGTATTAAGAGAAAATTACATTCCAGTTTAAGGACAGAACTGGAACAAGAGTTACTGTTACCGATAAAGAAATTTTACCAAGGTTTCAAACTTACGAATTATACAATTCAATAAGATTCCATTGCCACATCACATTAAAAACAGCGTCTTACCCTCCACCTCTAAAATACTGCCTCAGGAGAGGGAACACTGTTTTTCACTTCCATTATCTTTCAGCCTGCAGTAAGGAAGTGCCTTGGTCCTGAATCAGAACCCAGAGGAATTTAGCAAGTGCTATTTCTGCTGGTAGTAAAATCTTCGATATGTAATTTACATCTTGATATGTCATCATTTCTTGGTATTTAACTTAGTAACAGCTTCTCTAAAGTAGAGGTTTTATTACACAAATTATGGAAGCAGCAGACTGCGTGTAGTGGAGACAGCATAAACTCCCAAATCAATACAAAATATGTCCCTGGCAGTGGTTGTTATTCTATGCAGGTGTGTTATTGATTACAGTCATAATGATCGCGCTTCAGCTGCCGTCAATAACTCACTGTTTGTGTTGTCACACTGAATTAAAGAAGAACCAGTCTAAAAATATGCGGAGAAGTTATACCAGCATGGCATGATCCAGCCTGTGGCGCAAAGCAGCGGAACACTGCCAGTTTAAGTTCAGATTCTTGTTTGAGACTTCACTTGACATTACATTGATAAAATAAAGTCAAATGTGATATTTATTCAGGCAGAAGATATTATGTCTTAAACATACTGGAAAACTCTTAAATTTATAGCTACTGCATACAATAAAACTACGCTTTTAATACCTCGGGACCATTATTGGCGTGCACATACTGATATGCAAAACTGAATCAAAGTTTTATGGATGGTTATTGTCATTTTACTGATCAACATGACTAAAGCTACCTTGCATCAGATTAAGAATTGTAGAAGGAATGTTAGACTATTTCATTTTTTCAGAGTTCATTTCTAAATCAAAACTTGACAGCAATATACCACAGCAGAATACTAACCATAAGCCAACAATCTGTGAAGTATTGAAGGGTGAAGTATAGATAATGTTATCATCACAATTGTATGAAACACTTCATTAATGTTAGCATATATAAGCATTTTTCTTTTAAATATTTCAGAGTAGACACATAGCAAAACAAGAACACTCATTGTCACTGGCCTATCAAAATGGAGAAACAGATCCAGACATGAGAGGCAAGAGACTTCCTACTTCCAGCAATCTGATCTTCATGCCATTTTAACCCATTGTAAAGTATTAACAAAATATTAGGATTATATCTCAAAGGAAAGAGCAGAATATTGTTAAAAATGTCTACATCAATAATCAGTGTTCTGTACACATTCTAGGAAGCACTGCAACATTTAATAAAACTTGCATTTCCTTAAAAAAAAACAAAAACAAAAAAACCAAACAAACAAAAAACCAAACAAACAAAAAACCAAACAAACAAAAAACCAAACAAACAAAAAACCAAACAAACAAAAAACCAAACAAACAAAAAAAACACCAAAACACTCCATTTTAAGGGAACACTTTTTATGAGACACTTGAATTGCATTTCCCATGTATCTCCTGTTGATACTAGAGGGATTCTCCTTGACAAACCCCAATATAACACCGTAAGTCATGCTCATGCCCACCTTTCTCTCCATAGGCAGTCTTGTTTAAGACTTCCTTCTCTTTCCCAGGAACAGCAAAACAGAAACAGAAACTCTTGCAGTAGCAAGCTTATGGATTCTACTAGGCTGCTATGAGCGATGTTATGTCAGTACACATCACAAGAAACTCAACCAACCATCAGCGGAATTCTTTCAAAGTTCTGACAACGGCACAAAGTGACCAAAATTATTTTGTTCCCTTCAGCTTCATACAATTAACCTCATAGGCAAGGCATATGAACAGTTGTCTAAAGAAAATTCAACCCATCAATGAGCAATTAAAATACCCACCATGTGAAAGTTCTTCAAAGTTCTGATGTACACATAACAAGAATAATATTCATGCTGTCTCACTTTCAGCACCTGACATACATGCTTAATTTAAGAAGCTAGTCTCCATATGCTATCCATATTAGTCTCCGTATACTATCCAAAGAGAGAGAGGCTCCTTCAAAGCGCCAGTTAAAACACTTGATTCAGACTCATAGACTGAATCAACCTTCAGAGAAGTCTGTCTGTCTCTACCCACTGTTTTTATTTGCAGCCAGAAGCAGCTGCCCTTTCTAACTCAGGCATCTAATTGACATGCCTGAAGTTATTGTAACTACCCCAACTTAAGTGTCACATCTCAGATTCTCCTTCCTCAAGACAGCCCGCGCTTTATGAACCATATTTGAAGTCACTCTGCGATTCACTTTCCTCTGGGGAACCTCTGCAACCTTTCCTACTCTGAGTATGGTTAAAAAGATTATTATTTTTCCATTTAAAACCTACAAAAATAAGTTTATCCAATACCACTACATACATTCACCTCTCATCAAGCTGTGAATCCAGTAGATGTGGACACCGTTGATTAGTTGCAATACAGTTTCTTATCCATAGGAACAATTCAGTAAAAGTCTGACAGAAGCGATCGCACACTGTTCTGACTAGCAGTTACTTAAAATAATACCACTACACAACCCAAATTAAATAGAGAATTTTTACTATAATGAGAAGGTCCCATGGAGGAATTATGCTGATATACTTCCAACTCCTGGGTAGAAATTACACCACCAGAGAAGATGAACAACAGGCAATTAAATTACCAGAAACAGTAGCTCCAGTTTCACTAACTCTACATTGCAACAAATGTAGATCAATTAAGAAGAGACTTTCTTACAGCAACAAGTTAAGGTAGCCCTTTTCTGTACAAAAACCCACGATCATTCCTTTTATGACAGCAGAAATAAGGGGGGGGGGAGCGGAATTAAGCTTAGAAAAGAAAAAAGGTATGTGTAATACAAAGCTCAGATCTTGTAGAGATTTTTTTTTTCTGGCCAGTACTCCAAATTAAGCTGCTGCTTGGCACCTCAAAGTCAGTCAATATCACCGCACCTGTAAGAATTCTTACAGGGATTATTTCATTAAATAATTCAAAACATACCCAACTAAGAATGCAGGTCTTGATATCAATCCCCTGGAAAGTCCACTCTCAAGGATGACTGTACAAAGGAAGCACTGATGCCTAATTCTATACTCCCAAATTATTAAATTCCGAAAGAAATAAGGAAAAGAAGAAATATTTTGAGTTTACCGTAACTACACAATGTCAGGACCGGCCCCAGACTGATTTACTCACTTCTTCCCTCTCACTTGCTTGCAATGTTTAAGCTGTAAGTCTTCAGTAATGTATTTCAGAAGACAGTAAACGCTTCACAACTCTTAAATAAACCATAAGCAGCTAAACAGTAACTGTTCTGGAGGACAAAGGCCTGTTGGCAA
The DNA here is from genome assembly GCF_965183815.1 of Platalea leucorodia. Taxonomy (NCBI): domain Eukaryota; kingdom Metazoa; phylum Chordata; class Aves; order Pelecaniformes; family Threskiornithidae; genus Platalea; species Platalea leucorodia. Next base: position 1,493,579 of record NC_138834.1, read on the forward strand.
GGAACTAGACTTCAGGCTTCCAATGGCTTATGACAGCAATAATAAGGCAAACAAAATAAATAATAAAATGAAATTGTGAAAGATACCTTGACACTGTCCTTTTAATCTTCAGCCAACTTGAGATGTCATGTAAGCACTGAAGCAGCAAAGAGATGATACTGCTTAGAGAGCAAAATACCCCAATTTCTCCCTGACCTACGAATCATAAGCTAATAGATTCGTGGTGCACTGGCATATAACCGTACAGTAGCTCACAGAAACCCTGTTGCAGCTTCTGAAACAACATGCATGTGCCCTGAGATGCAGGAAAACCATGATTATAAACAACATCAACTGAAGCATGCACAGAAGATTTTGACACTGCAGTCAAAGACCTTATGGAACAAAGGTCCTAAACTGTCCAAGCAAGCCATCGTATTAGTAGAGATAAAGCATACTGCATGCAGTTCACAAACAGAAAGGTCTTCCCAGGGCAACATAAACTGGAGAGTGAAGCAGAGAAGCACAATCCTGCCTATGTGTTCTGAACAGATCTTAGTGTCTTGTAATGCTGCCACCAGCAGTATCACCATTAGACAACTGTTGGATGAATATTACTTTCTTGAGCTACTCAGCCTGGAATCTGTGATCTAAATACTACAATATTGCTTTTTCTAAATATACTCTGTATTCAAAATCACTCAACTTGTCTCATGGTAATTAATATCAGCTGATTACAGAGGAATACGACTTGCAGAACCAGACCAAGAGATCCTTCACAAACAGGTATTTGGAGAGATGCAGAACTGTACATACTCAGGCTCACAGGTTCTTTCCTCAGTGTACTATTGCTAGGAAATATTATCTATCTTGTGCAAAAAGTCTACACTTCAGAAAACACAGATTTAGATAGCTACAGAAGTACCCGCTGATTCGGTTTTTCTAGGTTAACTCCTCAGAGGGCCTGATTTTGAAAGATATGATTAAGCAGATCCCTTGACTTCATTGTGGCCAGCCTCTTAGAACCAACTTTAGATGGCTCTTACTTGGAACCAGTGACATTTCTTTCAAGTGTTTTATAGATTGGACAAGAAAAATATAACTACATGGCAAAATATGAGGGTGTAAACACAGTATCAGCTTTCACAGAATTTTATAAAGTAATCAGTTAAAAAAAAAAAAAAAAATCAATAAAGCCAGTCATTTCAGGGGTATAATGATGCCTTACTTAGTTAAGATTCATTATTTTCAGAAAGAGGCCATTTGTTTCAATAGTGCTGTGCTCCCAGTAATGACTACTATAAGAAAATATATTCAGTCATGTTCTTTGTAGGAATGAGTAGTGACTAGATATGAGCTTCATTAACTAAATTGAAGTGTTCTCTACAAGAGATTAAAATATTTTAAAATGCCACCCATATATACATTCCTACTTGGTCTCTTGTACATTTTTTATCCCCAAGATTAACTGACGTTCTAAGAAAGGTATGTATTTTGGTGGGTCAAAACATCAAACTATCCTGAAACACAGTGACAATCAATGAGCACTATCAGGACTCTAAAATGATCTTTTATTTGATGTAGTGTGTACAAGTTAATGATGAATAATAGATGCTGTCCATTTACTATTAAATGATTAGCCCTTTACATACCACACACCAAAAATGCTACTTCTTGAAAATGCTAGCGGGTTGACTGCCAGCCTTTCAAAAGATTGCATATTACTAAATTGAACTGCCTGTTCTTACAATGTTGCAGAAAAGCAGACACATAAAAAGTAGTAGATTCACTAGAATTAGTTATTTGTCTTACTACTTAAAATGAATGCAACCTAAGCTAATGCAGAAGATCTAGACCTCTAGAACGTCAGCACATAGAACCAGAAGCAGCTTTACAGCTTGTTTTGGATCACCTGCAAAATGCAAGGGTAGGAGTGAAAAGGACAAACAAGGAACAAAAAACTTGCACCACCATTTTTTAAGTTTGGCTTTGTTTTACACAAGTTAGATGAGGGAAATAAAAAACACTTCATTATGCAAGACAGTTGCTACTTTTTTCAGATGTTAAGATAGGTGTCTCACCTTCTTGCTTCAGCACACATGTAGACCACATCCTACCTGGAATTTAAGAGAAAAACTTCAAGATCTCCTTGTTCTTATTTTAATGCTTAAACCCATGATCCTGGCAATGCCCTTTTCTGAAGAAAATAGGTTTGCCAAGTTACATGTGTACTCTATATGTTTCGCATTATGGAAAGAACACTTTTTCTAAAAATATGTGATTTTTAATCTTAACAGAAGTCTCAATGCCAATTTCCAGGTGACTCATATGTCTGACTAAGGTAACTGCACGCAACACATTTGCTAAATTCTTTCCCTATCCATATTGGTGTAACCCTGGAGTTGGCCTTTTTCCTCCTTCTTCTGTAGAGACAGGCAATAAAGTAAAAAATTTAACCTAACCTTTCTGCTTTGAAGATTACTGTGATGGCTATTAGGAATAGAATGCACTCACACTAGACAAGATACTGTCATACTCTGGTTAAACAGTAAAGACATAAGCTAAATGTAATCTCACACTTAGCTGCTACAGCATTTGTTTACAATGTTTGTGTCAATGATTTATACTCACACAATAAAATATTAAGAGCAACAAATTATAAACCTGGTAGCACAAGAGTTCTAACAGGTTTTCCTCACAGTGTATCAATTCTGACACTAACCAAGATCCACCAAAAGCACTGCAGAAATGTGTTGCATTACATAAAATCGAATACAGAAGCTTAGTTTTATATAACTGTAATATGCATGCAGATGGTCTTCAGGATAAGACATCTTCTCTAAACTGCCGTTTGTACAAAATTTGAAGTCTAAGCAAAAGGCAGGAATTTTGCCATTTCTAGTGCAGTGTCCTAACTCAATATAATGGGAATCTCTCTCTATTTGTAACTCCTACCAGTTCTTCCAATACTAAACAATTGCTGAGACTGAAATCCATTGCAGAGATTTTGAATGAACAGATGAAAATCAAAGAAGGGAACTATTTTTCATTCATTCTAGCTAAATAGTAGGTCGAATCTATGGTTATATTAATTGAAATTCAGTTATTTATATTGACAGCAACTACGGCATAAAAATAAAATCAGCAAAGTCAACTTTATAAAGATCACCAATGTCAAATAAAATACATTCTATGCATCTCTGAACAATACACGAGGATAAACTATGCAGTGAAACTATGCAGTCAAACTGTATTGTTCTTCCAAACCTTGCCCTCCTAACACATTCCTTCAGCCAAGCAATGGGAAGATAAATCCATTTGCCTAATGGGGCATATAATTTAAATATTTCAGACAAGCATTTACAGAGATGTTGCTTAAAATACATTTAACAGCCATCCATCCAAATATCTTGCATGATGAAGATCACAGCATAGTTCACAACTTATTTTCCGTAGAAGCTCCAAACTACCCAGCCCTTTCAGTTACCTTAGTCACCATATATATCCTGTATTACTTTATTATAACAGATCTTTTTTTTTTCCCCACAGCAGATTTAACATGAAGCTGCAATTTTTTTCTTTTGCAGTGCCTTGCAACATTTCTTAAGCCACTAAAATTTCAGATTTTACTACTGCACCATGCAGTCCTGCACGATTTTGTAAACAAAATATGTTTAAATTTATAGAAGCTTAAATGGCTAATGTACTTAATACAGACTGCAGCACTTCATCCACGGAAGATACAATCAGCCAGTGTCAATATTCTGTCATTTAGAATCATGATTTTTACCATAAAGCATTCCCATTAATGCAAAACAGGAGGTTTTTTCCCCACAAACTTGTATCTAGCATTTAAGACATTTCTAGTATAAAAACAGGTCTTCACTTGATATAAAAAAAAAACTGCTTCGGGTTTTTTTTATTTTTTTTAACATGCTAAGAATCACATTTTGCATTGTGACCTACCTAAGGCACAACAGTACACTGCAAAAAGCAAAGTACATGTCATAAAAATTCCCCCTTCCACATACACAAACAAGTGCCTACATTAAAAAAAAAAAAAAAAAAGGAGAGAAAGGGAGAAAGGCAGTCTTTACTATTCGCATGCTAGACGTGAACATTTTAAAGAGTTGATCAAGTTTTGCAAACATTAGATTTTAATCATGTACAGCAATACTGCAGGGAAAATGAAAAGAAAAAAAAAACAACTAACTTTGGCTTTTAAGTCTAATGGCTTTCACGTTTGTGAAGAAATAGGTTAGTTTTGTTTAGTCTTTACTACAAAGAGACTCATCTCCTATGCATGCCACAAATAACCTGAGCAATGACTTCCCTCCATGGCAAGAACTGCCCATCATATTGCAGGATTAATACAATGTTGGTTTGTTTAGGGGTTGCTTGTGTGTGCGGCTTGCGTATGTAATTTTAGCTATTCGTATACATCAGCTCCTCGTTGCGTACCTCACAATAAACTGATGAACGCTGTTAAACCTTAAAGAGCAATCTTTAGCAAACAAAGAAGGCTAGTCTGCAATCGTGATGCAAAATCATCCCAAACGCACTACACCCTGCAAGAACCTCTCACAGAAAATAGCCCGGCAGCCTCATTCATGCCCCGCAACCCAATGATCTGCTCACCATCTCCTCCGTCTTCTCTTATTTCTCTGTCCTCAGCTTATTTTCTTTGCTTCTGCTGGCTTGAAGGAGGCGGGTGTACCAAAAAAAGGAAGAAAAAAAAAAAAAACAAACCAAAAAACAACTCTTCAATAAAATACTGAGGAGCAGCCGCCGGGCAGCACATCAGCGACAGCCCCTCGTCCTCCCCTCCCGCCGCCCGCAGCGGGAGCCCCCCCGCGGCCCCCCCGCCCTCCCCCGGGAGGGCGCCCGGGCTGCACCGGCCTCCCCATCCCCGCTTACCGCCGAGGCGGCACCGGAGAGGGAGCGGGGCTGATTCTCCCCTCCCACCTCCACATTCCTATTTACAAAGGGTACCCAAGACCGTCTTTATCCAGCGGGGGGAGGAGGGGGAGGTGGAAGCAATCATTAACCCTTTTCGTGCATTTACCTTTCCTACTACGATTTTGGCTGCGTTTTTAGAGCAGGCGGGGGATGTCTCCTCGCTACGGAGCACATAAACTCGCTGCCGTCAGGCCTCCGGGTCCCGCTCGCCACGGCGGGAGGAGCGCGGTCCTCCCGGCGGCCCCCGAGGCCGCTCCGAAAGAAGGTCCAAGGGCAACGCTGAGGAACGCCTGCCCTCCCCAAGCGGCGCTGACAGAAAACCGCCGCCCCGGTGGCGCGTCCCTCAGGAGAGGCCCGCCGGGCGGGGGGAACGCGCCTCCCGTCAGCCCGTGTCCGCACCGTCTCTCCAACTCTTTTTTTTTTTTTTTTTTTTTTTTTTTTTTTAAGCGGGGCGTTATCGCTCCTCAACACTCACACCTGGGGGGGAGGACCAGCGGAGGGGAAGGGGCACCCTCCTCCGCCCCCGCCCCACGGCCACGGCGGCCGGCGGGACGGGGAGGGCAGCGAGGCCGCGACCCGCTCCCGCCGCCCACCCCTGCCTCGCGCTGCCCGCCTGCGGCCGGCACGCAAACCGGCGCGCGCCTCCCGCGCCGCGAATTTTCCTATTGGGCAGCTCCTCCGCGATCGCGCCCAGCAACCAAAGCCTCATTGGCCCTCGCCCGCCCCGCTCCGCTCGCTGGCCGGCCGCTCGGCGTGGCATTGGCCGGCGGGACTGTCCGTCAGAGCGGGGCCGCGGCGGCGGAGGGCGGGCGCTGCTGAGGAGCCGCGGCGGCGGAGGGCGGGCGGTGCTGAGGTGCCGCCGCGGCCCGGGGGGAGCCGCTCCCGGGGCGAGGGCCGGACCGGGGCTGCCCGCACGGCAGAGCGCGGTGCGCAGGGCACGGCGCTGCCGGCCGCTGCCCGCGGGAGCGGTGCACCGGCTGTGTGCTTTCGGCGGGAGCGGCGGGGACCTGTCTGTCACCGCACTGGGTGGGTACGCGAAAGCGCCCTAACCGCAGCGCTGAGCCCAGCGGAGGGTTTTCTGTGCCTGGGGAAACGAAACGGTGCTTTCACAGCTGTAGGCCGGGAGATCCTGGGTGCAGCGGATGTCTGGGACGCGCCGTGACAGAGGGCCGGGCCGGCGCGGTGCGGGCAGGTAGCGCTGTCGCGACATCCCTGTGGAGGTGCCTGGCTTGACCTTCCCGCCACGGACAGGGTCCCTGCACAGTCGGAGTCACCTCTCAGCCTTCTCTCCGATAAGCTGAATAGCTTCCTAAATCCCGTATTTTATGTCTCGTTATCTGCCCCTTCATTACTTTTATGTTCCGCCTGTGACTCATTTCTAGTGTTTATCCCCTCCTCCCTAACGGCGGTGCCAGAAGTGGTGCAGTGTTCCAGCGTTACTGGTGCTGTGGACAAAGGCAGTATCGCCCCCTTCTCCCCCCTATATATTCCGTATTTTATACATTAAAGGATTACATTAGTCCAGTTTACCACAGTATTGCTCTGAGAGGTCATGTTGAAACATTTATATATAGTAACAGGTAAATTCTTCTCTGAAGTACTTCTTGTCAAGCTAGTCCCCATCCCTGCATTCTTTATTTCCCAATGTGTTTGCTTGCATTTTCTGACATTAAAAATGCATTTGGACCGGGATGATTTAATTGGGCACATCTGTAGTTAATCAGTTATGTGAATTATCCCCTCATCTACTAAGCTACAGATTTTACTTGGAAAGATCTTGCATCATCTAGACAATTGATAGAGATGTTGAACAGGATCAGAGCAAGAACTCATCTCTAGAAAACTGCCTGGGTCACTGATGCCTCCTCCTTAGCAAATACTTTTTGAGAGATCTCAGGGAAAAGATACTTAATCCATTTAAGGTGTGCTTTATGCATTCCATACAACACGCATTCCAGCACTTAAGAGAGAGAACAAAGTTTTTAAACAAATGTCAGGACTATTTCTCTTTTAGTTTTTGAGACTAACTCAGGACAATTCAAATTAGCTTTTCACTAAGCTGCTGCTTTTTTTTAGCTTTCTCCAGTAGAGGTTCTGCACCGATGGCCAGTACCACTCCCTTCACTAGAGATACTTAAAGTGGATACAGAATCCCTGCCTACTTGGGATCCGACTATTCGAGTTTGACAAACAATGGGAGCTATACACAGATCCCCTAGGATGGGGTCTAAAAGGGACAACAACAACCGAGCTGTTTTAGGCAGAACAAAAAGTAGACACAGAAAACAGAAGGAAGAGTCTGAATGGCCACCAAATCCAGTATTCACAAATCCTTGCAGCGGGCTGTTTTTGTGAAACCTCCTAAAAAAACATTTTTAAATGAGTCTGAAGTTATACTAACTTCCCATGTGTATTAAAAATAATGAAAAAAAATTAAAAATCAGTGAAAACTAACACCATTACATTTAAGCCTATGGACAGTTCTCCTTTTCTTCTTCCCACGGACATAACTCCTACTGAAGGTATGCACACCCATCATCTGAGGATTTTTAATGGGTATCAGGCATAGAAGCTAAATAATCTTTGGTCACAGTGATGAGTCTATACTTTGAGAAACATAGTGACAGCAAAGAACAATAAATTACATTTAATGTGCATGCATTTTACCAATTTTAATGTAATGGAGATTAAGAGATTTGTATAATTCGACTACTTATTCATCAGATAATTGTTTTAAATAACAACTCTACCTGAAAACATAAATATATTTTAGCTTTATATGTGTTAAGGTTGATATATGTAGGTAATAGGTACAATCTATTATTGCGTTTCAAAAGCAATAGTACAAATAATGATGATAATATACTCACCCAGCAATTTTCATCAGTAGAGCTCAAAGACTTTGCGAAGGTCAATGCCATCATCCCGTTGTTGACGATGGAGAAAGAAAGTATCGAGATGAACTTGCTCAATGTCATCTGGCAGACCAGTGGTAGAGCTAACAACTGACTTCAGGTTTTCATCCAGGATGAAAGGTTTTGCCTTGCAAGCCACGTTACACACTGACATACCCCTGGGAGTTCTTTTCATTAGTGTTCCGTCTGTTGTGTTTGTCAGTGTTAGAACCTAGAAGAGCAGTCAAGGCTTTTCTGGTCTTCCCTTAGAGGCTTCACCATAAAACATTTTTAATTTACAGGCTCCACTGAAACCCTCTATTGCCACCTGTGAAAAAGTGTCAGAAAAAAAGTTTGAAATCTTGTTTGAAAAACCCATGAGTAAGTTAATATTTCAGTATGAAAGGACAAAAAGGTGGCACGGATCCAATCCCAGCCTAAATCTGCAGATCTAAGGAAAATTACTAAATGTTTGATTATCAGTTCTGATCATGCTGGGCTTAATAACTGAAAGCAAATCTGACTTTGTTCCCTGTGTTTTCCTCAGTCCTCAGGAAAGCTGCCCTGCCCTGAATTGATACGACTGCAAGCTGAGGGCGCAGTGACTGCGGGGCCTTGCTGGTGGCGGCGTCCCTCCCGAAGGCAGTCAGGCTGACACGCGTCCCGCGCAGCGACCTCCTGCTAGGAACGGGTAAGGAGCTGCATCCAACCTCGCTAACATTACCAACAACCCAGTCCCGGGTGTGTCAGTCCCCAGAGGTACGAGCCCTTTGAAGCTCTGATCAGGCCTTTGATGTTATTATGTCGTGCCTTGAAACAAAACACACTGGAAGCCGGCAGAGGCGGCCAAGCAGCAGCCCAGGTGCTACACAACACCAGAGGCGACCTCTCCAGTCCACCATGGCGGACATGGGCGCAGGGCTGTGTTGAAGGTGATGTTCCCAGCACCCAGTGCTGCCTCCTCTCGGAATGGCCCAGGCCCAGGGCCAGGCCCAGGGCCAGGGCCCCGTCAGGCGGCGGCGGCGGGAGGCCTCGGGCCGGGCGGGAGCCGCAGGCCGCGGCTCCTCTCACGGCGCCCCGCGACGCCCGGGCCAGTGCGGGAAAGGGAGAGGGCGGCGCCCACCGGGCACCTGTGTGCGAGCCAGCCAATGGCAGCGCGAGGAGGAGAGGCGGGGCATCCGTCCCCCAATAGCGCCGGAGGGGCGGGGCGCACGGAGCCAATAGGGGCGGGCGTTGTTTTGAACTGGCTGCGCTCCCGGAAGGCGGGCGGCGGGGATGCGCTGGTGTGCGCCGGGTGAGTGCGGGCCGCTGGCGGGTTGTCCCGTGGGGCCCTGCCCGCCCGGGAGCCGCGGCCCTGGGGGGGCCCTGCGGCCACGGCCCCTTCTCCCGCGCGGTCCTGGCGGAGCCACCGCGGGCCGTCGCCCTTCCTGGTTCGCGCTTGGGTGGGAGGGGTGGGGACCCGTCTCAAAAATAGCCCTGGGTCGCTTCGCCTGTCACGGGTGGGGAGCCCGGGCCTGCGGCGCGGCCTGGCCGGGAGCTCACCGGCTCCTCTTTTTTGGGGCTGGGGGGTGCGCCTCAGGCGGCGGCGGGCCGGCCGGCCTCGCCGGGCCCAGCGCCACGGGCCCCCGCTCCGTGGCGGCGACCGCCGCCCCTCACGGCGAAGGGAGGCGCCGCCCCGCAGCGCCTGCTGCGCGAGAAACTTCTCGTCCTGAATTCGTGCAGCCGCGGTGCTGGAGCATTTTAAAGCGTTGAACCGACGCTTGTTTTCTTTGGTTATGCGATGGCATTTAACTCTGGTGGTGGCTGGTTGGTACTTGCGTCACATACAGGAGTTTGATGAGGTGATCGTTGTAGCGGGCGGTGACCCTTTGATGGCAGCACGGCAAGAAACGGTCACAGAAAGACACTGAAAACTGTTGATGTGTCAGTTTGTAGGTATTGAAAACACTCGAGTTCTCTGGAGAGATTTCTTTTGTGATTATACGAGGCCAGCTGGGCACAGGCTGTGCTGAGGCACACTTGGATTCCTAACTTGCTCTCCACTGTGTATCGTGCTGGTTTTAAAATTCAAAATATGTAACAGAAACTAGACTTTTTTTTTTGTTAAATTCAATAACTTTTTTTAGTTGAGTTGTTTTCAGGCTTCCCATAGTTCTTATCCGCAGTTTGACGTAGTTGATCCTGGCTGTACAGAGATTCAAGTATCTCAGCTCTAACTGAAGCCAACTTGCTATCTATTTTCATTACAAATACTCAGTTAATATTTTGAACGAAGTGGCTAAAGGGTGAGCTAGTATTTTTCTCTGTAATTGTTTTGGTATGTTTGGCAATGCTTCTTGTTAACAACTTACACTTCTTCCAGACTCAGTAATAGGCTGTCTACCATCACAGCAATGATATTCTTGCAAGTGGAAACCACCAGACATATAACATACCTGCAGTAAAGTAGGTAGGCCTAGGCACTGGTGCTGCTCTTGTGAGAGCAATTCCAAGTGAACCTGCTGAATGCTGATAGTAAGCAGCCAAATTACTCTTACGGGCATGATCTTTTAAAGAGCACATTAAAATTACAATTAAATAAATAACTGTTAACAGCAGAACTAGCAAAATTCTGTTAGCCTTGCCTTATGTCTCCTAGAAGGGTTATTTGAACTCAAAGCAATAAGCTCTTGTGTCGTAATGTTCATTTTGTATCTGCTACCTTGAAAGAAATGAATATGTTTTTTCTTAAGTAAGCATACTTGCAGGACTTCTTTCATCTACTTAACTGCCGTGGGTTTGTGTTTTTCCTTGGTCCCTTCTTTTCCCCCCACCCCCCCCGCCAAGTTTGTAGGATGTCTATCACCCCATGGCCCCTCTAAGTTTTGTTCAGGGTATGTAGTAATCTCGGAGTTACTGTAGATGAGGTGGGAAGGGTGGAAATAAAACCACAATTATGTAAGTGATGATTTTGCAGCCTTTCTGTCACAGGAAGTTAAGCTTAAGAATATAAACCAGACGTACTGGGTCAGGTCAAAGGTCCATATAGACTGGTATTCTTTCTCTGGGAGGGTCTAGAGGAACATCTCTAAGGAAGAACATAAGAACAGAGCAAGTATATATGATTCTTCTAGTAAGTATTTCCTCCAACTACTTGTAACATAGACTTTCTATGAATAAGAAATGGAAAGTGGATTTTCTTGCCCCCCCCCCCCCCCCAACGATTCTTAGCCACTTCCTCCCTGAAGAAAACATTAGCATTGTGAAAGCTAAGAATAACAGTCTTTGCCTAAAAGAAGGAGGAAGTCTAGCAAAAGATTCGATGTGTAGAACTGTGGCAGAGGAGAACAATTGCTAGCACTCTTGAGAAACTAGGGGAAAGGCTCTTTTACTCCATCTCTTGCAAATGTTTTTAAAGCATGGTGTGCTGAAAGGTGATGTTTACTGGCCTTTTTTTCTCTTGGGAGCTGTACAGTGGACTTAATCTAGTAAGATGCTGGACAGAGAAACTGGGGAGCTGAAAATAAAAATAGCTCATTAAACTTGGGAATGGCATGCACTTTACATGTTGTTTTCTGTGTTTTTGTAAGTGTTCTACTTTGCATTGCTGTCTCTTGCAATGAAGACTGACTCTTCACCTTAGGGTTACAAACCCTCAGTTAGTTACAAATTGTCTTTATAGAGAGCAACCTGAAATGCATCAGATCATGGATCCATCTTTTCCCTCTCATCTTTATCTTTAATGATTAATATTACTACACAGGAACATGTGCTACACAAGGGAAGTGCAAAAGCAAATCAGTAAAATGCTTTTAAAAATGCAGCTGTGACATACTTTTCTGGAGGAAAAAAAAAAAGTAGATTACTTTTAAAAGCTAATCAAGCATCTCTTATTTTCCATGATTTTAAAGTTCAGTATAAAAAAAAATAATCTTATTCCACTACTGAGAGAAAATGCATCCAATTTCATTCCTTTATGGGCATTTGAGGAGTGTAGTGCTCAGTTTCCTTTGGACAAATTCAAAAGAAGCAGTAAAATAGTTTTAGACTCTGCTGACCATGAGTTATTGTTGTGGTAGATAAAACTACCAGAATCCAGTGACTAATGATCTTTAGCTGTCTCTCAGACTGCACCTAAACCACAGTTTTGGATCAGTTGAGAAGCAATTGAGATCGCTGTGGTAACTGACAGATGTTATTTATGATGCTTCATTTGCGAAAACAAAATACATAACAAATGGCTTCATTTTTCAAAGGCTGCTACTGGGAGTTCTTAAGAGTAAAATGGTGTTATGCCAAATTGTGAACTGATTGCTTCTAATCAACCAAATGATGGTAAAACCCTATGAAAAGAACATACACAATCTATCATGTTTTGGTCTCTTGGTAGTCCCTCTAAATGCTACCTTATGCTGGCGCGTATCCACTCAGGTTTTTAACGGATCGTTAAAACGAGCAAAACAACACACTGTACTGTCTAACAGAGTACAGTAGCACAGAATAAGAATGTTAGTTTAATGGCATTTCCAAATCAGCAGTGCCATTTGGAGCAGAACGCTTAATTACAGGATGTTTGTAATTCTTGTCAAGCTGGTTTGTGTGTATTAGGCATAAGTTAGACAGCAAACTAGAAACATGTTACAGAAATAGGAGATTGTTGCTATCATTTCATCCTTGGTAACCGTTGTCTTATTGACTAGGAATAATCAAACTAGATTTTAGAAAAGCTCATTATCCGGAGAGCAATATGTCTTCACTGTCTCCACTTTATAGTAAGGTTTCCCCTTCCCCCATTCTGCAGACCTTGTCATGTTGCACAGCATGCATATTCTGGCTTGTATTGTCTTCAAAAAAGAAAGCCAGAAGGCATGTGTTGTGCCACAACTTAGCCTTTTTCATTTGAACTCTTTTTTTTGTTTGATTGTTTGTTTTTAAACTGAGGCACCTCCTGTGTCTGTAACGATAGTTCTGAAGACACATTTTCTGCTGAAATGGAGCTAGAAAGTCAGTTTTTGGTCAAGCTTTGGACTTGCTGTAGGATCACGTTGCAGGTGTGGAAGCCAGTGCTGATCTAATATTTTTCATCTTCTCCTCCCCTTGATCTGTGGGAGACTATAGCTGAATGACGAGAAGGCTGTGAGTTGAGCCCATCTGCTTTGTCATGGCAGCTCTGCGCAATAGGCTTGTCTCATCCCCATATTTGCAGCATCCTCTTTTGTGTGACTGTGAGCTTGAGAGAATGGCACCTGTATGAAGATTTTTTTAATTAAATGTTTATGTACTTACCATGTCTATGACAACCTCTCTTCAGTTTCTTTTCCTCTTAATGTTTGCTAATTGTCTCAAATTTCAAAATATCCAAATTTGAGTCTGCCTTAAAGTTCTTGAATAAAAACATGTTGTAAGGCTAACATCTAGCCCTGGGTATAAAACCACAACAGGGGTTGCAAATGCAATGTCAGCTTTGATTGAAGAAGGTACCAAAATATATTGGTTGCCTCCTTTGCCAGTTCAGTATCACTGTTATTTAAGGGGTAGCTCTGTTTTAGCTGGCTTAAACACTTCTGTCTGAATACCAAAAAAGGTCGGACTGTTTATATAGGACCTACAAACACTTATGCTTGTTTCAAGGCCGGCAGGTGGAGCCCCAGATAAATAATGCTGGTTTGGTATTTGGAGTTACTAAAAGCACAAATGTAACTTAAAAAACTGTAATAACATCAAGCAGAGTTGATGAGGTGACAAAAAGATACTTCTGTCAAATCAGTAGTACCAAATAATAATGAATATGCATTCTAGAAAGGCATCAAAATGTTGAAAATATTTGTCCCTCGAGATAATTGTGGTGAGTGTTGCAAACTTATTCTGCTGCTGTTTTCTGACTGACAGTTTTGTGTAAGCTTTATGTTGACCAGTAACTCTGCGCAAACAGCTGGACTGAATGGATTATTTGAAGGGAACTCAATATATCAGCTAATGGAGCCTGAAACCTGTTTATTAAAATAGTAGTCTTATGAGTGATTGTCAACAGTTTTTTATTGAGTAATCCATTTAATTATCTGTCAGGACACCTAATGAATACTGGGAGCCATATCTCCATAGTCAGCAAGAGTACTCAGTGACAGTTCCCCATTATAATTAGTTTTTATATCCCTGCTTTCACCAAGCGCACTTCTTTGCACTTTGTCAAAAAAAAAAAAAATAAGGATTACCTACCATATTCATGCTGCTGCTGTAAATGGGTACCTCTCAACTGTAGATTGGAAAGAGGTCTCTTCTGAGCTATGAGTGTTGTTTCTGAAATAGTCTGGCATGGCTTAATATTTATAAATGTCAATCTTGATGCTCACATTGAGGAAAAGGCAAAAAGAATGAAGCTATCCCATTTCTGTCTATGTGAAGTAGGCACCAGTGAACAATAGTGTACAGTATTGTTCTAATGCATTGTTTGCTCCATGAACCACTCTGTTAATGCATTCTATTTAATATGTTTTATGGACATAAGTTCATTTCTGATGGGCAGCCTTCATATATATATATCAATATATCCTTGATAGTAGAAGCTGTAGCCCTTTACCTTCCAACAGATGTGCAGAGTTGTAGTTACAATGGAACTGCTTATTAAACTGAACTGTAAGTCACTGTCTTATTTTTATAAAAAGTTGCTCAATAAACAGGCAAGAACTCGCTCAATATAGATTTTTTTCTTTTTTTTTATATATAGCTTTTTGGTACACTTCTTAAAGACAAACTAAAGCTCTTTGAGATTATCTGTCTTTTATTTTAACAGTCATAATCTGTCCATTTTTTTGTGGGCTTCCAAGGAAGATTTTGCAACATGAATTCTCAGAGCCATGGTTAGGATCAGTCTTGTGCTGCAGCTGCTTCTTTTGCAAAGACTTTTCCATTACTAACTCAGATCCTTTTGGCATCATCAATGTGTCACGTGAGTCACTGGCTAATGCTTGGCTCTGGTGGCTTTCTGGTTCAGAGACAAAAAGGTTACTTCCCCTGTAGGCTGCAGATTGGGGAAAAAAAGGAAAAGAGAAGATAAAACAAAGATTTGAATGGTAAAATTGAAATCTACATAATTGAAATCACTAGCATGGGGTAAACTTGATTTTTTGGTAGAAGTGCAACTAGCAGTAGTAGATCCAATAATGTATGTTAGAGTTTGCGTGTTTAAAAATGTGACTAACGTGAGTGTGCCTCTTTGAAACGCTATTACCAGGTTTAGCTTTCCTAACTGCTACTGTTGAATATGTTTGTTAACAGAAAACTCATTGCTTTTCCTTTTTGGTGCAGCAACTTATTTGCATCTTTACAGTGTGGGTTAAACATGGCCCGCAGCTCTTGTTGTTGAGATATTGGGGGCCGGGGAGCGGGGGAGCGGTTGTCCACGGACCTCCCCATCTAGAGAACTTTCAGCAGGAAGGAGGACGTCCTGCCCAGCGTCGCAAGCTGGTGCAGCACAATTGTTCATTGACATTCCTCCTGCTCCCAATTTCATGTTCAGTCAAGTTGTTGTCAAGGACGGAGTGCCATTTCCATTTACTTGTGCAGCTGTCTGTGAGAAGATTGCTTGAGGAACAGAACAGCAACAATCAGTCAGCTAAAATAAACCTTTGTTCTTAGTTTGACATTTATTGCAATGTTCTAACTGTAATGTTGGGAGCGGGGGTTGAAGGGTCTCATCTGTCATAATTTGAGTCTCTCATCAGTAATGACTTCAGCAAAAAGATTCACTTTTTGAAGGGGGGGGGGGGGAAACCCCAACTCCTATTTGGTTTCTGTGTAGCCTGTGCACTAAGTTACGTGAACAATAACCACTGTGAGATTTGCATCATTCGGGAAAAAGGGGTAACTGTTATTTGCCCCAACCTTGCTGGACGCTTATGTCATATAGGATTGTGCATCCTTGAGAGGATTATTTGGGAGCCCAGTCTTCTAACAGGGAAAACCTGCTAGATGTGACGATACCCCGAGCTCCTACAGTTAGGCAATGTGTAGTTCGTCAGCTGGGCTGGTTGGATTGCTGCGTGTGTGGTAGGGGCCTCTTTGGAAGGTGCTGTAGAAGTGAATAATCTTCATGACTACATTCTGGCTGCACAATAAGCATGCTGAAGAACCTGAGTCATGAAGAAACCCATCCTCCATGTTCTTCTGGGGACAGAAAAATTACCAGAGAAAGATAAATGTCCAATGATAAAGCGAGTATCTAGAGGCAGAGTATGCTTGGAGGCAAGAGGAGGACATAAAGCAAGGCAAGAAGATTCTGGACTGAGAGAAGACAAGATTACTCTGCACCAGCTACCTTTCTTTTAAAGAACGACGTAATGTTCCAGAGGAGAAATCACGAATAGGAAGCTCTGCAATTAAATCCCTTCTGGTAGAAGAAATGGTATCCTGAATAAAGAAACTGAGGTGGGGTATGGCATATAGATACTGCCTGGATATCTGGACAGCATCAGAAATCTAAAGTAAAAAAACAAGTATAAAAGGTTTCAGAAGTACCTAGGGTTGTGTTAGGGATGTTTTAATTATATTATCTGGAAATGGCACTGTGCTCTAATTCATAAGCTGTCTGTTGCTCTAGGAAATTTGTGCTCTGTGATTTGAACCGTGACTGTAATTTTGTTTTGCTTCAGCTTCTTTTTGAGAGTTGGAGTGGAAGGTGTGAACAGGTCAGTGCTATTGATGCTTAGTGACATAAAGCAGCTGGGATACAAGATCCTGAGTTTTGTGAAAAGCTAAAAGTCTTTCAGAGCTGGTAGTTCGGTTGTAAAGTCCAGTATGATTGCAGTCTATTGAAAATTCAGCAATAGGAGTCTGAGAAGGGTGATAATACCTTCTTAAGACTAATTAGATTTTCTAAACAAAGCTGCCTATGGATCTTTTTAAACATCTCACTAGTACATCAGTTATCCAAAATTCAAGTCTGCATCTTCAATTTATGATTAATTTCTAAACCAGATATTTTGGGATTGACTTGTTAGAGGCGAAGCAAGCCTGCAGTGTGATTTAATTCTGTTTTCTCTGATGCCTTATTGTGTAACCTGTTAAACAGAAAATAGTTTCGATAACTAGGCTATTGCTGCCCTTAGCTAGTAGACTATGAAGTTGTCTTGGGAGGGAAATTCCTTTTGTCACAGAACAGAATTTAAAATACTTGGCGAGATAGAGATACATACATACACACACACACACTCTCCTGCGCTAATTTTCTTTTGCCTTGGCAAGCGCGTCAAGAGTGTTGCACCTCTTTTTGAGTTATTTCATTTCCTGCAAGAGAAGAGTCTTTTTGCAGAATATTAGATTGCAAGACTGAACTTGTGCCATGGCAGCGACAGCAAGCTAGTTGTGGTGCTGAACTGTGACTTAACAGGAGCCAGCAGCTACTGGCGAGCTGTTAATTAAAAAAATCTGTATAAATGCTGTACTTGTAGCACTACTTCTGGTAATATGAAATGTAGTCAAGATTATCCATTTCCTTATATCTCTTAAGGTAAATGATGTGGAAATTGAAGAGCAAGAGAGACACTCTTTACATATCTGGAAGTATGGTGAAAAATCTTACTCTTTGTACAGAAGTTGATTCAGTCACTGGGTTGCTGAGATGGTTTTAGAGTTGTGGTATTGAATTCTGCCCGTCCCTTTCTCCTCTTTGCCTACCTTGAAAACTTTTGCATGGAAGAAACTCTCGGTAGCAGTAAAACATGGTTATGTGTGGCTGGTTGGTAACATTCTGATAACTGTTTTAGCAGCCACAAAAAGTAAGGATCAGGTTGTGGTTTTATTATCAGAAAAATTTTCATTCGGGCAACACAAAATATTTGAAAGCCGTTATGTGGTTTTGAAATAGAAAGCACATTTGTCATGCCATCTGAGCATGGTCAGAATTTTAAATGTACCACAAGTGCTGGAAACTATTCATCAAAATGCACACTCTGGTCCAGTGTATTTTTGTTTGTACCTGATGTTTTTCCCAATGATAAACAATAATACTTTCTCCTGGACTTTAATAATAGCTTGGCCTAAAGTACACTTTATTTAGAGGTTTGGGAGTGTCTTTTGATCAGGCTTTTTTCCAGCTTCTGCAACAGTTTGAGTCTTACTTTCTCCTTTATTCTAACAGAAGCATTTTGCCTTACCTAAGATGGGGGAAAAAAACCTAGTGGTACTTTATTGGTAATGAGCAGAAAATTGCATAATAGCCTGCCTTTCATGTATTGCTAGTGCTCTAGACTTGGTCAGTATCTTTCTAATGCTTGTTTCTTTCCTACACATCTGCATTAGCCAAGCATAAGTTTGAAACAACCACTATAGGAATCTTGGTAGTAAACCATTCATTGAAACAAATCTATTTTGGAAGTCCTGTTTTATTTATTTTTATTGAGAGCTGTTAGTGAGAACATTGCAATCTTTAAGCTTCAGTGTAGAAGCAAGGTTATCTTTATAATTTGCAGTATAATAGATAATCTTTATTTACTTTGTAGGCTCTTACAGAATGACCTTGCAGTGAGCGTTTGTGGAAGAAGCAAGATTTAAACATCAGTTCTTCAATGTGCATCCTTCTATTCAAATTTGACCCCCGACCAGTTTCAAAAAATGCATACAGGTAAAGATGGTTCTAGTTAAAACAGACGTGTTTCTATAGGGTTTTTTATACAGTTTCTTTTTGTAGCCAATGTTTGAATTAGAAACTTAACTCAGTATTAGATGTTCAATTATGCTTTTGTAATGTTTAACTTTATGACTTTCCCCATTGGAGGACTTACTGTAACCTTTCGAGAACCCTTTGTTTTTAGACTATGTCAGAAGACTTGGGCTTTGTAATTGTGGACCTTTTGATGGTGGTCTATCGTGTGGTGTAGGATAAATCCTTTAAATATTGTAATCTAAAGTTTGAAAGTCCTGCCTTCTACTTTATCATTTAAACTGCGGGGAATTGTGTTTGTTGGGGAATCGCAGCTGTAGCAATGAGGTTCAGGAAAAGACGCAATTTCTTTCAATAGGGTAGATATGTTTAGGGCTTTCTGTTTGAAACTAACAATTGGAATTTAGCCTGGAAAGTAATGCGCAGGCAGTAGAGCAGAAGTATTGCAGTTATTGACTCTGTGTATTAATTTCTCTTCTGTTAATATGTGCTGGTCCAGTCTTGTAAGCTGAGAGAGTAACACGCTATGAATCCAAAAGGTACTAATAGTGAAACTTAACTGCTTAGATAGCTTCTGGTTAACTTTGAATTGCCACTTTGTCCTGCTTCCTCCCAAGGACAGTACCTTCTTGTTCACTGCTCTGTTCCATGGTACGTCGTGGCTACCACTGCTCGCCCTTCCTCTGTGATTTTGACAGAACTGGCTAGCTTGTGAATAGGTGCAGTTGCTTTTTAAAAATGGATAGATGAGGTCAAGGTTATTTATGCCTATCAGTTTGCTTTTGGGACAAGGTGTATTTAAAGATCCTCAGTTGCTCTTTGTCCTAAAATTAAGTACTTACAATTTCAGAAAATGCTGGAAATCAAATCTCACTGCTTTCAAACTGATTATACTCCTGTATCGACGTAAAACAAGTAGTGCTGTGAACTGGAGAAAAAGGAACTTCAAACTAACAGTCATATTAAAATTTTATGTAATTAAAATTTAAAATTAATTACAATTTTAGGTAATAAACTAGTAGTCATGTATATGAGATGTTTAGCCAACAGCTTAAGACAAAACAAGCATCCATGCTTCTAAGCAAGTTTAACTGGATGTGTTGATGTCATACAGTGTTTCCCAAACATTAAACTTTCTGTAATAATTTTCCCTCTCATTACAGCCCTTAATTTTAAAAGTTCATATCCAGCATCAGTAGCTTTGAGTACATTCTGTATGTAATAGAAAGATAGCACTTCGGGCCAGTAAGAACACTGCAGAGTTCTATTGCTTTCTGTATTTATACATACTGTATAGGTTCCGTATTACTTTGTGGGGTAAGAGTGCTGGTATTCATCCAGAACCCATCACTCAGTATGCTCAGTAAATCGTTGTGCCTTTCATTGACTTGTTGTTCTGCCCTTGTGTATTAAGAAGCAGATGCCATTCTATAGAAAGAAAGGAAATGAGAACCGAAGCTTCAGTTGTCCATAGACTGCATTCCTTTCTGCATCTGGAATCTGCCTAAAAAGGGGTTTTGTTTATTATGTGACTGGTGTTGAATTAATATATCCATTTATTTGGTCTGACTTTCTTTGTGTTGCTAGTTAGCCAAAGACAGATCCATCAATTTGATGCCTCTTGGGAAAATCCTTTGGATGTAAACTGTAGTTGTTGGCCAAGTGAACTTTCTGCCATGATCAATATTTAAAATTAAAACTTATAGTATCTTGCTTGCTATAAAAAATTGCATCAAGATTGAAATTATTGATTTATAGCAGAAAACAACTTGCTATCAGTGACAAAATAGGAAAACACTTTTAAGATGTTTTGGCCCAAATTCAGGAATATTTAATGGTATTTAACTTTCTCAGTATCTTTTTTTTTTTTTTTTTTTTTTTTTAGGCGATGTCTTGCTCTGTACCTCTGAGATAAATTACTATGAGCCATCTGTTTCGGTGATAAGTGCCAGGTCATAGTGTTCTTGGTGTCAGATTTTAACATCAGATACATAACTTTAGTCCTCCTTTTTTTTTTTCCTTAACACACCATAACTAAATCTTTTTGTTGTCTTTATTTGGAAGAATGTTGAAGTTCTTTCTTCTTAAACTGTTCTTAAGGTTTTTTCACCTTTGCCTCAGCTTTCTGAAGGACATAGGTCTGAGTATCAGCTGGGAATAGTACCCAGCCCTCCTAATTCTCTGAACAGTATTATAGCCATTAGACCAAATTAGACCTCTATACTAGTCTCTTGCTAAGCGTAATTTTTCCTGACAAGTCGTGTGTGTTACTCTGTGCTATAGCTCTGTTTATTTCACGGTGAGGTCTTGGAACAGTTTTCCCAACCAAAAGGGGATTTGTGTACCTGCAGACATGCTAATTTGTCTGTCCACATTAAAACAGGCATCTACAATTTTTTTTTTTTTTTTTTACTGTCCTCTACTTTGCATCTCTAACTAAAAGAAAGTGTCTAAAATAGGCATTAAAGATTGAAAAGACAAGCTGCATATCATTGGCCATTTTCTTGTAGCCAATAAACTTTCTCAAACTAAAACACGTTCTCCATAGCACTTAGTCTGCCTGGATGGAAAATTCTCCTTTGGTTTCTAGAGCAGTACGTTGGCCAATTTCCACAAGCACCTAATTAAGCAAAAAGCTTACAGTTCACTTTTGCGATACGCTAATGAATCTCTGTCTTCGTGTACCCTTGCAACTTGCTGTTCTACCCTTTTTCCTCTGTGTTCTCTCTACAGGCCTATTTGTAGTAAAGTTTAGTGCATTGTAACAAACGCTTTATTGTAGTCCATTATTATTGTCAAAGGTAACATGCTGCCTTTACATCTTCCTGAACTATACTGTGTGCGTCTTACAAATAAATACGTTTCAGGCTTCAAAACTATAATCACAGTCTCTTTTTTTATGGAACTGAATTACATTGTAGGAAATTGCTTTAATGGAATGATTTCTCATGTTTTCATCTCTCTGCCTCAACGTTAAAATAAATCTTAATACGTAAATCCTAATACAGTTGAATTATTTCAGCTATAAAAATAGCTGAATAGGCTTTTTGCAGTTTATTAGAAGATGAGGGTCACTTAATACTGCTCCTTTTCGGTATGATTATGTTTCATAAAAGACAAAATGAAGATGTTTTGATTATAGCGATCCTGTATACTAGCCTTGTGCTAAATTTAGGAGTCTGTGTATTAAACTTGAGATGGGGAATATTCAATCACACCAGAAAGACTTCGCTTATTTTTAGTATTTAGATACTATAAACAAACCGTGGTTTCGTGTCAAGAATTACTGAAGGCAAAATATAATTGGAGCTTCAGGAAATAAGAATTGCACTTCAGCCAAAGTATTTTTTAACAGTAGAGATATCTATTTAAATAAAAATCTGTAAAAGGAAGATGCATGCTGTAAACGAAGACTAGAATCAGCTAGAAGAGCAGCAACAATGCAAGTCTGAAAGGAATGATGTTAGGATTATTTGATTGGAAAGATAAAAATGTACATGTGCTGTGCTTTCCAGCAGATGCTATATTTGGGCAAAATACTAAGCCTCTTCCTTACAGAAAGGATGCCATTGAAGTGTTAGCCTTTATTTTCTCTATAGCTGACTATAATTCTTTATCTGTAGTATTTCTAATGTGCAGCTGGCACCTCATGGTCATGTTTTAAAACATTTAACGTTGTGTTAATGAAGAGATGAATTTGCAGGAAAGGTCCAGAAACATTTGAATGCTGGGTAAAGTAATGAGATTTCATTGGAGTCGATTCTCGTGTGTTGTGGCTTAAAAATTAGAATGAAAACCGTATGGTCTAATTTCAGTTTACAGTAGCAAACTTGGCTTCTGCTGTGTAAATGTAATCGATGTGCAGCTGGTAGGAGGAACTGACAGTGGAGAAGATACTGAGGTTATAGGAAACTGGTTAATAAAATCTGCAGGCTTCTGAAAGATGGCATTTCATTAAAATTAAATATTAAGCAACATAGCTGGAGAGAATGGGAAACACCCAGAAACTCGCAATTGAAATAAAGGCAAGTTGTGTTATGGGTAATAATGAGCAGGACTTTGGAAGCCCTAGCTGCTGGGTGCCGGCATGTTGTGGTGGAGTTGTGCACAAGCGTGTCTGCAGTCACTCGTTGCCCTGAGTCTCCAGCATATGGCTCGCCTAGGGTTACAGTTGTCTTTTGCCCTTTGCTTGGATCAGCCAAATCCATTACCTGCTCTTCAGGTGAGGATGTGCTACCAAAAAAAATAATTTATTTTTTTTTTAATTCCAAAATAATGATTGAAAAAAGACTGATGGAAGAGCAGCATCAAATGAAAGCTCATCTACAGGTTTGTAAATGGCGGTGTCTGAATGCTGATTCTCAGCATAGAAACCCAGCAGCACTTCTAACTCAAGCTTTTATTTATAGATACCCTGCATCTATTTGATGTTGCAGTAAGTCATTAAATTTAGTTTCTGATGCTGTCTTCCATGGTTTTTGAATAACAGAAAATGTTAACTTTCTCACTTTGAAAAGGTGGATGTGCACAGTCAGGTTAGCCTAGACTCTTTCTAGTGTTCCAGTGCTAACACTGCTAGTGAAATGACTGTAGCATGCATCCGGTAAGGTACCTGTATGGCCTGTAAGGGAGCACACCAAACAAGTTGTTTTAATAACTTCTGCTGGATGAAATGGACAGAGAAACAGTTCTTGCTTTTCAAAGCCCAAGAACTGAGGCTGTTCTAAATTCCTCTGAAGCTGTCTGGCTGTACGGACTCTTTAAGTCTTACCTGCTTTACATTCACAGCCCGACTGACTTGAACTGGTGTTATTGTAGAATTTGACTGGTCTGCACTGCTACCAAGCCTGGAACTTCTGAGGAAGACCTGTCCTATCTTGGATGTCCGCCGCTTCTTAAATATCATGTTGAACTTGGTCTTTGAAGTCTGCAGGTGCCATTTGTGATAATTATCAAAGAACAGAGCAGAGGGAAGCAGGCAGAGCTAGCAGAATTTTCTGTCACTGCCGTTTCCTAATAATGTCTGGTGGTGTTTAATATCTGTTTGGTTTCTATAAATTATCAGATTTTAGATGGCACATGAAGAGCTGCAGCATGCTTTTTGTCAGGACAGCACTTGGTCTTGTGGAGTGATATGTTTATTTCTAAATACAAATAATGGATTTCATTCAGCAGCATTTTTCAGCTGCGTATTATTTTTCATAACTTCTTCCTACCTCCTGATTGTGTCACCTCCAGGGCTGCTTGTAGTTGCTCTGCTGCAAGGGCTGACTCTCATTAAGGATTCAACTATTTTGTCCTACTGTTCTGGTCGAACTCAGATTATGCAAGCAACTACACATGCAAAAAAAAACCCCACAAAGCAACAAAAAACAAATGAGAAAAGCCCCACCAAAATACCTCTTGATTTTAACAAAACCCCATGCCTTTTCCCTTTACTTCTCTGCCTCCTTGAGCATGCTGTTGTTTCTTCAGATGAATTTCAGTGGGTTGGACCTTTGAGACTATCACAAATTTATCTCTGCCCTGGGTACTTCAGACAAAAGCATCAGACTTGTATCTTTGAACCACACAAGCAGAGCTTTAGGAGTCAAAGTTAAATTAAAAAATACTGTGACCACATGATCCTAAGTAAAGATGCAGTAAAAACATACTCTCATGCTTCAGATTTTTTTTTATAAGTTACCTATAAATCTGTAAGTTACCTTTAAATTTTCTTTAAT
Organism: Platalea leucorodia; assembly: GCF_965183815.1. Classification (NCBI taxonomy): domain Eukaryota; kingdom Metazoa; phylum Chordata; class Aves; order Pelecaniformes; family Threskiornithidae; genus Platalea; species Platalea leucorodia. Next base: position 1,517,770 of record NC_138834.1, read on the forward strand.
TGAGCTGTAACTTCACATGCTGAGGAATCTTAAGATTGCATAAGCAATCTTAATGCTATCTCTTGTGTTGTAAGTATTATTCTTTGAAAATAATAGCTGCCTCATTAACACAACAAGATAGACCTGCTGTCTCAAGACAATGAGAGAGAAGGCTGCTGTCGGATGTCATTCGACCTTTACACTGGGTGATAAAGATGAGACGGGAGGATAAAAGATGGTTTCATACCTAAAATGAGCTAATGCTGTGGCAACAATTGGATTCTGTTCCCACCTGTACGGTGAAGTTCCTATTTGTAAGTAGTAGTATGTTTTCCCTCTTGTGTTCTACAGGCTTATTCTAGCAGCTAATAGAGATGAATTTTACCACAGACCATCCAAATCGGCAGATTTTTGGGACAGCAGCAATGAGATCCTTAGTGGTATGTACATCTTGTTGTTTTGAGTGGCTTTCATACAATTTATAAGGGAATTATGGCCTGGATTTTTTGTTATTGGGGTGGTGGTGTTGCATTTCTAATGAGAAATATGCTTCTTCCCTATACTTCTGGGGAAAACATGTCATAAGTTTGAAAGATGTGTTGTGCTATTATCTTATTTGTGTTTTAATATCTTGTGGTTTTTTTCCCAGTTTTATGTTCTTTAACTGATTTCAGTCTGAGCAGTGCAATAGAAATATATCAGATTAATTTGTCCATCACAAACAATTACTTTAGCTTTGTCAGATATGCTGAAATACTTGTTAAAATAGGTGGAATTAGTTATTCCACAGACTCAGTGTCTGTAATAATGACTTGAAACCATTAAACCAAGCCTCAAGAAAGTGAAAACTTTCTAGTTTCTTATATGTTAATAATTTATAGGCTACAGAATAATTTTAGTTATTGATCCATCAGTTTATCTTTCATGTCTACATTTTGCTAAACTGGTAGTACAGTCACTCAGCTGTCTGGTTCTCTTTTGTAGGGAATCTCTCTGAAGTCATTTTTAGGTATAATCAGTACTCCTGCCTTTTCTCAGAAACAGAAGTGAAGCTCTGGAAGACAAAGCACTGTTTAAATGCAAGATTTTGACTTTGCGAATGCTCTTTGTTGATGCTGTGTGTTATTGTCATTGGCAGGGAGGCCTGTAAGGATAAATTACTCCCACTGCACTGCAACTCCCTTGCTTCTGAAGTTCTGGCTGTAGTTTCTGTTCTGTGCCAGCCGTTCTGGATGCTGCTTCCCCTGCTATGTAGCAGTTTAAAACAAACAAACAAACAAACAAAAAACTATCCTGAAAACTGAAGGGCCCTGAATTTTTGTCTTTTATATCTTTATCAGCTCTGGCCATGTTTGGCATAAGAAACTTGTGTATTCTCCAGCAGCGGGTGTATCTGTGGAGATGCCATGAATATATGCCTTTGAGTTAATAATGTTAGTTCAGAGGAAAGCAGCAAGTTGAACGAAAATAAATCAAATTTATTCTTTGTATGACTTTAAAATGAAAACATATTTTGCACTTGCAGCAATTTCAGAAAGCAGGAATTGCTATATGTTAATCACTGGGCAGTGGTCAACAGAGCTGTATGTTTTTCTTTTGTGTGCCTTTCAGCTAAGGGAGAGAACAGTAGTAAAAGTATTGTGTAAAGATGTGATGTGGCTAAACTCAATATTGAAGTTTTGGATACTGAAGAAAGAAAGAAGTTCCTGAATAAGGATCTAAAACCTGTTCTTTTGATCTTCTAATGAAAGTTATCTTATGACATGATGATTCAGAATTAAAAGGTTTCTAACAGTATACATGTTATTAAACTAGTTTTTCCATAGAATGCTTGCTGGTTAACATGAGCTTATTACAAATAGGTAGTGTGTTGGGTTTTTTTAACTTGTACTCTCTTTCAAGAGGTTTGGTTGTGGGCTTCACTTTTGTGGATCCCCTTCCTCAATGTAAAGTACTGTTACCAGAGTCCAAGATTTTTATCAGTTACATAGCTTACTCTAAATTTTTCTGGTTACTTGTGAATTTAAACTCACAAATAACATTAATCTTCTGAGATTTGCTTTGGAGCTAACAAGCATTCTGAGCCTACTTAGTTTTATATGTATTTTAGCATATAGGCAAAGCTTATAATTTTGCTTTTACATTTAATTTTCTCATTCTCTCTCATCTATTATTGCAGTAGCTTGGAAAAATTTAATAGTGCAGAATTGGAGGGCGGGTAATTTAAGTGGGCTTACCTCGCTCGTCCAGAAAGACAGTCTTGTACCTACTGCGTTTTATCCACCCTGAACGAGACTCTGGATTTTCATTAAGAAATTCTGATTTTAAGCTTGAGATTTTTTAAAATGAATGTAATAGCCTAACTCTTACTTATTCCATTAGGTCTGGATATGGAGGAAGGAAAAGAAGGTGGGACGTGGCTGGGAATCAGTAAGAAAGGCAAGATGGCAGCCCTGACAAACTATATGCAGCCAAAGATTGATAAAAATGCAAAAGGAAGAGGTATGAAAGAGTAGAAATAGAAAAAGAAGAAAGTGGACAAACAAGCCCTGGTGTCCCAGTAAAATAGTGATGGTTACAGTATTTTTTTTAACACCACTTTATGGACAAACAAAATGGTTATGTGCTGTAAACAGAATCTGTGAACTGATGATTTTGAGTACCTGTGTGGGGAGCTTGACTTCGATAATGATATTCTAATCAAGCAGGCAAAAGTAAAACAAGGTATAGTACCTAGAGCCTGAGTTACGTTCAGACAAGAAATGCGGCACCAACTGTCTTCTCTTGACAGTAATTCTAATTAACAGTCAGAACAACTAGACAAGCATTGAGCTAGATTTAAATTACAGTAGACTTCTTAAAATGTGTATGTTGTTGTTCAAACACTTAAGCCAGGGAAACAATGCGACTTGGATTATGCTAGAGGTTAGTCTAAAAGATTATGGTAGTCCCTTCTTCCCTACACATTGATAAATCAGAGGAGCAGAAATAATAGGAAGAAAAAAAACCTCTTCCAAAAGAGTGCATCTCTGTGTGTGGTGGTTTTTTGGGTTTTGGGGGTTTGGGTTTTTTTTTAAATGTAAAAATAGATCTATTTGTCATATGGCACTGCATTGGGAATATATTGCAATGGCAAAACATGTTATACAGAGAAACAAACGGACCATGTCATTTGTAATTCATTTTAGGGTCATATATCAGGGAAATGAAGCAAGACAAGAAAGAGTTTGGTGAGGGGGGAGGAGAGGAAAGGCACATCCAGTATAGAATAGTTAGCAAATATGAATTCTGTAGAAATTTTGACTGAGAGCTTCAGAGTAAAAGTCAAGCTCTTAATGTGAACATGATACAATGCTGTAAGACTTTTAAAGGCTGGTTGGTTGGTTGGTTTCGGGGGTTTGGGCTTTCCCCCCCCCCCCCGTTATATCCTGTTGGTAACAGGAATCTTGTGTCTTACTATTTGTTTTACCAAGCCTGTCGGAACAGCGAGTTCACCCATGCAAGTTGCTCTATGTACTTCTCTTTCTTAGGTGCTCTTGTAACAAACTTCTTGACTGCAGATCTGGACAGCTACTCTTACTTGAAGAAAGTTTCAGTAGAAGGACATCTTTACAACGGATTTAACTTATTAGCAGCTGACTTGAAGTAAGTCTACAAAACATCACAGTTCACATGTCAAAGGGAGAAAGACAATAGCAGTGATGTCCGTATACTTCTTGGCACAGAAGTGTAACAGTACAGAAGCCTGCCACAAAGTAAAGCTAGAGCTCTTCCTTTTTGCTAATTGGTATCTAAGGTCCTAATGTTACTCTAGTCATAATTTCCTTTGATATTTTTTCATCTTTCAAACACTGGAGGGCTATCTTGTATTCTAATTGTTGCTTCCCGCAAAACTTCTTGTGACTCTTTCCCTAATGGGCCATAGTCAGCCTTTACCCTAAGGGTATGTGGCTTGTGTTTTGGAGAAAACAAAACCTTGGCTCCATAATTTCTCAGGAACTTTTTTTTTCTCTGAGAGGTGGCATGCTCTGGCAGAATTAGAACAACTGAAAGCTTTCAAGCTATTATTCCCATCAGAGTAACTGTATCATTAATCTGTGCTGAAACATTTAAAAAAAAAAATCGGCATGTAACAAATACCTTAACTTCTTCAAGTTTCTGTAGCTGAAGGAAGGACCCTGGATACTTGATTATAGTCATTGTGGTTGGCACAGTCCTTTCCACTGCACACGCATGTGTGTGCGCACAAGTGTAGATGCTGATTTTTCTTTGCATTATGCCTGATTCAGAAGAATGGAAATCCAGGGCTAAGTCATCTCCAGGCTATCTATCAGTTCTCAGTTAGATGCATACCATAAGCAGGTATAAATTGCCAAGAGCACACTACTGCTTTGGCACGCTTTCTGCAGAAGCATTAATCTTACTAGGCCCTGCACCATCAGGTTGTCGTCGTCTTCTACTCAGCTTTTCTGCATGCTTCTGGGAAACCACATATATTTAAAGCAGAAGGTGATAGTGTGTACTGCTTTCAGTGAAAATAATTTCTAGCACCCTATCACTAACTGGCCTTGCGTTTGCATTTTTCACTTTCTGTATTAGACCACCTTCAGCTGGTGGTTCAGACTTACCGGTCATTTCTTCCCTACTCTCCCACCTTCCTGCAAGTGTTTTGTCTTTTTTTAAGAAAGGCCTTTATTTCAAATTTTGCCAGGCTATTGGTTTTCATTTTTTAATTTGCTATGGTATGGTGGGGAAGTGAAATGAAACTCGCAGAGGTGATTGAAGTCTAAAAGGATGAATACGGAAAGGCAGACACGTGCCACCTGTGAAGATACCAGGAGTGTATTTCTGCTTTGGTGTGCCTGCTTAGAAATAAGCATATAGGTTACGTTTCCAGAATTTTAATCCAGAAGCAGGTTAGGCAATTACAGGGTTTGCTGCTTTTCTGTTATTTTTACTCTCTACTTTACAGAGTTCATTACCCCACTAGAGAGTTCCCAAAACTTTCCTGTTGCTTAAATTAATTTTTACCACGGTCAGAGGATTTGACTTTTTATGCTCTCTGCTGCGTGTTGCTTCCTGGTTAGCTTTCATAAATTGCAAGGCTATCTGTAACTGAAAACCTAACAGAAGAAATAGTCTTACTATGTTTTCAAGCAAACATGATATTCAAGGTGTGACCTAGCAAGCAGTAAGTACGTTTGAGTTTCTTTTTTCTAATTTAGGTAAATAGAGTAGTCATAATGGCTGCTAGTATAATGATATTAAAGTAGATTCGATTGACTTTATTTGTTAAGGCAATCATTCGTGTGTTGGTTTTGTTTGTTTATTCCTCCATGCGAGGCTGGTAGGGAATTGTATGCTCAATTGAATAGTCTTTCTGTGGTGATGCAGGTCATAATTCCTTGCAGTGTATCACTCTGAAAGCTATATGTGTTGATTAACTTCTCCGTTTTGATGTGTCCTTAGCCTTGGATACTCTGATGAAATGAAATTCTTGGCAAGCTAATGATGCAGAGCAATTTCTATAAGATATGTAAACTTGTCATTTTAGGAAATTAGAAGTACTCTCGAGAGAAATGTAGTATATAAATGGAAGGTACTTTTCTACGTCAATAAAAAATGTTATTGTAGTTGATGCTATTTTGTTAGGGCCATGTTACTGTTCAAAGAAAAGATTGAAGACTATTCTTAACATGTTCTTCTGTTGGGTAACAAATAGTGATTGGCTCTGTTAGTGGTGTGAAACAGAGAGGAAACTCAAATTGAAAGTGCAAATGAAGCCCTGTTGGGGAGGGCTATATCAGAGCACATGATATTGCTGACTATAGGCAGCACATTTAGAGAGAGATTTACAATGCTTGAGTTTTTGGGCACACATTTCAGGAAAAGAAATCTTTATCTTCTCTCTGTATTACTATGATGACAGTATGCTAGATGATACAGGTGCAGTGATGTGAGGAGGAGCACTGGAAACCACCATATGGGTTGTAAAATCTCGTTGTTTATTTCCACAGCTTTGTGTGACTCTTACTTTAAACATGCATGGGTTTTGACACTTTTAGTGTAATCTGTTTGCTTTGTGACATCCCATGATGTCAATTTAAACTCTATTCTTCTTTTTTTAATGAGAGTATTGTGTTGGAAAAAGTAGTTAGCACTTTTAGTTTTCTGATCCCTTCAGTTTATCATCTTGCTGTACCTGCCAAGTATGAGAGTCATGAATACTTACCCATTATGCTAAATGTACTTTTATGTTGAAGGTATGGCATATGGCGAACAGCGTCTAGTTGGAGTCTTGTGTGGCTGCAGAATTAGCTTCTAAGAAGGCAGTGTTGCTCCTCCTCCAGTTTTGACTATCGGTAGGTCTGATTAGAGAGGAACAAGGTTATCAGAAGCTGGACTGGTCTCTAAGAAAATGTCTGCTTAAGATTCAGAGCAGTTTTCCTTCTTCCTTTGTGGTAACATGTGAAATAATAGTGAGCTGCTTTTGTTGATGATCGGGACGGCATTTCTGTCGTCATTTGGGGAAACCCGTGTTTATGTCCAACAAATCTTGTTGCTACAGTTGCTCAGGCTTTCATGGGTATCTCTCAAACTTGCATTAGGGCTCTTGTGGCAGCATCTCACTCGCGTTCCATGCTGCCAAGTGTGTTATACAGACTGCTCTGAAGGGCAAACTGAAGTGGCAGCTTCTTGTCACTCTCCCAGCAAGTTCTGAGTATCTGACGGGCTGTCAGTTAGAGCCCATATTGTTTATGTGCAACAAGATCCCTGTGTAATAGGAGTGAATCTCTTTCTCCATGAGGAATAGATGAATTGTCCCTTACGAAACAAGTCAGCTGGAGGGAGGCCTTTCATGGAAACTTTTTTGCTCTCCCCTGTGACAGGCAGTTTTCAATCCCTCCAGGGGAAATGTAGTAAACTATACCATCACCCGCATTGACTAATGCGGTAACGTATTGAAAATAGAGATTATGTACTCGAATGTATTCTTCATGTTCTGATCTGGAGAGTGAAGTTTGGTTAATAATAGATGTTATCCTTGATGTGATGATGGCTAGGACTGAGTTCCAGTTGAAACTGCAGATCCTCAAAACAATGGGGTTGGAATGTTTGGAGTGGGGAATAGATATACAAATATATAATACAAAATATGTGTTTAAAAAGTGGTTTTATATATAAATTATGTATAAATATATATAGACTGCATATATATTTTTCTTTTTTGAATATGGAAATCTACAGTTGTTTAGTTACATGGCAACATCATTGAGGAGGTGAAAAAAGCAAACTGAAGAAAAGGTGTTTGGGAGAAGAGTTAATTGAACTGTTGATGGTGCAGGGCCTCATAGGTTTAAAATATCTGAACAGCGTGACTGGTATGGTTATCAAGCCAAGGCTACGTGGGAGGGATTTGATTGCTTTCCCGAGATGAGACGTAGGGGCCTTTCCAGTGGAAAGTGGGATAGGGTCAGACTGCTGGTGTGGAAAGAACGTAGATGGGCAAGTTGTCGCGATTGCTCTGTAAGCTCACTTATATTTCTTCTCACGCATTGTCTGTCCTAATAGCACCTCCTGCAGAGTGCATCTGTCCTGCTCCTTGTGACCTCCTCATGAAAATGAGGTGTCCAGGTACTTCTCTAACGTGGTCTGTACTACCACCTTTGAAATATTTCTGCATAGATCCTCAATCATTTGCAAGTCTAATGAGATGGACAGTCCAATGTCAAGAGAAGGAAAAAAGCTTCTGAAAAGCCTTTATATTTTATCTCTTCCCTCTGGTGTTACCTTCTGCCTGGCTCAAAAAGTTAGGGCTACACCAAAGAAATGTTTAGACACTGATAAGGGTAGAGCTTTAAAGCAGACTTTGTATGCTATGAGTATCCGGCAGTATTATTTTCACCATTTTATTTGTGGTAGGTGGTATATGTACAAAAATGTTTGGGCTTTATAGGTGGTGGTAGGGTGTTTTGTTGGGGTTTTTTTAGCTTCATAACAAAGCTTTCCGATTTAGCTCATGAACATTGAAGAAAAGATTAATCTGTGAACGATACTACTCAGTTGAAACTACTGTTCAGTGTTTCAAGCTGCCAATTTCATCTCTTCTCCTTGCACAAAAAATATATGTGCACGTTATTCATAAAACAATCCAATGTCCTCGTCTGTGAAATATTCACCCTGTTAGATTAGAGCTCAGTGCCCAGGGAGTGATCACTTGGTGATAACCACACCCCGTGGAGCTTTACTGCCTCATTCCCTTTTGCTTTTCCTTTCTGTTTATATTTTTGAATGTGACTTGGAGCCGCCTTGAAGTTGAAGCAGGACAGGGTGCTGAAGGACATTGCTTATATGTCATCAGCATTAAGAAGTAATTCTGGCAAACTCTGCATGGCTTTCCATCTATTACTACTGAGATTTATGCTGCCTAGAATATTTCCAGGAATATTTATTATTGCTTGCATTTTTGACATAATGGTGTATCTAAGAGCATAATTTTTATGTAGTTTTAGTTTCTTCTCTTTCTGCTGTCAGCTATGGCTGGGATTTAAAAAAAAAAAAAAAAAAAAGCCTGCTGGGTCCTATTGTCATCACTTTAATTATGCCTTTATTACTTCTCCAGTGAAATTGGTGTGTATATTTGTAAAGCTGGGGGGGAAGAGAACCTGAGCCTAGGCCAGGATTTTGAGGCTATAGCTGTGATCAAGCCTACAGTGATTTTTTTCATCTTGGCTTCTGCCTTTATGTTCAGTACTGAGGAACTGTAAACAGTAGGAAGAGAATAGGCAGAGCCAAATGATAAAAGAAAGAGTAGCTGACTGGCACACTGAACTAGATTTTGGAAGTGTCCCCATTTCAGAAGTCTCTTGGAAGGCTTCAGTCCTCTTTTGATAGAAGACAGCAGCAGCAGTGTTGCAGTGGAGGTAAGTGTAATAGAAAACACACATCTGGGGGAATGTGGAATGTAGAAACAATAAGATACAGATGTCCTGAATTAGTGACCCTGCAGTTTGTATGTATTCCCCATCTTTTTGTTAAACTCCAGGGGATCTTGTTACTGAATTTCTCAGTCGTAAGAATCTCAGAACAGATGCTAAATGATAATATTCTTTCACATAAAAAGCCATTGCTAAAGGAAGTCAGTAGTGCCTACTTATTCAGCATGTGGTCTCATTTATGACAGGACTTGTCTTACAGCTGTGTTCAAGGGCTTGCTTGGGCCATTTGTCTACCTTTGCATCTAAAACTCTGTCTTTTGAGACTGCAAGTGATAACAATTGCTCTGATCTTTTCTCTTCGTAGACCTTCTACAGCAGATACTCTCTTTTCAAATTGTTGAACCTGTATTTCGTGCACCAATAAAATAGCTTGTGTAATTGCTGGTGTCTTAACTGAGAAAAAGCCTATAATGACCTTAATGATTTTTGCTTTATTTGCTTAATACATAAAGTGCTTGTAGTATATTTATAATTGCTACTGTAGTTTTAATTTTTTTTAATGACCCAAGTGTTAATGTTAAAATAGGCCATTAGCAGCCAACTTTTTTTTTTCCTGTTTTTTAACTTTGGTTTATTTGTTCTCCCTGTGCTTAGTCATTGTATTGTATTAATTCAAACTGGATTTTATTTATGGATTATATTTTTCTAAGTACTACTTCTTGCTTTTGAGAGACAATATAAATAGTTTGCTCCATGAAACACTCCAATTCAGCAACTTCAGGTGACCTAAAATACTTTACTCACACATTGCTTTTTCTGTGCCCCTGTTAATGGAAAATGCAGTCTGCCAGTGTACTCTTAGGAGTATATGACTTCTTCTGTCCTAGCATGTGACTGGGAGCAAGAAGTCAGCCTGGTCTATTAATGACCGCTCAGCTCAATGCCCTCCTTTTGTAGCTGCCAAGGGATTCTTTCTAGCATTAGTCCTAACTGTGTGCCAACTCGAAATGTACCGAGCAGAACCAGGCTTGTAGGAAGGTGTCTAACCCCAGCTGGGATAGGCATGCATCATACAAGTTAACATCACTTTATGCTAACCATTAGCTGGCCATAAAGATGACATAAAGAATGCAGAGGCGAGGAAAGACCTGACATTGCTAAAATGGCCAGCTGGTCCTAACCAAACATTACTAAACAAGGACTTGAGAACATGAGGTATAACTTCCATTCAGTTTTCAGCCTGGGTCTAGACTTTGTTTGTATAAGGCTTTGCAAGGGCCGTAACACGCTAGGAGCAAGATGATGAACATCGTCCTGTTTTCAAAGGTTTCAGTTTTTGAGTAACTGCACTCATTCACCCAGATCTCTTCATAGAAGGTCTGTTGATCCTTTGAACTCCATGCCTTTTTTATTCCTGTAAGGTCAGTATTTGCAGCCAAATAAAGTATGGCTCAACTTCTCTGCCTATCTCACGTTTTTCCCTTCTCCTTGAAGACGTGGCAGAATCTAGTTAAGGGAAGAATGTGTGTGAGTCTTATATTTGAAATTTTAGAAAATTTGTAATAGCGTCCGTCTAGCTTAAAAGCAGAATATCTTGGTAATTTAACTGAAGGAGCTAGTTATAGGAAAGAGAGTCAAAGACTTCTCGGATATGACTATAAAAGTAGTGTCAGGAAATATACCTGTTGCTCATTTTTTCTCATACAAATATTTCTACAGACAAGTATGCTGGCAAAAAAAAGTTTGCTGAACCAGTATAATAGGTGAATATTTCATTAGAGATTTCTCCCACTCTTCCAATAATTTATTTCTAATACTTAAGCTTATTCAACAAAGGAAATGTGTGTCAGGTGAAAACAGCTGTTGTTTTTATTGCCGTGTTTACCCGCTCATGAACAAACTACCTTTTTTCTATGTAACTTTTAATTTGGAACCGGTTTGTACCTGAAGGAGTCTCAAGAAAAAGAAGGGAAGTTTGGGTTGTTAGGAATAGAATTTTTTTTTCTTCCACATGTACTTTTCAGCAGCACTTTCTCCTATTAATTGAAAATGCTACATTTCTCTGTCTTAATGTGTTTAAAAATAATAACTTAAACCCCCCTTTTGTCTCAGATTAAGAAAATACAACTCTCTTAACAGATTCCATAAATGGGTTACACAAGTTAATCTGTAGTAGTGGAACAGAAATTTGCAGCTCAAGAAATTAAGGAAAGAAGATTCTAGTCGTATCTTGTGTCTTCCTTCTACTTTGCTTCAGCTGCTTTTCTTATGGGCTATCTAGGTATTCCCAAAGCAAATACTCCAAATGGCCTTTTGACTAACATACTTTCTTTTTTTAATTGATGGATAAGAATATTTTTACTGACTCACAAGTAATATGAGAACTCTAGCAGAGACTAGTAAAAATCTTCAGTGCGTAAGAAGGAGGGCCACAACAGGGAAGGAGTGATCAATAGTCAGCGCCCTCCTGAAGCGAAAGCGTGCCAGGTGCCACGATTCTGATGTGGGCAGATGGCTGCGGAGAGTTGGGGAGGTCAGTAAGGAGTCTTGAGATCAGCATAAGGTGAATTTGAACAAGATCTTCTATTTTCCTTATCTTTGTTTTTCTTTTCAACATTAATGTCTTTTAAGCCACTAGAGGAAAGTTCAGAAAGTGCCACATTTCTTTTAACAGTAGATAAATTGTAAATTAAATAACTGAGAGCTTCCTATATGATATTTAACAATAAAAGCAACAATACACAAATACCGCCTGCTATAATTACTGTCTTCTAACAATGCCAAAAAAACTTGGACATCTTCCTGTAAGGTACCAGAAAAGTCTTATGGGTTTGGGAGGAGGAAGAGTAGTGCACAGAGGAGGAAAGACAGTTTTATTTTTGCTTTATGTGGGTTTTTTTATTCCTCCTCTTGCCTCTTCTGACTTGTATAATTAATAAGTTAATATTTCCCTCTTCATTTGGCTGTCTTGCAAAGGATGCTGTAGAACGTCTTTCAGAATGGCTTTTTAAGAAGAATATAAACAGCTAAATCAGGACTGTTTTGCTTGTTATTAAGGTTTGAGTAGCGGATGCTAACTTATGCAGAGCAATTTAACTTCCAGTACATCATTAATGAGATTGCATTCTATATACTCTTATTTGCATCAAGGCACAGATATGTCTCATCTTAGGGAAAAAATGAGGAGCTGGAAATGGCTTCTCTATTGTATTATGTTTTATGCTACTCAATCCAAATTCAATCTTAACTGCAAGTTTTGTGTCTGTTTGGGTTTTTTTAATTCAAAAAGTCTATCTGCTGTCCAAGGAGCTAGAGCTTCGGGGACAAATTAAAAGCTGAATTAGTCAGAGTGTATTTGTTGGTAACTGGAATAATACTCTCGTCCACTGTGAACAAGTGAATCACTAGAGTGAAACACAGAATTATATGATCTCATGGCTGTGTCCTGGCAAATTTAAAAAACCAACCAACCAAACAAACAAAAACCCAAACCCACCAACTGGTAGCAATCTGAGGAATCACTATTTTGTGTCAGCTGGTGGGACTGAGGGATGTTGAGAGTGAGCCATCTAACGGCAATCGGTTCCCCACCTTCCATTTCCTACAAGACACACAAGGCTTATTGATGACTGTCGTGGCTTCTTTTTTTCTTATCAATTGATTTGGTATTTGCGTTGTCAATATCAGTATGACTACTTAAAAATCTGTGCTGCTCGGATATGCTGATAGGATCTCTGCCACGTGAGAGTTCTTTGCAACGCTGGGAGCCGTCTTTGAACGTTATGTGAGATCCCCCCTGCTGAACTGTGCGCAAGACAGAGCGAGTGCTGAAGCCAGTGCCTACAATTACAGAGAGAGCTTACAAACAGTAACTCCAAGTATCTGAAAACAGCCTGAAAATGCATATCTATCACTTAAAGAACCTAGCTATGCCGTGCAACATTGCCATAAGTAGGCCTAAAAATTTACTTCTGCCAGATAAACCGGCCTGCAGTAGTCAGCCTCTTGGAATGCGGTAGCGATCCAAAAGAGATGATGGGAAAATGTTACTTGCTCTGATGGACTGTCCTTTCGTTTTGACGTGCCCCTTCCCCCCAGTAACTAACTCTTCAAAACCATACAGGCTTTTGTCATTAAGCCTGGCCGCTTTCCATGCAGCAGTTCTGGGATTTTACTGAATTTTATTACAGTTATATTTAAAAATGATAATGGTGCTATTTGACAGTGGTACAGCTAATACAGTATTTTGAGAGAAGGAGAGTAATAGAACTCATCGATTAATCTCTGGGCTGCGGTATCATAGTAGTAACAGTGGGAGAAACATCTTGCTGGGTTTGAAGATTGCATGAAATTAGAGCATAATCAAATATAGAAGCTGATGGTTTTTCAAGGAGGAATTTTTATTTATATTTTTCAGTACCGCCAAAGGAGATGTAATTTGCTACTATGGAAACAAAGGAGAACCAGAACCTGTTTTCCTAAATCCTGGTAGGTTTTCTTCAGAAAGGTCTGAATATTACTCTTTGTTATTTTAAAGGAGTCAGAATGTAGCTGTATTGCTCTAGTAATTTAGCTATTTAAGCATTGTCTTCACTAACTTTTTTTTTTTGCATTCTTTAAAAAAAAAAAAAATTAAACATCCTTAAATTCATTTAAGGGTTTGCTAGTAAGTTTCAGTAGAGAATCACTGGTTCATTAAAAGCTTCTATCCATGTCAGTGCAGCCACCTGCACGGCGATGAGTGGGATGCTCCTTTGGTAACCATGGCTGAAGGACAGGACTCTGTCTTGAGGAATGGAGTTTTTAAAGGTTCATGGACTTGACCCTGACTCTCCTTACCCAGCAGGGTTAAGGGCATAGTGTGACTGTGCTCCCCTAGGGACAGAGCTGGCTTTAAAACAAAAACACAAAAAACCAACAACAACAAAAAAAAGACCCAAACCCCCACTTTTATCTGTCTTATCAGGTGGATTGATTTAAAATACCTAAAATCCAGCCAGCTACATAGAACAATACTCCAGAATTCATCACCAGAAAGCCAATTTAAATGGACAAGGACACACGGAAGGCTCTGAGCAGTGTAGCTGGTTGATAGCAGTTAATGACGGTGGCTTATTTTGCCTGCTTAGGTTAATGGTCAAAATGTTGCTGCCAGTAGGCAAATAGTTACTGTAGCAATTACAGCACAAACTCTTGGAAACAGCTGTTGGATTTTGTACAGCTAAAAGCACAAAACAGGTTTTAATGCAAACATTAAAAAAAAAAAAAATCTGGCTGCTTGTTGTAAGGAGAAACTCAGTCCCAAATTTTAGGTATCTGCAGACTGTGGCAAAGGTAGTTGTGGTCTCCCTGCTTTAACAACAGATTCCTTTTCTATGGATGTGGCTGCCTTTAGGGAGAGCCAAGGTTTGGTAATCTTTGTGCTTATTCATTTGGATTGTGGTGAGAAATATAGGATTCTCTAGAGAGAAAGCTCCTTCTTGTCATCAAATGTTCTTTGCTGTGTTTTTCGAGAGTAAAATCAGAGGCACAAATAAATTACGATTAATATAGCTAAACTGGAAAAGACTAGACTGCAAAAATGGTATAATTGTGTTGTACCTTTTTCATAATTTAGCAAACCAGAGGTTAAAAGTAACTGCTGCAAATATGGATTAGAGTAAAACTGTGAAACACAGCACTGAATATTAGCAGAGGAGTGCTTAAGCACAGCCTGGTGTAAGATGCATGCCTGCTGTAGTCTCCTGTTGAGGAACAGGGTGTGTGTTCTATAGTGCACCTGCAGATAAAGATTAGCTTGGGAATCACTTAAATTGTATTCAGATTTGTGAAACCTGTAATGACAACTGTGAATCAGCAGAATACCCTTTCCAATTAAATTGGTGCCTGCCCGTCCCTCCCTCAAACATTATTTGGTAAGTATGTAGATACTACGCAGCTAGAAGTGGTCCACAGGGACTGTGGAATAACTTGATTGTTACTGCTTTTAAATCCTAAACTTGCTACATAACCTCGTTATTACAGATGTCATTAATTTCATGACATGTAAAGCTTGAAGTATTAAAGTTGCTTTACAGAAATAAACTCAACAATATCGTGATTATGAGTTATTTTGTGCTTAGGCTATGTGATACCCTAATGTTTCTATTAGTATTGTGTTCTGGAGGCAAAAAAAGGCTTTGATATTTCACCTGATTTCACACCACAGTGTACATTGTGTTAATAACAGTGCTGAAAAATCTCACATTCAGCTAATTTTAGTAAACTTAAAGCAATGCTTCTCTGAAGTGGGTGTTTTGGGGTTTTTTGTGGTTATGTGTTGGTTTTGTGGGTTTTTCCCCCTAATAAAACAGTCAGAAGTAGTGCTCCAGAAGAGCTGTTGAGAAATGGTTAGGTTATTTTATTATGAGTTACACACCTAGGAGACTTTTACTATCTGAAGGAGTGTTGTATTTATTTTATCACGATATGCACCTTTGATAACGTAGTTTAATGACCTCACTTATTTTTGAAGCAAAATGAAAAATGGCAATAGGATGAATGAGCAAATTATCATAAGAGATTCATGATGAATTTGCTGGTAGCATTTGTTTCTGTCCCTCAGACTGTGTGGGATAAGGTAATTATGAAGTTATTTTTTGTATAGTACATAATTTCATTTTCTTTGCTCCAGAGCTTAATAAGTTCTTTGGGCTTTTTTTTATGCATAGGAATATATGGATTGAGTAATTCTTTGTTGGATACACCATGGAAGAAACTTCAGTATGGGAAGCAGCTTTTCACAGAAGTGGTCAAGAGAAGTCAAGACCTTACCAAAGAAGACTTGGTGCAGGAGCTTCTTACAGTGATGAATAATCAAGAGCCGTAAGAACACTATAGCCAGAGTTTCCTCAAAATGCGACATGACCAGCTTAAAAATTTCATGTAGAAACTATTATGACAGAAAAGAAACTTCTGCCTTATATTAATTGACTAAAGCTGGGTGGTGAAAGGCAAAAGTAGTGTTCTTTCTCTCCACAGAGACTGACTTTCAACAATATTGATTTTTAAGCAGCAGACACAGTAAACATTATTACTGCAGTCTTAGTACTCATAGACTGTATGCTGATTTCTCTGTGCCCTTTTCTTTTAAAGATTGCACTTCTCTTAGTAAGGGTAATGAGTGCAAGACAAGGGATGTGTACGTTGCTTGCTGTAAGCTTTGTGGCAGCTCTCTGTAGGGTAAGGTTCAGTTTCTTACTGCACACAGAGTAAGCACTTGTTTATATGAGCAGGTTTGTGTTAGTAGCTGCTCGCTAGTCTGTATTGCTACCCAGAGGAGACACAGACGGTGGAGAGGCAAGCTATTTTTGAAGTAGAACCAGCTGCCTTCCTCAAAAGTGCAATTATTTTAGAGGGGGAGGGGATAAGGGAGTATTTGCACAGTCCTCTGGTTAAGGAAGTTCCCAAGAGATGAGTTTGAGTATCGAAGTAAGGTTCCTGCGCTCACTGCTGGCTACACAGCGAACCTGAGCCCGTAAGCTAGATGTTTAGAAGTAAAGGAAATTGATAGCATTTAAACGTCCAGACATGGAGCAGGGCAAAGGAGGTGCTGTGGTCTAAATTGATGTCATTGCTCACTGTCCAGTAACTTTTGTGTTTAGCCTGATTTTTACCTGTCTAGGGAGTGATTTGTTTTGAAGCAACGCTGTTTCTGGTATACAGATCCAGTTTCCTAAACTTATCAGTCAGTTCTAATGCCAACATTCATGTCTGTGGCATTTTTCAGTGGTTCAAAATAAATGTTTACTTAAGAACTCAGACATCTGAGCAATGAGGAGTAATTGGGCAGTCTGCTAAGCTGTCTTAATTACTTTTTTCATCTGATATCAGATCAAGGGATTTTTCAAAAAATTGTTATACTTTACCTTTTACTAGTAAAAAGACAAAGGTATAAGACAATACAGTCCAAATGATCTTCCCTTAATGTTCAGTAATTCAGTATGATCTCATCTGAAATCATCTGACTATAAAATGGAAATATTTACTTACAAAAAGCAATATTTGAACCTAAGACTGTAATCTTTCCAAAGCACACTTCAAGATGAAATGATCTTTTCATAATAAATACGAACACATGGATATGCACTAGCTTTGAACTTTCTTAAAATATTATATTGCGTATTACTTTGTGATCACTTTGTGTGTGTTACAGGAATTAAGTGGGTACAGTGGTTGGTGGTGGAGTATGCAATAGAAGCCCGTTCTCACGGGCTGAAGCGCCCTGCTCTGTGCCTTCCCTGTTACGTCGTGGTACGCTCCAGCCACGTGCCCAGTACCGGAGCGAGAAGAGCTTAGTTGCTCTATTCACACTAGAATTGCACCTATTCTTGCTTCTCCCTGAAACGCCCACAGGTCCTCTTCTCCACCACAACAACAATGATCCCAGTTAGATGTAAAGGTCAGTTACAGTATAACAAATGGCACAGTCTCCTCTGCAGATCAGGATGAGCTCTGAAAATGGGGCTGAATTCATCAGTCTGTTTGTCCTGCCCTCTTCCCCAACATTCACTGTACAGCTGATAGGCTGCTGAATTGTTATTATTTTATAGGTACTACTGGGTCTGTGCTAGGAGGCAGAAATGGGATTATATCTTGAAGATGGAAGAAGCTTGAAAATCAAACACAAAAACCTGCTATAATAATAGTTAAATTGGACTTCAATAAATAAAATTCAAATCTTTAATTATTGAAATAGGAAGCTGTGCTTACGGCTAGCATTTGAGAATATGTTCTGGTGACCTGAACGGAAAGCCAGGGATGTAGGGTTGCTGCAGTAACCGTTGTGACCTTAGCATCTCTTCTGTGAGATGCTGATACTTGTTTAATTACAACAAATGAAGCTTGATATGCTTTATAATAAAATTATGTTTCTAAATATCTTTGAAGCTTTGATAGGAATATATGTCAAGAAATTTGGGCACAAGCTCACCTTGTCCTCTGCTGCATCTTCACAAATTTTATTTTAAGGATTGTCCTAGGTATTTTCCAGGTATTCCAAGCAAGATCAAAGGAAGCAGAAAGGTCTTTCTTCGACACAAAAAGAACTCCTGGATTCTAACTGGAAAAATGCTGATTTATTGATGTGCCTCAAATTACGTGATCATTAAGGTTTTAATTGAAACTAAAATACAGAAAGACAAAGAATAACAAGGAAAGTGAAAAACTTGTCAAGATATGAAAAAGTGAGACAAAAGTTGAAGACCTTGAAAGAATTTGTATGGGAGAGAGCTCACAAGCTGTTTTATCTTTGGTTTTCCTTGTACTTTAGTTTTAAACACAATTCACACTTTTGTACTTTTTGAAAAGTGATTGTTATTTATCAACCACTGGGTCAACACAGCTTGGTTCAAGAGGGATGAATGTGTTAATATTGGAGAATTAATTTTTTTTTTAATTACTTTACTACTATTTTTCAGTCAATTACCGGACCCTGCAATTGAAGACCAAGGGAAGGATTATATACGTCCTATGTTGAACAAGTATGCAGCTGTATGTGTTCGTTGCCCAGGTTATGGAACCAGGTAAAAAATTCATAGTTGGAAATAGATGTGTACTGGATCAAAGCCCATCTCAAATCAAAATTATGCTGCTGTCAGTTTTAACTCTGTAGTGACTGCTTTAAATTTGTTCAGATATTAATCAAGTATAATTCGGTAAAGTATTTCCTTGCTCAGCGTTTCCTTGCTCAGTATTCTGGTGTCTTAGACTTGCTCCTGATGAGCATTTTAAGCACACATTATGGTTCATCTTTGGTGGGGAGTGTGACACAGCTTCCGTTCGTCCAAGACAAGATAGTACAGTTCTCCTGGTTCCCCAGTGTAGTAGCAGATCTGACCACCTCCAATTTTGATCTTATCAAAACATGAAAAGCTTTGAAATAATGTTTTTAGCAGAAAACCCCAATTATCTTGTATATCTGAGGAACTGCAGAACATATTTCTCTTCCAAGAGCAAGAATAGTTTCGTCTGCATAGCTAAGTTAGAGGTTTCTTTAGGCATGCCATTGTAATATGTAGCTGCTATTTTCATACATTAAAAACCTATTACTCTTGTTCAAAAGAACCGGTATTTCCCCTTCTCCCCTAACTGATGCTGCTGTTCTTACTGAGGTATTCTCACTTTCTGCTCAGACTGTTCTACCAAAGATGCAAGAAGAATAGAATAATGCAATGCATCTTGCGTTTAATCCTCGATGGGACAAAATTATAGGTGAACCCTGTTGCTGTTGGTAGGGAATTCCTTCTCTAAAAGACTGACAACAATTTTGTCAGATTGGTCTCTGGCATAGTCAGCCATAGCATTTCCACTGTAGAGATGTAAATTGATAAGCAGAGAACACTCACTTCTGTTTTTTAAGTTTTTTAAATTGGTATTCTGAGAAAGAAACCACTGAGTATCTGATCTATATCTATCTATATCTCTCTAAACTCTATAATCTGATCTACCTGTCTCTCTAAACTGAGTATCAGTCGCTGCAAGTGCAACAGGGAATCAGAGCAGTGGAGTGATGGAAGAAGGGACTGAAAATGCCCATTTGAACTTGTCGGGATGATTTCTGCTCTGCTAGTGTGGTGATGATGTGGTCAAGAAAAAAACATCAGCTAAAACCCTTGGGGATGAGGGATGGGACCCTGCAAATTTATGTAACGGACACAAGGCTTAACCCCCTACCCTTCTGTTGTTTCAGGACTAACACAGTCATCCTCATTGATTCAGAAGGACAGGTTACTTTCACAGAGCGCAACATGATCAATGCAGATGTCAACCAGTGGAAAACAAGCACCTATGAATTCAAACTGCACACTTAACAACTTTCCATTTGAATGGTTTGTAATAAAAGCAATGAGAGAACAAGCCATTAAGCTCTAGTAAATGTTTTGTGCCAGCCTCCACAAGCTAAAAATAGCAAGGAAAGCAAAAGTTTAAATAAACTGGTAGCATACCCTATCAGGCTCACAAATCCTTTGGTTAAAACCGAAAGAAGAAACTGTTTTTACATTAAGTAGCAACTTGTAATCAGAAATAAATTTTTAAATATCACCCTGCCTCCAGGGCAGGCCATTTTTGCCCAAGACAAAGTCATTGCTTTTCTGTGGGTGTTTAGTTTTTCTTTTCTTTTTTTTAATTATGTTTTAAGTAGACTCTTAAACATGTTTCCACTTCAGAGGAGGGGAAACACTTGCTGCTTTTATTGTTCTACCTGAAGGTTTTACCACACTTTGCTTTCCCTTCAACATATGCTTTTAAGATTGTATAGCTGATGCCAATGTGCATTAAACGAATGTATGTTATATGTTATCTTTGTGTTATTAACTGCTTTAGCGTTTAAAATTTTTCAGCAGTGCCATGGTGCAATGTTCTGCCTGGGGAGGGCAGAGCAGGGGGGATTCTTTACATTTGTTTTCCTACAGATAGTACAGCAATATATCTTATTTCTAAACTTGATTTAAGAGTAGATAGGAAATTAAGTTCAGTCTCTGTTCAGCTTTACTTAGTAGAAACTAAAAAAATCATGGGAGCAGACTTGCTTGTCTTTGACCGGAATAAAATTATGTGTATTGCAACATCTTGTTTCCTGATAGCCTAATTAGCAATACTGTTTTTCTTCTCTTCTTCCCCAGCAGGCAGGTAAGGAGTAAGTATCTGTTTGCAAACAGAAGCTGAATGTGAGGTTTACATATATCAGCTGTTTTATACATGTGCAATTTTGGCTTCATTTCTTTATTGTTATAATATGTCAAAACCTGGAGTGACTGCTTATAGATTTTTAGTAAAAACAGCTATTTGTTTTAAGGTGACATTATTGCAGCCTTTACATTGCTGAAAAAGTTGGGTAATAAGATGCACTTCATATGTTCTAACATCTGTGAATTAAAAAGCTATTTAAATGCATGCTTTGTTCAATTATTCAGTGCCAGTGTAGGTGATAGAAGATTCTAGCTAATATCAAGATATTTTAAAACCCTAAGTTATCTTGCTGCTACTGGTGTTCTGTTTTGACTTGCTTTGAATGCTGAATATTAAGTTAGTAATGGATCACTGCTATTTTTTTCTCTATATATGCTGAATGTATTCTTTTTAAAGGCCCGTGATTATTAATTGTTACAAAGTAGCAAGATTTCTGATGCTATTTACAAAGATGTGCAACTATTCTTCTGTACTCAAGCTTTCTCAGGTGTGTGTGTGTGTGTGTGCGTGCCAGCCTGTAAGGGAGGAAGCAGTAAATTAGACTTGCCGTTGAGGTGAAGCAGTAAATTAGACTTGCCGTTGAGGTGAAATACTGTGAAAGGCCATTCCCAGACTTCTAATTGCCAGGAGATGCTAAAGCAGCATTTAGTCAGGTATTTCCTTTGTATTTGCATATTTAAATAGCTCTAGGTAGCAGGACTGCTTGCGTGACTAGTCACAGGTTGTTCACTCAGTACTATATAAATGACTTTGTGACCACCTTGACTGCAAGACGATCAATACAGTCTTGGCAGGTTGTACGGGGTTTCAAACTCGGAGCCTTCCAGACTGTGTTTCTGAGCTGTGGGAAATGGTTAGCCCTCTTTTATTTTTTAATTGCTGTTTAAACCATATATTTGTATGAATAAAAATGTTATCGTTATTTTTAGATGCAAAGAAATAGCCATAGCTTCTTAAATTTGAATTTGACAAGTGCGTATTTAAAAACAAAACTTGGCTTCGATGGCTTGCTCTTACTGAGTGTTTGCGTATCAAACTTTTTTGTATCTTAAGAAAAAAATCGCCAGTGTACATTTGAACAAGACGTTACCTTTGAAGACATTACCTGAATGGCAAGCAAAATGCTTGCATGCCGTTTCTTGCTAAAAGCGTTTATAAGCTTTAGTTTTTATAGTAGCTCTGTAATAATGAAAATTTATTCTTATTTTTTATATGTAGGCAAAAGAAAAGCAAGTCAGCTTAGATGTAAAACCAGATGATAGTAGTGTATTTTGCTTTGCTTGAATCAAAATTCTAAATCTGGGATTTGCTTTTTCTGACAATTAAAATAAAACAAACGGTAAAGAATCGAAACCTCTAATGTTAGTTTTTATTATGTCAGAATAGTTAAGAAAGTGAGCTTTTTTGACTTCTTTTGAAGCTTATGAGAGTTTTGCCATTGGCTTCAGGGGAAACAGGATCAGGACTGCAGTGCAGGTATCAGCAAATGGTGCTTGTCCATAGGAACGATCAGGTATTCATGAAGTGCATCATTTACTGTGTGCTAATTATATTTGCAATGGAAATAAAATTCCACTGGGAAAAGTAAACTGTAGTTAAATTTAACAAAGACAGTATTTTATTTTTATAAAAGTATTTTTAAAAAGAAAAGGGAGTTTAAATATCAGTTTTAAAGGATATAAAGGAAAAAAGTGTACATAGTAAAATGCCATGCAATAGTTTCCTAAGTTTGCTTATATATAACATCTTTTCAAAGTCATAAATTTGCAAGAGATTTTTGTTCCCTGTCTTTTTTCTATCAAAGTGGTAGTGGGAGAAATTTTAAAATATCTGTAAAAACTCAATTATATTTTTTTGCTTAAAATTGTTTCATAATTGTTGTTCACCTGTGTGCTCAAAACTAGAATCAGAATAAAGTCGATCTGGTGACCAGTCTTTGTCAACATTAATAGATTGTGCACTTTTGCACATATGTTTATGTTAATTTGTCTGTAACGTTGTGTGATAAGATGAATAAAATCTTTCATGAGGTATTAGAAATTAAAGACCTTTTAAGTTCAGTCCATTTCTGGTACTTAATTCCTTTTTAAGAGGGCTGTATTTTTCTGGGGGTTTTGTTTGGTTTGTGTTGTGTGTGGTGGTGTCTTTAATTCTGTGCTGTTGCATGGTGATACTTGTCTTATCCAGGTAAGAAATTGGAAAATATTTCTTTAAAGCTAATAATGCAGGTTTGGGGCATTTTGCTTTGTTTTTCAGGTTAGTAAACAGAATGTATTGACTGGAATGTTCCCAGCCAAGTGTCACAGTAATCAGTTCTCTGAAATACCCTCCAGCTTCTGGCAACCAGTATGTGCCCACCACCTCCCCTCCCAAAAGCGAATGTCCTCTTGTTGCTAGCCCTGCCTCTCTTCCACTCCAAGCACAGCACGATCAGGTAGAAAACGGAAAGGTTCTCAAATACTGGATGCCAGAAACAAAGTCTTGAGCATCCCTCTTCCTGCCGTGACCTCGGGGTGCTTGGCATCTGCTTTCTCCCTTGCAGACAGGAGTGGATCCTTCAAATCTTAATACCAGAATGTGCCAAGAAAGCCCTTAAAGGAGGGGGGACTGGCATACTCTTGCCTGTAAAATGGTGGAGCCATCTCAGAGCCAGTTTTAGCTTTACAAGCGGTGACCTTTTCAAACTGACAGTCACTTTGAGAAGACAAGCAACTGGTATTGTCATTGTTAAGGTGGGAACCCAAATGAAATCTAGGGGAATTCCTAAATTCTGCAAAAAGAAAAGCTTTATTAACTCACAAGCCTCTAAAGTTGTCGCTGCCAATTCTTGTCTATGCAACAAGATAAATTTGGTCTGGGTTACTGGCCTCAAAATTAGGTGGCTGCATCAAATGTTTGTGGCAAGAGAAGTTATTAATTATTGGGGACTTTGAAAATTAGTATAAAGATAAATATATGTTAAAAGTACTTTGTGGGGCTCAGGTTCCCCCCCCCCCCAATGGAAATAATCACAGCAGAGATACAGTACAGATAATGCAAAGGAAAGAGCAAAACCAGTGCTTCCTTGGTGAAAAGCCAGAGCCTCACAAAATGCTACTGAAGGGTGAGAATCCAGGTTCACTGTGGGAAAAGTCTGGATCTTGGGCAGACCTGAGACTCTCCTGTTTCGCTAAGTTGAGGCTACCTTAATGTTCTGCTGCACCTGGATGTTGGGGTGGAGATGTAATTTGCCTCATCTCCCTGTTATCACTAACTGTAATTAAATACGCTCTTAACAGACCAGAGAATGAATTAGGCCTTTGGAGGTCCTCAGTATGTTCAAAGCTTAACGGATATTTATTGTTAGACATGAAAGATACCAAACTAAATATTAAGACAGAATACTGATAAGACTTGGAATACTGTTTTCATATTATCATAAGGAAATAGTAATTTCAAAATGAATTGATGAAATACTAAGCAGTAATAAGGCAATACTTAAAGCATCTTACATTTCAAATTCAGCTTGAAGAACTTAAATAATGCACATTTATGGCTTAGCAAGCGTCCCTATTTATATGGAATATTGGCTACTAGGAATTAGATTTATATCATTCAGATTTATGTAATAGAACATTGCTAATGTTCTTCACCTGGTTCATTTTCTGCAGAGAAGTCTTGTTGACAGCTACTGAGGATTGAAGAAATGGTCTGGTCTTGGTGAAAATAGAATCTGTGTTGTAATCAACTGGAAAGGCAATAGAATAAACTGAGAATTACATAAGCCATCAGGATGACTCATGCTGTGAAATGTAAGTTAAGGGGAACAGAGTGAAGAGAATGTTGAATCTATAAAATGAATCTATAAAGTAACTATCTCTAGAACATCCTGTATCAAGAACTTAGAACCTCAATGAAAAAAGCAGCATCAGATTAAAGTACTCAAATTTACCATATCTTTTAAAACAGAAGACGTAAGGACTGAACTTAGGATCATAGATGAGGGAGAAAAATAATATTAATGTAAACTTTCCTATTAAGTAGGATAGGCAAGAATTACAATCTGTTTAAGTCATATGCCACATGAATGAGAGAAAAGCAGTTTCTCTGCTGATTCACATTAAATTGTGGTGTCTTTGTACTAGACAGAGAAATGGAGAAAAACAAATACAAACTAAAAACAGATCAGAAGTTGGAGAAATGATGTGGAGGAGAAGGCCATATTTAATTTAGCAGAGAACAAATATAACGAAGAAAATCTTATGCTGAAAGATGTTCTGAAGATTATCTGCAAAAGCTTGAATGCAAAAGGAGTGGCTATTTTACAAGTAGACAAAGATGGACAGTGTAGCTTTAAGATGTCGGGGCTACATCAGGAATATTTACTGGCACTCTGAGACCTTTATTCTAAACATGAAGTATTGTGTGGCCAGATCAAGCTACTGATTATATAGAGAGATATAAAAATATAATAGATTTATAAATTGTATGTAAAATATATATTTACAAAGAATTTGGTGGAGAATTCAGATTCATCATCAGAATAGAATATCTGTTCTAATATAACTTGCATTCAACCATGCCAAAAAGGTCACTCTACATAGAGAATTCTGTAATGTATTGCTAAAGAGTGTGTGTTTTTAAAAGTGGTTATAACACAAAGGTAAAATAGACAGCAAGTAGGACTGCGAAGTTGAAGAATACTTGATGGTGACTTCAGTGGAGGCATTAGGTTTAACAGGTGGGTAAAACAAAATAACCTCTGTATTCTGAATATCTTTGCCAAAATGGCACCTTTTTCAGCATGTGTTTCATTTCCATCTCGTTCTGTGATTGATCTTATTTTCTTTCTTTGTGTCTCTACTAAATATCAGCTTGAATGATCACAGTACTTATTAAAACTGTGGTAGTTGCATTATTAAATATTTGTCTCAACAGGCAAAGCCTTGATTTTTTTTTTTTTCCCTAAAACATTATAAAAATGCACGTGAAGTCCTGATCTCTCTCCTGAAGAGTTTGAATTGGAAACGGCATTCAGTGATGTATTCTTTTGATCCAAAAAGCCACCCAAAACCAACCAACCAACCAACCAAAACCCAAAAAACCCCACCAAACCCCAAACCAGAACAACCACTGTGCGCACAGATGATAAAGCTTCCACTGAAGCTATGATTGTTACACAGGTATTGGATTTGAACTTCTTTAAATCATTTTGAGTAGCATAGAAGTAACTGTTATGAAAAGAATGTATTCTGCATAAATTATTATCTATGAAAATTAATATTAAATGTAATGATGCTACTGTACGCTTGGTCTCCGCAATTATGATTAATAGTAACTTAAGAAAAAATTTAAACGAATGTATCAGCTGGCCTTTATGTGAGCACTTAGAAGCATATTTAGTCCTCATTTAACTTGCTCTGAATTAATGGGACTTCAGCACACTCTTGATAATCATTATATGCTTAAATATTCTCAGTAAAACGTTCTGGAAGTGAGCTGGCTTTATGAAACTTTATTTTATGAGCTTGTTCTTTTTGTGGCCTCTGAGAAACGACGGTGCCTGCTAATGCAGTGAGGGGCTTTCCGAGCTTGCCTCGGGTGCCGGAGGAAGAGTTGCAGTGGATCGCATCTGACGTGCCAGCCCTCGCAGGCACAGAGCCAGCCTTGGTCGGTTCCTCAGCAGACTGTGTAAACACATTGATTGCTTCTGTTCGCTGGAGGAAACCACGTCACTTTTGAGACATTAATTAAGATAGATTAAATAATAAACTGGAGAATATGTGAGGCCAGTAGTGTCTCTTCTTGTGGTACAACATTATAATTAGTATTCAATAATTGAGGCTTTTGCCTCTCCTTAAAAGAACGCTCTTCCAAGAAGGTGGTGAAGGAGAAAGCTAGGGGTTTTTTCTCTCCCTGTTTAGCTCTGCTGTGAATAGCTACTGGAAATAACCAGAGAGCCAAGGTCTCAGTCAAATGCATTTATCCATCTCATGTTTGTCATGCCTCGCTTGAATGGCTGCCATTCAGAGAGGAATTAACTGTCCTTTCAGTTACAGATGGCTCTACATTAGTACCTTAGTTTGGTTAGTACTGCCCTTAGATGATTTTTCTGATAGTCCCTGTTTACTATGCTTTGGCTTACATTTCAGGGCAACCTCCGGTCACGGGGACTAGACTGTTTTCAGATGGAAGGGAGCTGGTCGGTGTGCTTCAGGAAGGCACTAAGTGTACTCCAGCAGGTTGTAGGTTTAGCCTGAAGCAAAACTGGCTGATATGCGCGTAGCACGGAGATTAAGTACTCAGCACCAATTGCTTTGCTACATAAATCTGCTTCTGTTGCTCTGCTTTACTTGCAGTGTAGCATGTGATAGATGTGTGCTGTGTCGGTATCCTTGCAATGTGGCAGTTGCAAATTTTTCTGTTTTCTTTAGCAATATATTGTGCCAGTCAAGTCTGAGTACTCTCCTGGTGTAATATGCATGTGTTTAGGCTGGCACAGCAATCCCAGAATGGCAGTTACATAAAAAACAGCCATACCAGCACACTGGCGCTGTCGGAACCATAACTTACTTTGCCTCTGGGGAAAACAAAGGTACTGACATTTATGGGTTTGCTCATGTAAGTGCAACTACACCTGGATTTTTGGCAGCCAAAGATATGCTCCTTATTCATGCCTGCGTGCCACCACCAGTATATATAGTAGGCCAAGCTAAGGAATTGGAGCAACAGTTTCTTAGCTGTAGTTCACAGCAGTCCTATGGAACAACAAAGTACGCTTTGTTATCATGGGTTTGAATTTAAAACATCATGATGTATAATGACTCAAAGAAGAATTGCCACTCAACAGAAGTCACTAGCTGGAGAAGTGTAGGAGAAGCCTTAAGTAGTAGTTGTCAATGGAGTACTACTATAGCTCTTGACAAGTAACTCGGATTGACTTGCAGGGTTCGTTTAACAACAGTAGCATACGGTAGAGATGTGTGACGTGAAAGCAGCCACAAGGCTGGCTCAGAGGATTTTATTTTTTTATGCTTAAGTTTATCTTTACAAATGGCAGATAAATATTATATATTCTAGAAAAGTGCTCTGAACTACTTGGATGAAAGGGCCTATAGAAGGCAAAGTAGGAAGACTGGTATTCTGTCCCACGTGGATGTTCTTTCATTTTTTTTTTCTCTAATATTCCTGTAGGTAAATCGAGTGTATTTAAGAATGTGGGGTTTTCAGCCGTAGGAATGAATTTGTTGTATGTATCAAGAAGAAGCAAGGGCAGCCTCGGTCACTGTACAATAGCACCAGCCCAGGCCCAGCTGGCAACTGCAGAGAAAGTTACTTACGAGTGGCACGTGCGGGCCAGCTCCTAATGTGACGGTCACCTGGGTACTTAAAAATCGGCATCTCTCTTTCATCCAAATTTGGAATACCTTTTTCCAAAAAACAGACAAACAAACAAACAAAAACAAACAAACAAACAAAAAAAACAGAAAAGGTTAATGAAACCAAACTGGTCAAAGGCAGATTATCGACTGTGTAGCTAAGCGCTCTCCTCCTGCCAGTTAGAATTGCATGCAACAGTGTGTGTATCCCAGGACAGCTGAGAGGGAAAGAGCCTTGCCATTGCACATGTCCCATATTTAAACTGCAGCCGCATCCACCACGTGAATTTTCCGCCAAAGTGGTAGTGGGTTTGATTGTTTGAGTGACTTGGCAAGGTCACTCAAAGTATGTAGCAAGCAGGAATTCAGATCTCCAGCCTTGTGCCCAGATGCGTTTACCACAAGAACATTCCACGTAGGAAATGTATGAATATAATGATAGAGTAATTTAGGTGGGAAGAAAACCTAGAACAGAAAATGACTTGTGGGCTATAACAGGGAGGAGCTGTTACTTTTTGCTTGACCTCTTAGTCATCACATCCCACTTCAAGTAATAATGTCTTTAGAAAAAGGCCTGCCTTATTGGACAAAATGCTACCAGCAATCTGAAACTTAAGTAACCGATTGGCTGAAGTTTCTCCAACAGAAAAATCAGAAGTTAGATGTGCTTCTGTGGTCAACGCAGTTTAGTTTGCCTTAAATCTGCGTGGACGCTAAAGTGCACGATCAGTAATTCCCTGGTACGGTTGAGCCAAAGGATTTGTCCACTTTGGTCTTCCACAGCAATCAGCCACCTCTCTGGACATTAGAGGACTGATCTGGGCCTGCTCGTGGGGTCCCTTTGACATCTTGCCGTGGCTGTCAGGTGGTGACTGACAGAGGCTGGGTTGAGGAGAGCAGATTTCAGCAAAAAGTGAGACACACAAATATACAATGCAAGCAGATACCAGTTTGCTTTTTTTCCTCCCCCCCCTAATTCTGCCTTAGTCAATGTGCAATGGCAGTGCCCGTTTTGCTGTAGGACACCTGTGGTCTCCATGTAAAGCTTTAATGGATTGATTGTTCTCTGGCAAATGAGACAAGGTTTCTCAAAACTTGGAGAAAATCCCAGCCCTACTGATGTCACGTTCTTTTCTGCATCACTTCTTACTCCTACAAAAACAATTTCCCCGTTAATTAATTAATTTGGTCTGTCAGTTATATTTTTTAAATTGCATTTTACTTGATTTTTCCATGGTTGAGAGCTTTCTCAGACTTCCAATTTATGTAGTTGTACGTGGAGTGCTACTTGGAAGTCCGGGAGGCTTGGTGGTTTCTGCTCTGGCGCGGCATGGTCAGGTACCAGGGAAGCCGTCTGCGGGGAAGCACGTCCCTGCTGAAGTTCAAGGGCTGGGCTTTGCAGGGCCGCGGGAATCTGGCTGTAGCCAGGGACCAGCTTGCCTCCCCCTCGCTGTCCAAGGTGGCTGTAATGTAAATGCTGTGTACAAACTCTCCCCCGAGTAGCACTTAGATGATAAATTTGGCTGCTTTAATAACATTACTAAGGAAGGGGTTTTTTTAATATAGTTCCAGATCATTGAGTGCAAACTGGCACAATGCAGGCTGTAGCTAGAGTGACTCGGCTTCATTAATCTGGTCATTATTGTTTCCATCAGGTTAATCACATGTATTGTAAAGTACATGCAAATCTGCTTCATACCTGAAATCTATTCTATGCCTTGATGATTAGTGTTTGAAGTGTCTTTGGAAAGATAAGTCACATTAATCTTTTTATATTTCACATCATTAGAAAGTAAAATATCTTTTTTGCAAAACGACTTATTTTACTAAAATAAAAGTAATGCGGGCTGAGCAAAATTTGTCTTTAGTAGCCTGCGCTGTTGGAGCAGCGCAGGATGTGCTGCAGTTACTGACAGCGTAACTAGGAATATGAAAAAGACGCTGGCTCCCCCTAATCTTCATTCCGATGAATGCAGCCTGTTAACTTTATTAGGAAGCTCGTAGCTGTTTTCCTTACAGGCTTCTCTTCTGTATTTTGTGTTGGCAGCAGTTGCGTCTGTCCAGCCTTCCTAGATCTTGCACATGAAAATCTCCTTGTCATTAGGAACTGATTTTTTGCTGATGATAACGATAGCTCATGACACTCTTGTAAATCCTGATTGCACTGTGCAGGTGCACCTGCACGCTTCTAATTCAAAAGTCTGGATGGAAGATAAGGTTTTTGTGCACGTTTGGCAAGTCTTTCGTCGGGGTCCAGGTGATCAAAATTTTCTGGTAAGTTTGCAACTTGTCAGAGCAGATCAGATTTAATTCTCCAGAGGTCACATGGGCCTGCTGGGTTAAAAATGGAACCGTGATTTTAACACTGTTTTGGTGAAGCCATTGTTTTGCTACTGGATTGTTATTCTTTTGTTTATGGGACGTTAGAAGTATATTTCCCTGTAGCGTCAGTGTCTCAGAGAATCAGCTGTTGCATTGTTGCTTTAAGTCATAGTATTACGATTCTCTGCAAAGGGATGCACAATGGGAAAAACTAACATACTGGTTACTTTTTCACCTTTCAAAGCACTGCAGGCATTTTAGTTCTTCCAACTCTACACAAAAACCTGTGTTTGTGCCTCTTTTGATCCTAACAAATTTGCTGTTTATGCATATATAAAAAATTTAACCTATTTTCTGCAGTGGAATACTCTCAGTGCAATACTTCAGTTATACAGTCACGTAAATTGGATGCAAATGAGTCATGATACTTGCATTTTCATATATCCTTTGGAAGGGACAATCTTCTCCTGTCACAATGTTAGCACTTGATGAGGTGATGTGACACCACTAGTTTAAAGCAAACGCCAACATCAGCTCAAATTTGGGACTTAATTACTCAGCTTTGAAGGTTGAAGCATGATGTAAACAGCCGTTTTGCAAATCATGGATATTTATTAAATATGCGTTCTGAAGTCGTTTGTTTTAAATTAATAAAAACAGTCGTAATTTAAAAACCACTCTAAAATAATGGCTTGAGTGCAAAAGCCCATTATGAGGAATTAAAAACTAGAAACTGCTTTCAGTTTTTGAGGGCAGCTTGCAAAGATCAAACCACTTGCAGTGACCTTATCCTGATGTGTTGGTACGGTACCATGACATTATCTCCATATAAATGACCACCATGTCATTAGGTAAGTTGGTCCAGTCAACCACAAAGATGAAAGGCCTAACAGAGGTCTTCAAAATATTATTTTAAAATATTATTAAAATATTACTGTTATCTTTTATAACAGTATTTGGGGACCTCAAAGATGTGAGATGAGTGAAATACTAGAAAAAGATTCTCATGTCCTGAAATTGCATACGGAAGCAAACAAAAAAAAATTATCACAGTTAATCACCTACGGTATAATAGCATTTAAACCACTGATGTATTACGATAATATTTTGTGTCTGATGTCGATTTCAAATCGGGATGAGAGTGAAGGACAAAAGAGGCAACCCTGTAATTAAGTATATCATAAAAGCTACTATAGTTCTCTGGTTCAGGGGGAAGCAAATGATAAAGTATCAGAGCGAATTAGAACAGCTAACGTTCATTAAACCTTTAGAAGTAACTTTAGATAAATTGTGTAAGATGTTTTCTCTAATTATTTAGAAATTGTGTCTGAACCTGCAATCGGATTTGGGGCTTATTCTATGAACTGCTTGGTGCACAGGGCACGCGATACGGACCTACTTTGATTTGTCCTTTTGAAGCAAATCCGTTTGGAAGGGGGGAGCCTGTAGTTGTGCTGCTTAAAGATAGAAAGCAGTGTTTGTAGGAAGAAGCGTCTTTTCTTTAGCTAGCTCGTTATACGCATGGGGGGGAAAGGCTTCAGGGCTGACAGAAGGCATGAACTTCCTACAACCCTTGCTTCTGCTGTGTTTTTTTATAATTTAAAATAAGAGCAGCTGCAGTGAAAGGACAAAAACCATTAAGATCCAGGAAGACCCAGAGATTATCAAATCTCACGCTATTAAAACGGATGAACGCGGTAAGAACAGGGGCATGGACGCTTCTCCCTTGCCCTGCGCCGGCCCGGCCGCTCCCGTACCGGCGGGCTGGGCGCCGTCCCCCAGAGCGGGGCTCCGCGGAAGCGCCGCCCGGCCGCCTTCAACCGCCTCCCTCGGCCCCGCTCCTTGCTGCCGGGGAGTCCTCCCCGGGCTGGGCTGCCCTGCGGCCGCCGCCGTGGCCGGCTCGGGGCCCGCCGGGGCTCGGGGCCCGGGCGCCCGCGGCGGCGGCTGCCCCGGGCACCAGACAAAGGAGCCCGCCCGCCGCCCGGAGCTGCTCCCGTCGCGGCCGGCCGCGCCCTCCCGGTCCCGCCCCCGCCGCCATCTCATTGGCCTGGGACTGTGAGGGCGTATGCCTTTCGCGTCTCTATTGGCAGAACGAGTTAACAGGCGGGGGAGTTCACCAATGGCTACCGAGATTTCAAATTCGTGACAGAAGAGACTGGGAACGCAATTGGCTTGGCGAGCGCCGAGTCCCGCCTGCGGAGACTGGAGCGGCTCGGAGCAGGCGTTTAAAGATGGCGGCAGCGGCGCGGAGCGGGGGACGGTTTTCGTGAAGCGGCCGCGCTGGCCCTCTCCCCCCACACCAGCGTGCTGTGGCGGAGGTGCGGCAGGGGCACCGGCATGGCTCAGGTGGGTGCCGGCGCCGCGGGGCGACGGGGAGGGCGGGCACGAGTGGGCCTCCGTGGCCCGATGGCCGCCGCGCGGGCAGTAACCCCTCCGTCCCCGCAGGCCGCGGCGCCTGCGGGGGCCGCCGCGCTCCTCGCCGCCTGCGTCGTGCGGCCCCCGCCGCGGGCAGGCAGCCGTGAGGAGCCTTGCCCCAGCCGCGGAGGCGAGCGCAGGTTCCGAGGCGGGCGGCGCCGTGAGGCGCTGCCCCCCCGCCCCCGCCGGGAGCGTCTTCCGTCAGAGCCGGTGTTTTGTCTTGCGTTCTTCAGGGCTGGGGTTTCTTGGGGCGGGGGGGGGGGGTGGTGGTGTTGGTTTTTTGTTTCCCGCC
The DNA here is from genome assembly GCF_965183815.1 of Platalea leucorodia. Classification (NCBI taxonomy): domain Eukaryota; kingdom Metazoa; phylum Chordata; class Aves; order Pelecaniformes; family Threskiornithidae; genus Platalea; species Platalea leucorodia. The sequence goes on from NC_138834.1 coordinate 1,550,805, forward strand.
CGTCCCCAGCCACCTCCCTACTCGCTCCCGCCGTGGAATCGCACTCAGGGTAGCGGAAGGGAAGGAAACGCCATGTCTGTCCGCCCTCCCGCACCCCCTCCCCGGCGGGTGCCGGCGGCACCGGCCCTGCCGGCCGCGGCTGCCCCGCGTCGTGCCCCGCGGGCCCGCCTGAGCCCCGGGGCGGGGGGCGCCGGGCCCCTCCGCGTAGGCGGGGGCGGAGAACGCGTCCCTCCTCCTCTGCCAAGTTAGGGAGAAAAGGCAGCCCTTCACCAGCGTGTGTGCGGGGGCCTGCTCGCTTCTTTAGCCCTCGTACGTTGGGACAGCGAAGATGAGGTGGTGCGCCTGTCCCTGACTCTCAGGGTTCTTCTTCATGTGTTCCTTCTATTAATAGCCAAGTATAGTTATATCTTCCTCTAAATTATCTTATTCAGTCTCTAAAAGGTTTATTTTCCTAACTTTCTTCACCTCTTTTGGCTGGAAAAATAAAAGTCTCTCTTCTACACCTCCTTTCCTGAGGCTTCAGGTTTATCTCTAAAGTCTGTTTGCCCGCTGAGAGGATGGGCCCCCTAACATCCAGGTATCGCCCCCGCACAAATCGGCCTTGAGGGCTTGCTGGGTGAACCCATTCAGTTTCCCTGCTCCCTTAGGTTGTGAGTTACAGACATTAGATCTTTAATTTTTCTTTTGCAAGCGTACCTCTTCTCCCTTCTGTTTGGGTAACTGAACTTAAGGGTTCCTATTTTTAATTCTGGATGAGGCGTTAGGTCACTAGCTCTTGTGTGCAGCTCCTTTTGATTACCAGGATTATTTTGCTTTTTTAGAGAATGGGAAGGGAATTTGGTTCCTCATGTCTGTTGTTTTTCTTTACAAGTAAGAAGCTATTTGTGATGTGAAAGTAGGACTATTTTTTCTTCTTCCTAGGCTCTGATTTGCAGATTTTTTAAAAAAACGGTTTCCTGTTTTACACCATTAATTGAAACCATCTAAATCCTGCCAGAAGACTAGTCAAGCCATAAAAGCAGCAATTGCTTTGGCATTTCTGAGGGTGCCTTTCCAAAATTATGTACTCTGCTCGTTCTGAAATGGGATGAAGTCCTATGAACTAGAGAAGTTCTTCAGCCTTGTCTGCATTTGCCACTGGTAATGTTATGGTTGGGCCCTGACTGCCTTGATGACTTACACAAAGTGGTTGTTTCCTTCAGAATCTTTCTATTCTAAAGCTGGTAATGGGGAGAGAAATGAGTTCCTGTACGTAGTAGTTAACTTATAGAATATTTTTCTTTTGAGACTTCCTGTTCTGGTTTAAACAAAATAAATTCAGTCTCCTTGGTTTGGGGGGGGGGTGGGGGTGTTAGCAGTTGATAATAAATAGGATTCACTTATTTTTAGGACTGTGTGTATCGGAAAGATACAATAGGCATGGGTGTAATAAAGAGAAGGTAGATGATTGCGAGGGAGTAACTACTTTGCGAAGGGTTAAAGCTGAGTGGATCTTTAATTGTGATCAGTGCCTCATAAATTCTGCTCTGCATCCATTCGGAGCCCAAGGAGGAGGAAGACTTTGTATTTGGATAGCAAATAAGGAGAGTTTGCTCTGAGCCACTCTTCCTTTTGGGGTCTACTGAATGTGAAGTAAGCAGTTTCTGATAAGGAATCCAGTTGCTTTTTAAAAGTGATTTTTAAAGAGAGAATGTGTGTGCTGTTCCTTGTTCCTGATTGCAGCTACAGGTACTCATGAAGAAAATACGTTCTTTATTGAACTCACTTGTAAGACTGCTGACATACTGTACAGTGAAGGGGGTTCCTCTTTGAGTTTGGGCAGTGCTGGTTACAAATGTTAAGATTCTGGTTTTCTCTTGTCTTGAAAAGAGAGACCCTTTTCTCTGTGTACTTCCCGCCGCGCCCTCCCAATCGATCTGTTCTAATTGCAGGAATAGGCAGTGGTACTTGCTAAACAGAGAAGTTGTTGGGTTTTTTTCCTTCAGCCTTCAAAGAACAACTAGAAGACAGCCAAGTCAAGACACTGCTTTTGTTGGGACCTGTGCAGTTTGCTACATTACATTTAGATGTGCACCATGTATCTGTTTCTTTGAGTTTACTTTGTGACATGAAACTTTTTCAAAATAAGAGCAAGCAACTAAAAACGTGAAATTTCCATGTATTGGTAATCGTCAGAACACGAGCTGTGCATTCGTATTTCCAGCAGTTCATCCAGAGTTCCTCCAGTGTTTTGTACTGGCTGTTGCAGCTGTCAGTGGTGTTCCTTATCTCTTTAAGGAGTCCTTACGGAAACTGTCGATGGAACTTGGTGGAGCCCTGGAGAATAAAATCTGTTCTTTCAGGGCAAGTTGATGACAATAGGCAGACTAACTTACGTTGTATTCTAACATTACATAACCTAGCATGCTGAGTCTGGTTTTATACGTGGTGGTTGGGTTCCCTTGATCTAAGGTACGTTTGGCTGTTTTTAACCTACAGGCTCAACTAACTCCTCCTTTTAGGTTTCATCCCTTCTGTCTTTCCTTAAAAATACCTGATATCTAAGGGAAAATCCTTATTGGTTTTGTTGCGGTTTTTTTCCCCCAGCCCCTGATATAAAGGGCACATTGTAACATCAGTTGGCGAGGAAGTAGATGGGAATTAGACCTGTGTTACTTCTCCCTGTTCTTTTGTAGCTTACAGGAGGGTATTGTAGCCCACTGTAACTGTAGAGCTGCCAGACTCTGTTATCTTGCCCTAGGGATGTGGCAGGTTTATGGCTAAAAATGCAAAAGCTAGTTTAAACTCATCTTGGTCTAGTACTTTTTCTGGCCACAGTATGTGTACTGATTAGTAGACAATCGCTGGCAGTGATTTGGTATGCTATTCGTGATTTCAAAGCCAACAAGAATTTCATTGTTAATAGTGCTTGAATATAATAACAAGACATCTTTTCTGCAAAGAGCGGAGGTGTAGCATCAGTGAACTGCCAAAGCTAGGCAGGTAAAGATTAATGTCTTATGTTTTGACATTGGTGTTGTTAAAACACTCTTTAGCGTAGGAGCAGGACGTGTATCAGGGATGTGGAAACTGCATTGATGATCGTGTCTTATGACTTGTCAAAAATAGTCTTTCTGGTTGGACCAGGTAGCTTCTTGATCATATGGGAAGGTAGCACTCTTTCAAATTCTAGAATACCAATTTCAATATTTCATTTCTGTGTAAATTACTTCTGTTTGCTCTTTAAAAGGAGTCTTCTAAAGACTCTAAGGCGGAAAAATTAGATTGGTTAGGCATTTAGTTTCCAGGAGTTACTGAACTGGTACTGTGAGTTTTGATCCCCCCCCCCAATTAACAATGAAGGCACTAGTGATTTGTTGTGAAGAACGTAATAATTTGTCATTCACTTTTTTTTTCTTTTTTAATCTGAAGATGAGAAAGAGGGAAGGTTATTAGACGTATTTCTAGGGGTGTTCTGTATAACACTAGGTGTTTCAGAACCTGTTGAAAGAAGAAGGAATTGATCACTGCTGGGGTGATTGTATGATCATCTTGTAGGATGGAGTGGATTTAAATACATAGAACTGCTTGTCTTACGGGTGAATGAGCTGTTTTTCATTCTGGAAGGTAATATGTATCAGAGAAGATGGGATTATTTTAGAGCTTTTATCAAAACGGAGTGTTTTTCCTTAGTAATTCTACAATGCATGTCAAGCTCAGTGTCTCGAATGTGTCAGTTTTGAGTATATTTAAAAAAAAAAATCAGCACCAACAACACCACCACAAAATATGCACTATTCTGCTGCCCCAGCAAAACTTGCTTTATTGCCAAATCACTAAATTAAGAGTTTGCTCTGTTGTATGTTTTGCTTTCTTCCAGCTTCCAGGTAGGTAGCTTCTGTATGCTGTTGAATTTTAACTGATCCCATTATAACTCCCAATTCCAAGCTTCCTGCCTTGCCCCCGTTGGTGTTTGGATATTGCTGTTGGTTTGTTCTGTCTGGGCTGTCGTAGAAATACATTAGAGAATTATATTTGGCTTCTCTAAGTCCCTCGTGACAACCCAGACGTTCTGCGCTGCTGCATTCACAGCGATGCTAGGGACTCGGGGCTTATCTTTCTAGAATACTTGGGTAGGCTTTCTCTACTACCTGGAAAGACTTTAAACAGAGAAGATACAGCCAGCTGGCTGTCTTGGGCAGAGTAATGCTGCTTTATTTCTAGCTGGTAGCAAGATTTAAGTCCAGTTTGGGGTGGTACGGAGGGACTTGGAGAAACCAAAACAGCAGGTAAGAAATTATTCTTCCTTTCCCCAGCTGTTTATAGTCCTGCACAGGTGACAAAAGTATAATTAAAGATAGATATAGATATGGTAGAAAAAAAACCACTTAATGTAAAAACCAAACAAACCCAAAAAACACACACACCCCACCCCCTGTAAAATTTCCTAGAGCAACTGAATATTTTTGCCAGCTTAAATTACCTAAAACATTGGCTTCTAAATGCCTTCCAGAATTAATTTGAGCTTTAATGCTATGTAGCTACACCTGAATTCCTCAGACATAACAAATATATAGTCCCATAATAGTATATAATATAAGATCAAATGTCTAATACCTGGTTATCTAGAGAGTCGTTTTGTGTGAGTTTTCAGTAAATTATGTGATTTCCTGTTAAAGCTTCTGGTGAGATTTCAAAAATATCTAATAACTTAAACTTTCAAAAAGCTATGTGTCTTATAAGACCATAGTTGTTAAAATCTTGTTGCTTTTGCAGATTGTTTTTAACTGTAAGCTAATTATCCTTTCTGCTGTGTGGGTAAGTATGGTTTGAATACCAGGTTATTTTTAATAATGAGAGAATCCCCCCTAAATGCACAGTTTTTAGTCTGGTCCTTACAAATGCCACGCTTAATGCCCTGCCTGCTAACTGAGCAGAGAGAGTCAACAAATTATCCAGGCGGCTGTGTGTTAGCAAATTCTTGTGCTGGCGTACAGATCAAGCAGTAAAAACAATATAATTTCAGCCTCATTCAAAATGGTATCAAGATGCCCTGCTTTTTTTCACCGTAAAAATGTCACTCTTACTTCTGTTTGAAATTTACGCCGGAAGGAGTGACTTTTTTTCTTTTTTGCCGGGGATACTATTTCCGTTTTTTTCTGTGACAAAGATTTTTTTTTTTTTTTTTTTTTTTCTTCTTGTAGGTTGAAAGAAGAAAGGGAGACCTGCTTGTCCAATGAAGATGCAGTCTTAGTCTTCAGCTATTTAAGCTGAATGCATTGTGATTTCCAATAATTGAGACAGTGATTCTGAAAGCTGTCTACATTAATGAAAAGAACAATGTAGTCAGCTTAACTGAATCATCAGTGTTGCATATTGAATAGAACATGATAAACCAATCTTGATGGACTTATGCGTGTTAGGAATATAGATATAAACATTTATTAAAGCATTGTTTTTTTAAAAACAGTAGTTTTAAAAATGGAGAAATATGAAAATGTACCACCCCTCCCTAAAGAGCCTGCAAGAGAAATGAATGTGGAGAATCATACTTGTCCCCCACCTCTGCCGCCTAACGAACAGCCTCCACCACCTCCCCTGCAAACGTCCAGTGACGCAGAGGTAATGGACGTTGGCTCCGGTGGTGATGGACAGTCAGATACCCCTGCTGGGGACACGCACAGTATCTGCAGAACACAGCTTCTCACAAAGGGATCTGCCTGCTACAAAAGTCGTCTTATAATAGACCCTAACAATAGTGACCAAAGCCCAAGAACTGCTCGTCATGCACCTTCAGTTCGAAAGTTCACACCAGATCTTAAGTTACTTAAAGATGTAAAGATTAGTGTTAGCTTTACAGAAAGCTGCAAAAGCAAAGATAGGAAAGTTCTGTACACTGGAGTTGAGCAGGATTATAAGGCAGATACAGATTTTGGTATTAATAATGTCAATGGGGATTTGCATGTTTGTCCTTTCGGTGGTAGTAATGGTAAAGCTGTAGGAATAGGGGGTGAAAATGATGACAAGAAGGATGATGAAAATGATATTGATCAGGAAAAGAGAGTGGAATATGCAGTTCTGGATGAGCTAGAAGATTTTACCGACAATTTGATGGAAATAGATGAAGAAGGAGGAGGGTTCACATCTAAAGCAATTGTTCAAAGAGATAAAGTGGATGAAGAAACCTTGAATTACTCATATGAGGTAAGTGAACTCACAGGTTTTTGGTGGGTAAGAGGTTTCCAAGTGGCTAGAAAAAAGTATGTAAAGATGTTCACTGAAACACTCTCTTCGACAAATGTGCGGCACTTGAGTCACAAATGCAGAATTTTCGGAGAGAGAACTTTGGCTGAAAACTTGTAAATTATGTTGGTCAAACTTCTGAGTTGTGTGGCAGCTTCTGTAGTCGTGTTTAAAAATAACATTTAAAAGGCTTCTTACACAATCGCAGCTGATTTTATCATGAAAAATACCAGTTCTCGCTTACAAAAAACTTACTTTCTTACTTTTCAGTCTTTTCACTGGGATCATTGGAAATTTCTAGTTTGTATGGAAGTACATAGAGAAAATGTATACTTTTTCTTTGCAAGGGGAAAGGGAGGTTAGTAGACCCAGAAGGATGGTGTCTGATGAAGTCTCTTTCAGGATGACTTTGATAACGATGTGGATGCTCTGCTGGAAGAGGGTCTTCGAGCACCCAAAACAAGGAGACTAGAAAATGAGAAATACGGTGGTGAAAGTGATCACCAGTCTGATGGAGAAACAAGTGTGCAGCCAATGATGACCAAAATTAAAACTGTACTTAAAAGTAAGTTAATGTTCATTAAATATCTATAATTTTTTTGTGTGGCTTATGTTTGTAGAAGAAAAGTATATCAGCAAGCCAAGTTTAGGATAGTAATTCTTGTGAAATAGTTTTGTATTGTTTGAAGGCTTCTTACTACAGGATATGATATTTCACGTTCCTAAACAGTGAAGTTGATGTTTGGGAGTGCTTTTGATCTTCATCTGTGGTATGTAATGCGAATGTATTTTAGCGTGTGGATGTGTGAAAAATTATGAAGAGCGTTACCTCAGAGGTGGGGAGGTGAACAAGGGCGATCTGTTCTTTTGTCTCCAATACTGTGAAACTGCTGACGACTCTGGTCATGGTGAACTTCTTCCTACTTGAGTTATATAACTTCTGTTGTTGAAATTGCTCTGTGACGTCTTTATGCGTGCAATACTTGGTAAAAAAAATCATTAGGAAAGTCAGCGGCTTACATTTATCAAGTTTCATTGCGTAAATGTTACAAACTATGAATAAAGAAGAGCTAAGAATGTGAACCAATCCCCAAGAATGTAACTGAAAATAGTCTGAATTAGAATTAAAATTTGAACCTGCTGTAGAGGAGTATTTTACAGGTCCACTATATTCTGAAATAACAAACCAAACAGTTTTTCCCTTCAAAACTTTATACTAACACAGAATTGCCAAGAAGCTAAGATGAGTCTGGTCTCTGATCTCTGATGTAGAGAGGAGTGAGGCCATTCTCTGATTTCTGGAATAGAAAGGAGTGAGGCCATGTATTATTGAGTGTGAGCATAAGCATTTTACTGCGATATTGTTTCTTTTTGCTATGCGATTCCTCATATTGGCTTATTGTACTCTAATTTCGGTCTTGTTTTCTGGAAGAAATAATATTCTTGATGGCTAAGATATTTAAGTATAAAGGCTTGTAGACTTGATCCTAGTTTGTATTGTGCTTATGCTGAAAAATATAATAGGGAAGCCTTAGCTTACAGCCCAACTCACTGCTGGCTCTTTGGGCCTGTGGGCCTAGTGGTGTCTCAATGCAAATTTATCCCTGAGTGTCAGGTGCAAAAATTTTTAATAGAAAACTTAGTTGTTTCAAAAGCAAGTACGACTTTTCCATTACATATAGCGGTGCTTGCGATGATAGAAGTACATAAAAAAGACTAAAAAGAAGAGAAAATTCACTGGTGAAACGAATAAATTGGTCTGTATAAGAATTAGTGGTACTATTGCTTTTCAGTTGAAAACATAATGGAATCTGTAATTTTGCAGGATTTAATGTGGGTTAGAAGCATATGCCTTCTTATTAAAGCAAAACAAAATCTTTCTACAAAACTTTTTTTGTCTTGTTTCAGTGTCATTTTATCCTTTGAGGCAGAAAAAGCAATAAAAATAAAACCCCTTGATTCTTTTTCTGTTCTTCTAAGCAGTCTATCCAAGCTTAAAGAGATTCTTTGCTTTAAAGGTCGTGGCCGCCCTCCTACAGAACCTTTGCCAGATGGATGGATCATGACATTCCATAACTCAGGCATTCCTGTATATCTGCACAGAGAGTCTAGAGTTGTTACCTGGTCTAGACCTTACTTCTTGGGAACAGGAAGCATAAGGGTGAGAGCTGTCAATTACTTAAATATTTACTGAGACTTAAAAATTAGATATGTTCCTGCAAACAGTTGAATATTCTTCTACTTTAGCAGGCTTCTTTCCAGTGTTAGAATTAAGGTACTTGAAAAATAAACTCCTCTGTTTGGGAAAAATGCGATATGATTTTTCTTACGGTGTCTTGGTTTTCTATTTTTGCAATGAGTTTGGGCAGTTAAAGTGAATGAGATGGTCTTGTTTGGTGCCTTTGTTGTTCTAGCATATGGCTGCAAAATGTTGGTTTTATTCCACCACGAAATATATTTAGATCGTTAATTTGTAGCTATAAACTAGCCTGAGCTGTGGCTTATGGTCCACATTTACAGAAATAAGCATGTGATGTTCATGAACCAAGGAATCTGCAGTAATTGGATTTAATGTCATGGGCTTAAACCCCAAGAGAGCTCAATGGATTTTATGAAAGCATGTAGTATTTGCGTGTAATTGAAGAGAATATAATTTGGATCTCAGACAGCACTTTGAAGGTTAGTATCAGTGTTACGCGGTGTCAAGATACCACAGGAATGGATGTACTCGGATCTTGAGTAGAGTAAGATCGCTGGCCAAAGAGAAGCTTGAGCCTAGACTAAATAAAAGCAACTTCCATCTTGATTACACCTTTTGGTTTTGAGTTTTGCTTTTGGTGACCTTGAGGCACTGAAACCTTCTGTATTATTTTATCTTTGCAGAAACATGATCCTCCCCTTAGTAGCATTCCCTGCTTGCATTACAAAAAAATGAAGGAAAATGAGGAAAGGGAACAAAACAATGACATAACCC